>NW_015505219.1:2069200-2138457 GCF_001515645.1 Sinocyclocheilus grahami | reverse complement strand
GATGAATTATCCAAAGAAAAAAAATCAAAGTCCATCATCCAGTGCCATGCTGTCAGTGCCGCTCCCCCCACTGTCACTTCAGCCTGCTGTCACATGATGTTGTGCTTGGAACCTACTGATACTGAGTCTCCATACAAACAGATCACCATAGAAATCATTTTCTCTAGATGCAGAGTCATGGTGTATTCAGTGGGTGTTATAACATTTAGCATTTAGCTCAGTCTCAGTTAGCTTTGAATAATAAGATCTCTGAAATGAACCAGATTGTTTTTATTTAGTTAATTTGACATAACAATTCATAGATTATCAGTGTCTGATTAACTTTAGTTTACTTCATTTATTATTACATTAAATAATGGCTTTTTAAAGAAAGCGGGTGGAAAATTAATATGCCGTTTCTTTTAATTCATATTTTTAAGTAAGCACTATAACTTTGTGCCACCACAGTATTTAGTTCAGATTGGGATGTGAACTTTGAACTGAGGGTGTACAGGGGCAGTTGTCTTATACATGTGGCAGCATCCCCTTTCTTTATTTTTAATATTTTATATTGTAAAACATTATATATTTAAATTTATTTGCAATTTACTTTTAATAGACCAAAAAGAAACAAAGAAAAAAGAAACTGTTTTGTCATGATATATATTTGACTTGAGAAAGTGCTTTTAATGAATGGGGACTGAGCCTTTCAAGCTTCAATATATGCAAAAGCTCCATAAAAGTATCATAATAGACCAGGTCTCAAACCACAGTATATGTTTGTATGAGAATCACCCCCAAAAAATAAGGTAATAAGGCCTCAGCTCACATTAATTGTAATTACATGGAAAAGTGTGATCAGTACATTATTTAAAATATCTCCTCTTTGTGTTTCACAGAAGAAAAAAAGTCATTTAGTACACATTTGGAACAACATGAGGGTATAAGTAAATTATTACATAATTCTCATTTTTGAGTGAATTATTTCTTTAAGTGCTTGTAAATAACAATAGCAACATAGGAAACACTGAAGCATTAAATGGAGTCATGCTTGTTTTGGGTTACATGAGCCATTTTTCTCATTTAGACTGTCTGTGACTGTGGAAAGGTGATCGATTGCTCAGATCAAGGACAATGGTGCTTTTGTTGACTAGTTTTTGTTGACCAAATTTCATGTGGATTTTGAAAAAGAATGGTTATTTGATACAATAACTAATAATTGTATAACAAAGATTCTTTAAATGCTATTATTAGTACTTTTGAGACTTGAACACATCACATTCACTTAGACTGTATATGTTCAGTGTACATAATTTAATGTCATTAATTGTGTTGAGCTTTGATTTATGTGGCTGAGTTGCTGTTTTCACATGAAGAAAATTCTAGGGTTTACACTAAATGCTCATTCAGCATTATTATACCCTTTCTCTTAGACCCCACTAGACACACCTCTTCTGTCATCCAGCCAGCGTGGAGGGGCAGAGTCCGCTTACAACACTTCATCTGGATATCTAATTTCCTCCACGCATAAACAATATTTACTGTAACCTTGAGCATTCAAAGCACAGAAAGAAAAAGAAAAACATGGCATCTATGCCATTCTCTTACTAAACAAAATGTCTGATTTTTGTGGTGTTTTATAAACAGTTAACGTAAACCTATTTTCATGAGGTTTCAAGTATGTTTGATAAGACCTAAAAAATGTAATATCTCCAACCAAATTAGGCTTTATTACAGTGTGACCTACAAATAGAACACAAAGGAATTTAAAGAAATTTCAACTTGTACATTGGTAAACATACAGTACATTGTTGATTATTGTTGGTAAGACCGAAAATGTGATCAGAGCACTATTCATTTGTCTGTGAGTGTTTTCAGTGGCATGGATGCCCATTTAAGCTCACAGTGACAAATGCATTACTGTCACAAATACACAAGGAGTTTGACTTAAACAAGCTGTGTCTTGCACTGCCAGATGTCTAGACGTCATCCACTTATTGGCCTTGTGCTAAATGCATGCAGGCAAGCACATGTTAGTTTGGCCGCTGTCAGCCAAGATATTGTCTCCTTCACTGATGAATGGATTAGATATCTGAGGCTTTGATAAAGAAAGGTCAGTGCCTTCATACAAAGACTTGTTTGTGTACTTAGGATGTAGCTGAGGTGATGTAGCACAAACTGGAGCATGTGTGTTTGGGACATACAAAACATACTTAGAAATCACTTAATAATCATTAACCCTTTATGAAGTTGACTCTGGGAAAACAGATCCTTTTTTTTTCATTTTGCAAGATAAATGGTAAAATGAGATTTAAAATGCTAAACAGTGATAGGATGACTCATGAACCAACAGAAAGCTTTTCTTTGTCTCACCATGTCCTGGCGGTGGTTTTAAAATTGTGGTGCCCCATGTGGACAATAGGGTCTGGCTGCAGACATGCACTTGCATTTTCAGACTTGCACTCTCAGTCTTGCACTCTCAGACACCTGCACTTCTGCGAGTGACGTCACTTGCAGTTTTTATTTTATTTTAATTTTTTTATTGAATCTCTCAACATTTTACACAAGTAGCCAGGTGGTGAAGACAAGAAAAAAGAAACTAAATCACGAAGTCACTTGCAATCGCCGCTTGCACTCTCAGCTACTTGCAACCCACACGAATTGTGCGTGTTGCCAATGGAGACAAGACGCTGTGGTGGTTAAATGATTCAAACAAATTTAGTACTATAACATTCAGGGTCCATCCTGCAAGTCATCTGTAGGAGAAAAAGACAAGACCTGCAAATCCGTGGCCACAGAACAGCAGAATATAAATGCAATGCGCAAAGTCTCTCATTAAGCGCTTTTAAACCTCCCGTAGAAAACCATACACTTAATATGACTTAATGTGTTAAGATAGTGCTATTAAAAGATCAAATTCAATATATAGTTTATTCATTTAATGTACTAGGCTACTACAAGGCAAGCATATGCTCATGAACACAACGAGCAAACTTATACTTTTCCTCCCATACGCCTACAGCAATACGCTTAATGTGCCATAATGGACTAAAATGATAAAGACCAAATTCAGTATTTCTTATTGTTGATGCAAACTACACAGACCATATGAACACCTATTAAGAAATTCATTAAGTGATATTAAATGGACCAACTCTATTCTGGTCTCACCTGCTTATCTGTACACATTAATTGTGTTTTAATAATGAAGAGGAGCATATGAGGTCTTTATAATCTTAGACCGTTATGCCACATTATGCCACCTTTTGCGGAATGGGAGGAAAACACTATATACATACATTATATTAATAAACTTAATTTGATCTTTTAATAGCACTATCTTAATACATTAAGCCATAGCCTATTAAGTGTATGGCTTTCTACGGGAGGTTTAAAAGCACTTAAAGAGAGACTTTGCGCATTGCGTTCATATTCTGCTGTTTTGTGGCCACGGATTTTGCGGGTCTTGTCTTTTTCTCCTACAGATGACTTGCAGGACCCTGTATGTTATAGTACTACATTTGTTTGAATCATTTAACCACCACAGTGTCTTGTCTCCATTGGCAACACGCACGATTCGTGTGGGTTGCAAGTAGCTGAGAGTGCAAGCGGTAATTGCAAGTGACTTCGTGATTTAGTTTCTTTTTTTGTTGTCTTCACCACCTGGCTATTTGTGTAAAAATCAATTAAATAAAATTTAGTACTACATTTGTTTGAATCATTTAACCACCACAGTGTCTTGTCTCCATTGGCAACACGCACGATTCGTGTGGGTTGCAAGTAGCTGAGAGTGCAAGCGGTAATTGCAAGTGACTTCGTGATTTAGTTTCTTTTTTTCTTGTCTTCACCACCTGGCTATTTGTGTAAAAATCAATTAAATAAAATTTTAAAAAGACTGCAAGTGATGTCACTCACGGAAGTGCAGGTGTCTGAGAGTGCAAGTCTGAGAGTGCAAGTCTGAAAATGCAAGTGCATGTCTGCAGCCAGACCCTTCTCCATGTGGAGACTGCACAGTTCTGCTGAATGTGGTGTTGCCTAGAAGTGGTGTTGTATATCATTGAAGTGGATATGGACACAGTGGATGTAATCACTATTAAGAATGTGCATTACATCTATTATTTTATTTCTTTAATAATTTCTTTATTTCTTTATTATTTTATTTATATTATTTTATTTTTTAGCATTTATTTGTAAGTAATTGGCTGGGAGCCATTTCAATTAGATTCTGTCACAGCAGTTGAAGTAGGTTACTGTACTGTTGAGAGTATTAAAATTCTTTAATATCCTTGTTCATTGCTAATTTTATTATAGATTTAGTTTCTTTTTTTGTTGTCTTCACCACCTGGCTATTTGTGTAAAAATCAATTAAATAAAATTTAAAAAAGACTGCAAGTGATGTCACTCACGGAAGTGCAGGTGTCTGAGAGTGCAAGTCTGAGAGTGCAAGTCTGAAAATGCAAGTGCATGTCTGCAGCCAGACCCTTCTCCATGTGGAGACTGCACAGTTCTGCTGAATGTGGTGTTGCCTAGAAGTGGTGTTGTATATCATTGAAGTGGATATGGACACAGTGGATGTAATCACTATTAAGAATGTGCATTACATCTATTATTTTATTTCTTTAATAATTTCTTTATTTCTTTATTATTTTATTTATATTATTTTATTTTTTAGCATTTATTTGTAAGTAATTGGCTGGGAGACATTTCAATTAGATTCTGTCACAGCAGTTGAAGTAGGTTACTGTACTGTTGAGAGTATTAAAATTCTTTAATATCCTTGTTCATTGCTAATTTTATTATTGAATAGAATAGAATAGAATGTGGTTGATGCACAGTTTCAAAACACAAGCTGACTACTGCAGTGGGACACCTGCTCCACCATGTGTTGAACCTCAGTTTTTTTGTGAAATAGACCCCTTTTAAAAACACATGCATGTTATTATGGAAGCCCTATTGAAACCTACAACTGCTTATTTGTGAATATGATCTATGGTTGATGGTAAATAATCAGGGACGGTTCTAGAGTGAGTAAATATCCGGGCCATAGCCCAGAGACATATGTGTCAAAATACATGGAATACGCTTACTAATATATACTAATATATATACTACTACTAATAATATGCTATTATTAGTACTTTTGAGACTTTAACACATCGCATTCACTTAGACTGTATATGTTCAGTGTACATAATTTAATGTAATTAATTGTGTTGAGCTTTGATTTATGTGGCTGAGTTGCTGTTTTCACATGAAGAAAACTATAGGGTTTACACTAAGTGGCTCATTCAGCATTATTATACACTTTCTCTTAGACCCCACTAGACACACCTCTTCCGTCATCCAGCCAGCGTGGAGGGGCAGAGTCCGCTTACAACACTTCATCTGGATATCTAATTTCCTCCACACATAAACAATAACAATAGCAATTGTACATGCATTTACACTGCGCTTGAAAACTGCATGAATAATGTTATGATATTAATGTTTTATATATAAAAACGTCTATATAGAAATAAAAAAAATGGTAGAAAAAAATAGAATGATACTTTTGAATGTGAAACTAAAATTACCAGTAGGTGGCGGCAAACCACTGTCTTAATAAGTGAGTCACTGAGTCATTTATTCAATAGATTCTTTCAAAATGACAATCCATGTGTCCCAATGTTCATATTATCCATCCTAAAAAGTATGTGACATAAAAATGCATTTACAATTCCCAACCGCTAGATGGCAATTGTAGCCCTACTGAGACATGACTACTGGCAACGCGAGACACGAGAGTTAGTAGAGATCAGTGTTGTGTTTTGAATTTTGTTTTTACACGTGAGAGCACCAAGTTGACCTGTCAGAGCAGCAGGCAAACAACAACCAATAAAGGACATTCCTACTTGGTCTTGTAAGTATCTGTGTTTTCGTTTTGACGTGTGTTCTTTATTTATCTATATTATTTGTTATCATGTTTAGGAACCGTGACATTTTAGTGAAGGAAGCAGATCGTAGTTGATAGTGATCCGTGACTAGGCGCGATTTGGGATTGTGGAGGCTCCGACACGATCAGGAGCTATATAATGACACCACACAATTAAGGATTTTTTGGGACAAAAAGTGGTTGCGACAAAACTCAAATCGGGCCACAGCCCCCCAGATTGCTCAGGGGTGCAAATCGGGCCCAAAATCGGTCTTAAAGGTGGGGTAAGCCATTTCACAAAAAAAAACGCTTTAGAAAACTGATTCGGGCCGACTAGCAAAACAAACTTGTAGCCAATCAGCAGTAAGGGGCGTGTCTACCCATGATGTGGAGGAGAGAGCGTTTAGTGCACAGGACGGACATTAGCGAGCCAAGCGACAGAAAGATATAGATGGCAGATAAAAAAACAAAAGAGGAAAACGTCTGCGGAACAAAAGAAGGCTTAAGGCAAGAAGTAGAACCCGTGTAAGTATCGGATCAGCTTTCCAGCGCTGGAGAGAACTCAAGAAGTGGAAGGCCTGCGATCGGACGCCGAGGTTACTTTGTTTCTTCTCCATAGGTGAGTAACCTATGTCTGCGCCGCAACAGCTAAAGTCTGTCTAGTACACTGGACGCGACAAAGCGACCGTTGAAAATCATTTGAAATTTGTGTCGATACGTCATGAATAGAACGCAGCAGCAGTTTTCTGTTAGGGATTTGTCGTGTCGTGCCGCGGTGCATCCAGTGTAGACCATAGATATGTATATACAGTATATCTATGGTGTGTAGACAGCATCACGGATTATAATGAGTTCCATAGTATTTTGTCGCTCTGCGCCACTCGCGTCCGGTGTAGACACGGTGTAACATTGGTTTTGCTTTGTTTCACAGAACTAATCGTTGCCTGGGTTGCGTACATATATGTGGGGCGGAGCTATCAAAATAGGGGCGAGAGCCTTTTGGGGTAGGGGCGTGTTTGTTTTGGTGATTTCAAATGTCAACATTGGCTACCAGAAATCGCTTACCCCACCTTTAAAATCTTCAAGTGTGTGGCCAGCCATAGGAGTACATTTAAATATTCAAATTATGTTATCCAAACATGAACAATTTGAAAATGTACTTATAAACTCAGATCAAGATTTCTTGTGTTTATCTGAAATGTGGTTAATTAAAACTTTTCCTAGTGCTGCTTTAGCAATGCCTGGGTATAAATATTTCAGTTTCAGACAAGCTAGGAAAAATGCTAAAACTTGCTAAAATTCCCGGTGGGCCGGTCTGTTTTTTGGCCACGAGGGCTGGTACTGTCATGCCACTGCTATGGGGTATGGATGCCCGTATTTAAGGCATCAAAGAAGCGTATCGTATGAAAGTTATAACACATTTTGTCCCGTATTCGCAGGCATATGCCATATGACCACCAGACCATATGAATAACTATCATTATTTTTGCGCAAATTATTGTTTTATTTGTGAACGTAGCGGAATCCTCTGGCTGCTCCTGTTTCACAGTCAGCAGTACTCGCCCGCGATTTGATTTTGGCAAATCAGTTTGGGCGAATGCAATTTATTGATCATCAGCCCAAAATTTAGCAAGGCAGGAAAACATTTCATCTACCTGAGGGGAGACGTCTTTCACTATTGTAAGTTAAGGCTGTTAAATAGAGAGGAAAATACATTTAAAAAAAATGTAGGCCTACTTCTAGCGCATTCTTAAACTTGGACCTAATTTTATTGAAGTAGAAATCCAAGCACCAGAAGCAGCCCACACTCAGCCCACAAGTTTTCGTTAATAGAAAAATATGCATTTTCATTCATTAGGCTATATGGTTGCAATAATAGCCATTTTAGTTAAAAAAATTTAAGTGCATAGACGTTCAGTTGTTATGCTTTCAAATTTCTTGCCATTTGTATGGATGTCATTTCACAGTATTTTCACCTCCTAAATTACTACATTAATTGTGCAGTCACGATTTTATAATGGTACAATTTACTCAGGCCAATGACTTTTTTTTTTTGTATGGCATTAAAATTATTTTTAGAATAGGTTAAGTAAAACAAATCTGATTATTTCTGAGAACTTTTTATCTGCAGGCAGACTTTATGGTACAGTAGGTCTACAAATATTTTGTTGGAGATATGCGAGCAAAAAATAATAGATTAAAAAATGTATAATAGAAAGCGCAAATGCGGCGCTGAAAAGGCCAGTAAAATAATAATAATAAAAAAAACAAAGCTGTAGAAAAATATAATGAATTACAAGTCTGTAGAGAACAGAGCGCTATTGCAGACTTATATACTGAAGTTTTAATTACATTATTGTAATAGTAGCTATAGTCAGTCGTGAACTAAAGTGGGAGGCATGAAACTCCAGGGCTGAAAATGACTCCCACTCCGGCCCTGGCCTGGAGTCAAAATCACACATCAATTGTTCAGATAATTTGTTTCAAGACATTTGACATGTTTCCATCCTGAAATCTCGTGGGTGTTGAACTAGCTAATTTTTTACGCCGTTGCAAATTCCAAAACGTCATTTTAGAGCTAATAACAGAGGCTTGAGCCATTGATATGCAGGCTAATGCAGTTATTAATGCAGTCTAACGCAGTTATTAGAGAGAGAGAGCGAAAGAGAAAGATTAAGTGCATGTGAATACTTGCGTCAGTGCATC
The DNA here is from genome assembly GCF_001515645.1 of Sinocyclocheilus grahami. NCBI lineage: Eukaryota > Metazoa > Chordata > Actinopteri > Cypriniformes > Cyprinidae > Sinocyclocheilus > Sinocyclocheilus grahami. The sequence goes on along the minus strand of NW_015505219.1, from coordinate 2,129,861 downwards.
TCTCAGCAGTATTCAGCAGCAGCGTCTACTAGCGAATCTTTAAGTTGAACTGCTTCAAGAACCTTGCTACTGAGAAATGTCATGCAGCTTTTCATCTGCGAAACTCTTTATTGATAAATTTGCAGGGCAGCCGCAGCGCTGATGACAAGTTTCATAGTCAATGTCAAGATGACATTTTGACAAGCAAAATGTGTGTGCTTGTGTGAAAAAGAACGGGAGAAAGAAAGTGTGATTTCCGTAGGCCTACATAAAAAAAGGTTGAAGACATGGAAATAGTTTGTCATTTTTACCCTATTGTTTGTTATATTTATTTTCTCAATGTCTTCTGGGGTTTTGGTTCTTTTACTGTTGTAGATATCCCATAGTATAACAAAAATATTATATATATCTTCATTGTGTTTGGGCCCCCCCTGGATGAGCAAGCATAGGCACATGACTAGAATGTATGTGTAAAGCCGGCCCTGCCTGTAAGTGCATTTGAAGAAGAGCATGGACAAATTGATTGGGCATCGCTTAAATCTACTGAAAATCTGGAAACTGCACATACAATTTTTATAGAGATAAAAAACGTAAGGAATGAATACACAAAATTTGTTGAAAATAGGCATAGAAAGAATCATTTATCATGGATTAATGAAGGTATGGATTAAAAAACTTGCTAGAGGATCAACTTCTTTTTAACAGTTTAAGAAACAAGGTTAAGACAATATGGCAGGCTAAGGCACAATTTTTTTTATTTTTTTTTTAAACGAGACTAAAGGTAGTAGTAAAAAAGTATAAAGGTATAAAAAGACTCTTTATCATGTAATAAATGTTTAAAATTAGATTTTTAAGGAAGAATAATAATTGATAAACCTGAAGAAATTGTAGATATATTTAACAATTTCTTTGTTGACTCAGTTCAAAGTTTGACTGATAAGTTTGAAATAAGATATAAATAAATACATTTTGTTAATTCAGTAAAACCAGTTTCTGAGCTTACAATTCAGAATATTATAAAATATTTCAAAAATTCCAATGCTAAAGATATATATGGTTTAGATAGGCCTATAAAAAACAATAGTGATATTTTTTAGTACCAATTACTTATTTTGTTAATTTATCAACAATCTACATTCCCAAATTGTTGGAAAACTGGGTTGGCTACCCCAGTTTTCAAGGCAGGTGATCCAACTAATGTATTAAATTATAGGCCGATGTCAATTTGATCAGTAGTGTCTAAAATAGAAAAAGTAGTAACTGAGCAAATTGTGAATTTTATTTTGATATATGAAATAACTTATTGTGTCCTTTGCAATTTGGTTTCTGTAAACAGCATTCAACAGAAACTGCTGTATGCTATTTTATTGAGCAAGTCAAAATTAGACAAGGCTGGGGTTGTGGGTGCTGTGTTCCTTGATTTGCAAAAGGTATTTGACACACTAAATCATAATATCCTATGATCTAAATCAGGGATGGCCAACATCGGTCCTGGAGAGCCACAGTCCTGCAGAGTTTTGCTCCAAACTTGCTAAAAACTCACCTGCCTGTAGGTTTCTAGTAACCCTTATACCTTGATTACCTTGTTCACATGTGTTTGATTAGGGTTGGAGCTGAAGTCTGCAGGACTGTGGCTCTCCAGGACTGACCCTGGCCACCCCGATCTAAATTATTACATTTGAACTTTTCAGAAGATACAATGAAATGGTTTGAGTCTTTTCTTACATCAAGAATACAGTGCACCTGGATTAAAACACATATCTTCTTTAAGAGACTGTTCCACAGGGGTTAACCCTATAAGGTTTTCAGATTGTACTTGAATGACTTTTCAGATCTTTGTCCTGATGTACATATTCAAATGTACGCAGATGACACTGTGATTTATGTATATGTCAAAACAAAAGAACAGGTGGCACAAAAATTATCTAATGCAATGTCAAACATTTTAGACTGGCTTACTCAGTGTTGTGTAACATAAAATGGTTGGAAAAGTGCCTGTATGTATTTTAAAACCAAAAAGAAGGTGGCGGTCCAACCAGATATAATAGTTAATGGTGGAAAATTACAAATTGTTCCGGATTTAAAATATTTTGGGAGTTATTTTAGACTCTGATTTAACTTTTAAAAAGCACGTTCAAAAATAGTTTGTGCAGTGACACCTCAACTTAGAATTGTTTTTATTTACGTATATGGAGTCAACTTTCAATAGAAGCTGCAAGAGTCTTTTTGCATTCTTTGATCTTTTCTCATTTTTCCGATTGTATTCATGGTCACAAGCAGGAAAATCTCTTAGACCTTTATACACCTTATATAAACGTGCTTTAAAAGTATTTGACAAGAAACCTAACAGATATCATCATTGTTTTATAATTAAAAAGTGACTTTTTTTTTAACTTTTGACAATTTTATGTTTTACAATTGTTGTTTAATGTACAAAATTGTTTATAACCTTGCACCCTCACCCTTGAAAGAATTAGTTTCTTCACGCACTGAAAATATAAGACAAACAAGAGCTTTGTCAAGAGGTGATTGTGAAGCGCATTTTAGAGTTACTGATTTACTGTTTAAGTTACATTTGAAAATATGGTTAAAGATGAGTCAGGTTTGTGATCATTGAATATTCCTGTGTTTTGAAATGATTACATAACTTTGGGAGTCTCATTTTTAAAAAAAATCCATTATAGGGTGTTTCAGATGAAATTTAGCTCTGTAGCTAATTCTGGGGCAGAACCATCAAATATTTCCTTTGCACAAAAAGGTTCTTTGTAGAAAAATATATATATATATATATATATATATATATATATATATATAGAACATCTTCAAAAGATGCTAATAAAAAAAATGATAATTTCAGAACCTGTCAGTGAAGGTGTAAGCAAAAAAAAAAAAAGTTCTTCTGCAGCATGACTGTAAAAACCTCTTTTTGATTTTCCAGGCACCCCTATTGTTAAAACTATGTAAATATACTGGGAACTCAGTATGAGGAAGAGATGGACTATGCTATTTGCATGTTCAAATAATAAACTAGAAATTCTCAATTGTCTTAGCTTGTTTTCTGGAAGGAAAAGAGTTGAGACAACTATCTATTTACAAATGGTAAATATTGATTTAAACAAAAACACTCTATCACTGAGACACAGGAAAACCACTGGACCAAAGTAAACAAACTCTATTAAGACAAGAACAGACAAAGAACTTAGCCAGACTGGGGGTATAAAGCAAATGAGGAAAGAGACACATTGCAAATGAGGAAACTGAGTCAGACTGGAGTTTCAATACACAGGGCAAATGAGGAAAGAGAACGGTGGGGCTAATTAGTTAACAAACGAGTAACAATAGTAATAGTAATAATATAATAGTAAAAATGAGAACCTGCTTATAAACAAAGAAAACAAAAAGGAACTAAACAGAGTGGATGTGACAACTTGACACTTTCTTGTCAAACTGGGTGACTGGGAGGCAGTTTTATGTTCAGCTGCATTAGTGACTGAAAACTGGTATGCATCCATATTTTAGTTTCCAGAATTGTTTTAATTTTTATTACCTTAAATGTAAATAACCTACTGGATAATATTTCAATATTATTAAACATAATTAAATATGTTTTTTACAAAAAAAGTTATGTGTCCCAAGTATTTTGCTTGTAAATTTTAAAGTGATTAGAAAAACTCCATAAATCATCAATCAAATTTGATCATTATGATTTTTTCAGTGAAGATGCGATTACGCACAATTATTTTGCTGAGTCTGGCTTTGGCTTTTTGCCCAGCATCATCTATGGTAAGTCCGAGAGCTTATGTTATTGTCATTGTAAAAGTGGTAGATAGCTGTTGATTTTTAAATCAATTTTTCTGAATATTGTTTTCATATCTCATGTTCTCAGCCTCCACCAGATACGTCTGGTAAGTACGGCAGCACAGTCACTGAAATAAATCAGTTGTAAAGTTATTGTAATATGTTTAATATGTGTGTAGTGTAAAAGATCCGGTTTGGGCTGCTCATTACTGCCTGATGATATGATTAGCCATTCAAAGTTTTACTTTCAGGATGTTTCACTAAAATTACATTTTTGTCTAGTATTTAATGCACACAATTCTGGTTCTCCCTCTGTCCTTTGTTTTCTTTATTATATTTGTCTCAAAGACATTATTGAGGATCGGAAGGATATTCCAGATATAAACAAAGGTAAAACTGCTGTATTATCACAAAAACTCAAATACATTGCAGTAAGGCAACTAATATCTATTTTTGTTTATAAATCTTTTTTTTTTTTACTCCTGTTTTATTCAAGCATATTCACTGTGAACTGAACTCTCTTGTGGTGTTAGGTTTAAATCTCAGAGAAGGAGACATCATGATGGTGAGTTCCTTTCCAAGACATTCTATAATTACAATATTGGATAATTCAGAAATCAGCATTTATAGTCCTCCCAGGATACTTAAAACAATCTGCTTTAAAGCCTAATCAAAGGAGCGCCATTCTTGGGAATCAGTACCGGTGGAATATTCCCATCCCCTATGAGCTGAGTGTGAATCTCAGTAAGAAAACATGGATTTTCATGTCATGTCAACTTTTCATTTAGTATTTAAATTAACTTTCATGTTTTCCATGGCTATAGGTATGAACTATAAAGGAGTCATTTTGAGAGCATTTGAGCAGTTCAGACTGAAATCATGTATTGAGTTTAAGCCCAGAACAGCAGAAGACATTTCTTACATCTCTGTGGAGAGTCGTGACGGGTACAGTATGGTTCCAGTTAGTAATCCAAATATAGACAGATATATATTTTTTTCTGTTTGACAAATATAAACAATAAAGTTATAAAATAAAATAAAAAATGTTAATTTAAAGTTTTTGTTTTTATTGTTTTTAATAAACCACATATGTAGGAACTCCTACCTTGAAGCCCAAAATAGCTCTCTAGGCAAAAGAGTAGCTATTTTAAGGAATCCCATGGAGACAAATAACCTTCCAGATGCTTGACCAGAACCCACACATTCAGAAGCGCATGTCCTCTGAGAAAAGCTTCATGACTGACCCTACTTTGGCTTCTTCCTGTGAGATTCTGATTATTTTTCTCTCATATCATTTTACATGCAGCATTTTAGTTAATTGATGATCAAGGTTATTATTATATGTAGCTTTGAAGGGTCTAAAAGCCATATTTTGTTGTAACAGATGACAGTAATTACTGGGACAATCCTCGAAATAATGGAACTCGAGTTGTCATTGGCAATGAGACCATATATTTGGGTGTATATTTTGGCTATGAATATGCCATAATGAAAGAAGATCTCACTAAAAGAGAGTTTATCAAGGGTGGTGACATCATATTTCTCTTCACCATGCAAGGTAGGTTTTGTGCAGTACCTTCAGAAAGCAATTTGATCTTAAATAACACACTGTATTAGGAGTAAATTGGGCAGAATGAGAATGATGACGAGGATTCAAATTTGCAACTTGCAACTTTCTGAGAACATTTAGAGAACTGTTGTTTACAAATCCAGAATACTTTGTTTCAGATATCTCAGGGCTCCGTCAAAAGAACTCTCTACCCTGCCCTAAAGTGACAGTGAAGAACTTCAAGATTTCATTTGATGCAGCAGTCAAGCAGGGACCGTGTGCTACAAGGTGAATATTGTTTTAACTATTGTTAACACCGTCTACACCAGACAATAAGCTGAAGACCCGTAGTGCCACACGTGACAGCAGTCTCAGACTGAAAGTTAGAGTGGAGATTATAAACTCACTGAGGTTAAGCTCAAAGTACATGATGGTCATACATGTTTTGCAACGGTCTGCGCACTGTCTGTGTACAGCCCAATTTTTGTGTCCACCCAGACATAAGGTGAATGTTGAGACAAAAGTGTCCACTAAGTGATATTGTGCATGTGTCAAACTCGTCCATCCTCTCTCATCCGTGGTTAAGTTTTTGAAAGCTGTGTGGAAGCAGCTGTGTGCAAGATGGAGGAAAATGAGGAAAATGAAGTATAACCAGGCCTTTACAGTTAGTGGTGGGGAGAAGCTTATAGTTGTAGTGAAGTTAGGGTTACTGCTAGGGGCGGGTTAGGTGATCGTCAAATTCTGGTGTGAGACTGCTGGCCTGAAATTACTGTCATAATTAAAGAATATCTCACTAAAAGAAAGTTTATCAAGAGTGATGACATAATACTTCTCTTCAGCATGCAAGGTAGGTTTTGTGAAGTAATTTCAGAACACACTGTATTAAGAGTAAATGGGGCAGAATTAGAATGATGACAAGAATTTAAATTTGTGACTTGCAATTTTCTGAGAACATTTAGGGAACTCCTGTTTACAAATACAGAATATATTGTCATAAATATCTCGGGGCTATGTCAGAAGAATGCTCTACCCTGCCCAAAGTGAAGAATAAAATCAAAGAGAATGCATTATAAGTGTATAATATATACACTTATTATAATAAGTGTATGTGTTATAATATATACAGTGCACAGCATAAATGAGTACACCCCCTCTGAAACGTAACAAATTCAGCCATTACTCTTTGCTTAGAAGACATGTTATGGTTTTTTAGAGATATAATATTCCAGCAAGTCTGCTTGATCAGTTACCAAAGAAGAATGTTAAAATTATTCAAGAAAATACCATTGTCTTATCAAAGTGATAAAATGTTGTGTTGCAAAAAGGAGTACACCCTCCTAAAAGTTACTAAATAAAATAAATAAATAAATAAAAAATTCTGGTGTAAGGTTAAGGCAAGTATTGATCATCAGGTAAGTATGTTGAACCAAAACTGTTAAAGGTAATTTCTTGATAATTAAGTGTCATATGGCCCACTGAATCATACTCAGACTTAACGCTGACAACAATGAAACCACTTGAGTGTCCACTAAGTGATATTGTGCATGTGTCAAACTCGTCCATCCTCTCTCATCCGTGGTTAAGTTTTTGAAAGCTGTGTGGAAGCAGCTGTGTGCAAGATGGAGGAAAATGAGGAAAATGAAGTATAACCAGGCCTTTACAGTTAGTGGTGGGGAGAAGCTTATAGTTGTAGTGAAGTTAGGGTTACTGCTAGGGGCGGGTTAGGTGATCGTCAAATTCTGGTGTGAGACTGCTGGCCTGAAATTACTGTCATAATTAAAGAATATCTCACTAAAAGAAAGTTTATCAAGAGTGATGACATAATACTTCTCTTCAGCATGCAAGGTAGGTTTTGTGAAGTAATTTCAGAACACACTGTATTAAGAGTAAATGGGGCAGAATTAGAATGATGACAAGAATTTAAATTTGTGACTTGCAATTTTCTGAGAACATTTAGGGAACTCCTGTTTACAAATACAGAATATATTGTCATAAATATCTCGGGGCTATGTCAGAAGAATGCTCTACCCTGCCCAAAGTGAAGAATAAAATCAAAGAGAATGCATTATAAGTGTATAATATATACACTTATTATAATAAGTGTATGTGTTATAATATATACAGTGCACAGCATAAATGAGTACACCCCCTCTGAAACGTAACAAATTCAGCCATTACTCTTTGCTTAGAAGACATGTTATGGTTTTTTAGAGATATAATATTCCAGCAAGTCTGCTTGATCAGTTACCAAAGAAGAATGTTAAAATTATTCAAGAAAATACCATTGTCTTATCAAAGTGATAAAATGTTGTGTTGCAAAAAGGAGTACACCCTCCTAAAAGTTACTAAATAAAAAATAAAAAAAAATATAAAAAAAAATTCTGGTGTAAGGTTAAGGCAAGTATTGATCATCAGGTAAGTATGTTGAACCAAAACTGTTAAAGGTAATTTCTTGATAATTAAGTGTCATATGGCCCACTGAATCATACTCAGACTTAACGCTGACAACAATGAAACCACTTGAGAGAGAACTGTCAGATTTATTTCTTAGCATAATAGAGGACAATGGTACAATAGGAATACCAAATTATTGTTTTAAGTGTGAAAATATAGCCAAATTAACACAGAAATTCAAAAACAATGGACTTGTGAAAAGGCCCCTGAAATAATCAGGTCTTCACTTTAAGCTTTCATTTAGTGATGAGTGAGTTTTTGCTAGAAAAAGAGCAGGAGAAACACTGTGAAAGTGTCTCAGAGCCAGCAAAAGCTGTAAAAAGAGTGACACTTTATCTCACAGAGTAAGATGTGGCATGCAGAAGTGACATGCATGGTTGTTTATCCACACCAGAATTACCGACTGTACCCAAAGCACAATAAACTCATTTAGCTTTTTCCAAGGCCCATATTTACAAAATATAGACTTCTGGGAATCCATGCTATGGTCTCATGAGACCAGTTCAATCATTTCGGATCTAACAGCATCCAAAATGTTCTGGTGTTGCTAGAGGAAGGAGTACAGCGAGAAGTGCCTGGTTCCCACAGTGACGTTCAGTGGTAGTAAAGCTCTTCTATAGGGATGTATGAGTGCTGAAGGTGTGAGGGAGTTGCACTTTATCAACGCTGTCATGAATTCACACACCACTGTGTGCTGTAATACAAAAACCTGAAACTGAAGATGCTACCCTTTTCTCATTCCCTGCATTGTTGGGCTTTTTTTAACATGACAATGACGATATTCATTCTCCTGAGTTGAAAATCCTTCAGTGGACATGTATTTCACTCAATCTTAACACTCTTGAGCTGCTGTGAGAGATTCTGTAGAGACGAGCTGAGCAACACTCCCCATTAAAGACCAGGGCATTTCAGGAGGTCGTCCTCCAGGAGTTAAACAGGACAGATGTGAAAATTTGTCATGAACTTGTACACTCAGTGCCAAGAAGTGTCAGAGCAGTGTACTTAGAGATATGGAGGACATATTAAGTTTTAGAATATTACACTTGGTTGAATTAAATCTAGGTTGTACTCAATTCTGCAATCCTTCATTTAAACAAAAATTGGCGAAATTTCTAATTTTACAGATATTAATGGCATGTATTTCTCTGTTTTTATTAAGAATATGTTTAATACATTTCAATTTTGCCATCTTTCTATGAATTATATTAGTGATCATTAAGAAAATACATCTTTTATATTTAATCAGAGGGGGTGTACTCATTAATGCTGTGCACTGTACATTATAATATACGGTTGCTGCATACTAAAATATTAATGACGGACATTTTTATTAGAACATTATTTTATTAAGCAGCGTATTGCCATTCTCATAGGCCTACATTCTTACTATGAGATGTAATTTATAGGATGGGACATGCCTTTATTTTTCCAGGTTTGTCCCCACTATCGCAGGGATGCTGGAGCCCCAGCATCTCGGGCCCAAGTTCCCTAATCAGTGAACTTAAAATGAAAACAAACATGCCCCCACTCATTAAAAGTTTAATTGAAATGTTATCACATTAGGCAATTTCACTGACTGGCATCCTTCTGCTAGAATATATCTCTTTAATATTACAGAAGGTTGCTATGCAGCAAAAATAACGATCAGCTATTGGCTCAGACTAATCAGAAGCCAGGGCCACAACTAGCTGTTTTATAATGGTACATAAACTTTGTAAATAGCAATTTACATTTCAAACCATACAGTATCAAAATATGAGATTAAATTAATATTTTCTAGTACAGCTGACAGTGCATTAATATTTATATGTATATTTCTCTTCTTTTAGTGATTGTCTGGGCATATTTTGCACTTCCAGTACTTCCTCTCTGATCCTATTGGTGGTTTGCTTCCGTTTGCTGGTAAATGAATCCTGAGATTTTTCCAGCTCTATGTCTGACTACATGAATTCAATTTAAAAGCAACTGCATCTGTCTTCAGCCTTCTGATATATCATACTGTTAAACCTATATTTTAATCGAATGAGATGCTTACACAGAATACATGGTTATCTGTAATGAAGCAAAACGTTAATTTTAGTCTACTGATTTCCATGATAAACTATATTGTTACATATGGTTCACACATTTTCTGAATAGGTTAAGTTAAATATATGAAATATTGCAATCATTGCATAAACATTATTGGTTGTAAGTTACTATACAAAATTTTAAATGTGGCTTTGCACCCACAAGAACTATGTGAATGTCTTGCATGAATCACAAACCAATTTTGCAAATAATAACTTAACTTAAAATGCTGAAAGATCTAAGGATTTAAATTGTAGCAATCTGTGTGTAGCTTAATGAGAGAAACCATACATTTACATACAGATACTAAACCATAGTTTTTTGTTTTTTTTGTTAATGGATAATCATTTATCATGTCATTTAACCATTTGTTGATTTTTATTTTCATTATCTGTGCTCTTGTAATGCTTGCTATTGCAGATTAATCTTATGATTATGTGGTTTCAAGTGATATTTGTCTTTGTGAGAGACAACGTAAAGTCTCCATTTCAAGGTTTTTAACATCACGATGGTGCTGTGAAGCGGTAATTTTCCATTGCATTAATTCAACGTATTGAATTTGTTGTGGTCAGATGAAGTCCAGCTGAGCACTGAAACAGACAGAACTAAGATTATTCAATAAAACCTGCTCATTCAGATCACTTCATCTCCCTGCTTTCTCTCACTCCTTCCTCTGTCAACCTCTTGGCTGCTATAAAACAATAAATAATAATTAACAAATGATTAACTGGATACAATGCAGTTCTAACTGGTTTGGGGTGTTAACTGGTTTTGGATACCAAACAAAACATGTCTTCTGACTAAATGTGATAAAGAGACCAGATCCATATGCTTGACTTTCCCAAGTGTTAAATGGATCTAACAATGCATGCAAATTTTACACCGATCAAAGCACCTGCAAACTTTTGAAACAGTCCACTGTCTGTTTATCATGAAAAGTAGCCTATGTGCCCTGGTTTGGCCTGCAAACCACCTGCAAGATTTTAGTGGCATCTAGTGGTGTATGGTGGAGCTGACAAGTGTTTGCAGGTGAACAAAAGGACAAACATTTATGATACACAAAAAAATTGTTTTGAATTTGCAAGTGTTTTACTTGGTTTTACTCTGGTACAGAATAATCTAGCATTAAACAGTCAATAAAGGCATAAAATACCTACATTACAAACAACAGCATGAAAAATCAGCAGATGGCAGTAGAGCGCTGATTCTGTTACAAACTACTCCAAAAAAATCATGAAGACCTTGAAAAACAGGAAGGTTAACTGAATAAGAACAAGTAATGGCTAAAATTCCAGGTGGTCACTTTTTATAGAATAAAGCACAGAAAATAATTTTCATAGAGAGCATTTTTAGCCATCTTACCTTGTTGTGGGAAAAAAATAAATAAATAAAAAAATGTATATATATATATCAATACAAAAAATTATGATTTCTGAAGATCATGAGACACTGAAGACTGCAGTTATGATGCTGCGCATCACAGGAATAACTTAGATTTTAATGTATATTAATAAAAGTTATTTTACATCCTAATAATATTTCACAATATTACATTTTTTCCTGTATTTTTAATCAAATAAATGCAGCCTTGATGAGCAGAAGAGACGTCTTTAAAAACATTACAACTCTCACTGATCCCAAACTTCTGCACAGCAGTGTGTATGTATATATATATATATAATTTTTTGTATTGACCAGTTTTTAATCTTGGCTCCCAGCCTGTTCAGATGGAATATCTAGTAGACCAGCTGACAAGTTAACAAAACACCTTTAAAACCAGCAAACCAGACCAGCATGATCAGACTGGGAGAGCAGCTAAAACCAACTTCAAGCAATGCATTACATTAAAGCTTACCCAGACACAAAGGTCAGCATTTTGGTACATATCAGGCACAGATACTAGTCTATACAACACAGACTGATTTAAGTGAAATGTGCTGTTTGTGTTCTGTTGAATGCTCTTTAACTGCATATAATTACATATTTCACATGTCCGCAAATGTTCAACAGTATCCCTGAGGATCATTTATGGGTTGCCATACACAAACCTATATGTGGGATCTCAGGTCGGCTGAGAAATCCCCCAGCTAGGTATGGAGGAAGTGGGAATCTCCCTTCTCAACTTAAGTAGCCTCTCACTGCGCTGACCATCAGTTTCTATGATGTTCTGTTCCTCAAGTGATTGGCGGATGAGAGACTTGAGCAAGGGCAGACCAAGGCCAGTTGTGGCAGAGACTGGGACGACGTGCGTGAAACGCATTAGGCTTTTAGGGATGACATCCTCAGGAAAGAGATGGCTTGATTCTAGGAAAGCACAGCATCACTTAAAAGAGTTATCAACTGAGGAACACTACATGTACACAGCCATTAAGCTCAATGCAATAAAACAATCACATTAGGCCTGTACTTTAGGCAAATTTACTTGTGGCAGAAACTCGAGACTGCCATAATAGTCAATAAATCACTGACCTCCCCACCAGGGAAAATTACAGTGCATATATTTGTGTAAAACATGGCCGATTTAGCAGATTTAATAAACCGCTCTCTGACTGCTTTTTAGACACAATGGGTATGTTGAACTGATATCAATCTGCACATGTGATGGACATTGGTTATGACCATCTATGGTATCTTCTTTGAAAGCATCTTGAGTAAAACGAGTACATACAAAAGATCTGAACCGGAAGCAATGTGACCCATTTTAGAGAATATGGAAGTTTGTTGCACATAACTGCTATTGTATGAAACAATAATGCAACCACTCGATTGATAAAACCATCTGCTGCTGTGATATGAAATTTCTGTAATGCACCCACTGTATACCTAAAATAACACAAAACAAAGTCTAAAGGCAATTTGTGACTAATATGCTTGAATGGCCTATTTAATAAATAGCCCCTAAATTGCCCATTTGCTTCTAATAAAACCTACCTTCCTGGTTCTCTAAGTGAGTTTCCAGGTCTCGGAGACGGCCCTGAGCCTCGGGGAGGTCCATCTTATTTATGACCAGGATCGCTGGCTTCCCTAACAGTTCCTCATTATACAACTCCAGCTCCTGATTAACAGAGAAAATCAAGAGCACTTTATATAGCACAATCATATATGCAGAAGCATTTCATTCAGAAAAGCAGTTTATTTTCATTTTATTTATTTTTTTACATAGAGCTCACATGTCAAATATCCAGAACTTGCACAATTGATGGCTGACTAAATACTTTTTTTCCCCACTGTATATGTGTGTGTGTGTGTGTGTGTGTTCAAAACACATTACCGTTCAAAAGTTTGGGGTCAGAAATTTTTAAAATGTTTTTGAATGAAGTCTCTTTTATGCTAACTAACGCTGCATTTATTTGATCAAAAACATTTGTACAATTTACAATTAAAAATAACTGTTTTCTATTTAAATATTTTTTTATGTAGTTTCTTCCTGCGACGGTGAAGCTGAAATTTCAGCAGCCATTACTCCAGTCTTTATTGTCCCATGATCCTTCAGAAATTACAATTCTTCAGAAATCATTCTAACATGCTGATTTGGTGCTGTGCTCAAGAAACATTTCTTAATATTTGATCTTTTGATCAATTAATGCATCCTTGCAGAATCAGTAGTGTATATTATTACCTTGTTTAAAAGCAGCACGGTTTCAAATGCAGACCTAAACGGGGTGTTACTAGCTAGCTGAAACCCACAGATGTCGACCTGAAACATCAGAACATGACATTACTATTCAACTCTCACAGTCACTAACATTCAAGTTCACGTAACAGACAAAACTCAGTACCACAAACATGAGCTGCTTGGTTCTCTCCACATGCTTGAGAAACTTGTGTCCCATGCCTTTATTTATGTGAGCACCTTCAATGAGTCCTGGTAAGTCTGCTACTGAAACCTCCAGAGAAAAACAAACTTCTGTAACTCACTCTGGCATCAGTCTGAAAAAGTGTGTATTATGTAATATAAAATTATATTTGCTGAAGGTCTGTTCAATAAAAATTTCTATTTTATGTATATACATATTGTATATTGCATATAACTGTATTGTAATTTTTGGTTTAATTATCAGACTATTTTATGGGAGAAGGTCAAAACCAAGCTTGTTAAGCAGCATACAGTATAAGTCCTATTATTTTATTTTATTATTTATGCTATTATAGAGCCTGTAATCCTACCTGCTTGTGATCATCATACATAACCTTTCCAATTTCAGGTCTTAAAGTTGTAACTGCGGAAGTAAAATAAAAGAAAATAACAAGGGATTATTGTAAAAGTGGCAATAAAGTGGCAGTTTTATACACACACGTATACATATACTGATATATATATATACATACGTGTGTGTTTGTGTATTGAACTACGTTGGTTTAACTAATTTGTAAATGATTATCAGTTCTCACAGGGGTAGCTGGCAATTCTTGGTTTAGCATGCGACAAGGCAGTCAGCAAGGAGGATTTGCCTGCATTGGGAAACCTGTCAAAAAAATAAATCATTTTTGATGTGTGTGAAATACACATTAATGGAAAGAGAAAACAATAAAACAAGAAGGGTCACAATTATGACACTTTACACAGCTTTACTTTTGCAAAACATAACATAACAATAATAATAAAAGTTTTTATGTACCAAATATAGTTTATTCATTATGTAGTTTTGTTTTATGCATTATTTTGGTCATTATTCCTAGATCATTTTTAGCTCTTCATGTGCTTTACCTTGTAATTTATACCCTTTTTTTGTTTGAGAGCAATACTTTTCCAGTCCACATTCTGTGTAGACACTCACCCTACAAGTCCCAGATCTGCAATGAGTTTAAGGTCCAGCCGTATCTGTCTGGTTTGACCTTTACTGGGTAAGAACCCAGAGTGAAGAGAGCCACCATGACCCCCTTTGGCCACCAAAAGATTGTCTCCTTCACAGTTTAACTCTCCTAATGAGAAAAGAAAAATTTAAATTACCATTAGATAAGACGTACAGAATACAATATGAAAGGGAACAAACAACACAAAATGGCATTTGATATATGTGCAATCAAAGTGCAAAGTATGTCTAATAAGCATGTCAAATAAAAACATGAAGTGATGTGAGAGGAAAACCTAAATGATCTAGATGTTATAGAGGGGTGTAAATGGAATTACCCAAGATTCTCCCATCGTCTGTTGTAACACTGATCCCAACAGGTGCAAAGACCTGACTGTCCTCTCCTTTAGCCCCTCTCAGAGCATGAATACTGACAAAAGCACCACACAATACTTTACTTACGGTCTCTACAAAATCAGCACAAAACAACCAAGATTCAATATTTCACAAAACAATTAAACATTGTGTGCATTTCTGAAAAAAAAACAGGACACATGGCCACTTACTAAGTCACATAATGTGTTGTATAGCAGAACAATTATTTGTGAAATGTGTTCATCTAGTTCACCAAAAAGTGAATCTGTCATCATTTACAAAAATGTACATTACTTCTTATGCACCTTTCTGGTTTAAAAAGTCATTCAACAGCTTTATGTGAGAAGCAGTCCAAAAATAAGTGTTTCACTTTCCTCACACAAAATTATCATACACACTTCTGTACATTTAACCCTGACATGATACACATGCAAATCAAAGAAGTTGTGGACAGGATCTTCTACTTCTCCCATGTTCAGCATGCAAGCAATGTAATTCTTCCATGTTCCATCTTATCATAATTTGAACAGAAAGTCAAGATGTTCAATGAATAGCATATTACATTGCAATCTGCTTCTCATAAAAACCACTTGTATTATTTTTAAAGACTTGGAAAACAGTACATGGGTCTTATGGACTACATTCTGGAACTTGACATTTGGGGTTGCTGTACTATTATGTTATATAGAAAAAAAGAAGCTTGGACATGCTAAATATCGCTTGACAATTCGATAGGTTATTTATGGCAACTACCGGTATTTAAAAGATTTGGGAATGCATCATATCATCTGCATGAAGCAACTAAGCTTTCACAATATCAGAAGAATGCAGAGCTTCTCACATCAGATTCACCAGACAAAAGAATGACACCTAGAACACATCTGTTTCAGAGATCTCACTCTGACACAAACAATCAATAGGAGAGATTACACAATCTGTTACAGCAAAAAATATAATAGGCTCCTGTGACATGTTTCAAAGTAATCTAAATACATAAATAACAATATCAATTTATTATCAAATATCAAAAATAAATATCAGTTTTAATGATCTTATGGATTAAAAACACAATAATACATTGAAAATAAAAAAATTAAATACTATTATGTTTTGTCATAGGAAATTCCTATTATTGTCTTCCAGAGGTATTACTGACAATTGCCATTTCACTCACACATTATTCTCTTTATTAGGAAAAAAAGGACTTACCTGCTGTTTGAACCAACACCTGCAGTGAATCGTTTGTTAGGGTGCTTGTCCTTGATTTGCTTCAGTGTAATGTCTTTTTTGGCCACCACCCAAATGTCTCCACCATTTCCCCCAAGTCCCCCTAAACGGGGCAAACCCATTCCTCCACTCCCACCCCTCACATAAAGCCGTATATTATCCACAAAGTTGCCATACTGAAATAAAAGAGACAGATAAAGTTAGCAGGACATTATGTTCGTGAAACTGTTCGTATTCCACTTCTGAAGAACTGTATGAAGACTGTATCCAGATTTTCTGCATACTGCTGTGCCATTGCTCCATTATTTGCATAAGTCTGTGTCTATTATTATGGTATAAATGATTTTCAATTTTCCTGTCCCTGCACATTCACTAATAGCCTCTGGGGAAAGATGACCCCCCCCGTATCTTAGCATGTGAAGGTCGGGCTACTACTAACTAGTTAAATGTCATTCGATAAACAATACCAACCTTCCGGAAACAAACTCTGCTTGTCCAGACCATCACCCCCCCCCCCCCCCCCTCCCCCAAGGAAGGCAAGGAAAGTCCACCATTAAACGATTTAATGAGAAAAAAATTATTCCCAAACCCCCTTGTCAACATGACTCACTTTGTAGCATACTCAATATGATTAATAATGGTTTGCCTGGGCCCTCTGGGGTTAACAAACGTCAGGATTACAGCAGAAACACATCAGGAAATTACCTAGACTACTTATTCACGCCATCCTACAACTGCTGGCCTACAGTGAGATTAGCCTATGGAAAACGCATTTATGATCAACTATTCATTTGTGGTGATGAATTATGGATGATGTTAATTATTTGTCACTGTCTTTGGTCAGCTTGATTTCTACTAATCAGCTAATATGCTTGATAGGTGATAAAAGTGTTTAGAGCGAAGCATCATGGTTGTGACAGTAATTAATTACATAGTCATTTGCTACACGATCTGGTAATGACACACAGAAACTTAGCATGTGAAGGTCGGGCTACTACTAACTAGTTAAATGTCATTCGATAAACAATACCAACCTTCCGGAAACAAACTCTGCTTGTCCAGACCATCCCGAAATAACTCCCCAAGGCAGAGATTGTATTAAAGTGTCACAAAATCTGTTTTGTTTTGTTACAACGTTACTGTCTCTGCATCGTTGAAGTGAAGGACCAAACACGTGTGTGCTTCCGGAAACATGCCAATGTGTGCTGTGATTGGCTGAAAGTGCTGTCCATTACACATGTTTCCGCCTCTCTCCGTCAGCATAAGAATAATGGACCCTTTTCACATTTCCGGGTTTCTCGGCAGCGGAAGTCGTCATAGTTGGGTTAACTTGAATAGCAGCGAAGGGGAGAGTACCACAAATATATGTTTTGCATTCCCATTTGCTCAAATAGCAAAAGAAAAACTCCACGATAGTGTTTTCATGACTTTCAATAAAAGGAATAAAACTGAGAGAGACTGATAACGGCTGTCAGAAGAGAGAACGATGTCAAATGTACTCCCATAGACGCAGCATTAGAAACACCCTCGCATTAGCGTTAACAGTTTTTTTGTAATTTGATGCAAAGGTGATATAATACAAAGAATAGTGTTATAAATGTACATACATTAAAAAAAATACAAATATGAAAAACTTTCGAGGATTTACGATGCTGATGACCGTTGATAATGTGAACTCTGAGGTAGTTTGCTCACCTTTATCTGTGCACATGAGTTCTACTGCTAGGGTTTAGGTATATGACTCTCCTTGTCATAAAGTATTTGTATTTTTGTAAACAATTTACACAAAAGGGGATTTCAAACTTTCTGAATGATAGTTCTATAGCCTACTATCATTACTGAAACACACTTTTTATTTTTTTTACTGAATGATCTGGGCGTCACCTGTATGTAATGCCAAACCTGACAAAATTAGAAATAAATACAGACATAAATAATTATTTATATATATATTTATTTTTACATTTCTTTGTTTATTTGTGTATTTATTTAATTCAATTGTTATTCCATACTATGAAGAAATGCAAACAATGTAGGCCTAATTTAACTGCAAATTATATGAAGTAGCCTATTTTTATTTTGTCGAAATATGCATTGCTAAATATATATTCATATGTTCTCCCCGAGTTTTTCAGATTTCGCCCAATAATACAAATTAGCTACTAAAGATTTTGCATTAAAAATAAAGTAAAATCCATTTATCATAACTAATTTATTAAGTGAGATGATTATTTTTTGTCTAGATGTCAAAAAATAAAATAAATAAATAAATAACAGTAGGCTAATCATGAGCTCTAAGTACTTGTGTTCCTCAGATTGTAATGCAGTTATGTTCTTCGCGTCAGGGGGGTTTAGTGTGAGTGGAACGGGCTGCAATCAACAGCATGACGCTTGAGCCGTGGGCACGCAGTGCTTTAAAAGACTACAAGTCGTAAAACACTCGCACAAAGCCAATTATTCGCCTCAAAGGTATGAACGGAAAAGGATCTACAGGACAGAAAAGACTGATATAACATTGTAAGTAGGCTAAATGATTTTAAGTAGTATTTTACATGTAACCATTTCACTTGCTCTGGTAGGAGACCAACGGCTTTTTATTGATTTACCAAATTATTACTGTTGATTACTTACGTGGCATTTTGTTGCTATATAAATGTAAACGCTGAAGACGGACCTTAGCTGACCTAAATGAATAAGTCTGTGTTACGTCTGAGAGTAATTTAAACATTAAAGCAACGTGAGACTGTCCTAATCTAGTAACGAAGGGCACTAAAAACACGCAAGTGACGGCTGTAACGTCGACACCTGCAGTGAACCAGGAACAAGTAGGCTAATGATAATAATTATATAACTACTTTCATCCTTCTCTAAAGACAAAAAAAAAGTAGTTTTAGAATAAAACCCACCAATACAGAAACATTAACTGAGCAATAGGGATGTTGCATGAAATAAAGTGATGCTTTTTGCAAAGCTGACGGGCGTATCGAGTAACGATCGATTACGTTTCCTCCCGTTTAACGGAAAAGGCGCGTGCGGTTATTTCTCTGATGCCATGTGCGCGCGGCAGACTCCGCGTATCTGGGCTCGCTCTACATGCCTGCCGGTGCGGCACGAGGCGCAGATGATCATGCTGAAAGGAGACCTCGCAGCTTTTCCGTGCTGCTACTCTGGAGTAACGCATATGATTCAGCGACGTGCTACGTCGATTTAATATTGTCCAGCATGATTCATACTTCTTAGATATCCGGCGCTTTCCCAGAAAGCAGTAAGCAGCTGAGCATCTTTAGAAAATCAGTCGTCCACGTATGTCATCCTGTGACTCGGCTTGGAACCTCCCACTAGGGATACGGACTATTTATACCGCGTGCAGCATCCCGAGCCATCTAGAGATACGCGAATCTGAAAAATAAAATAAAATAAAATACAGAGAATCTGAAGATTTCTCGATTGGAGGTAAGGACATCACTATAAAAATGCATTTAATACTATTCAATTCAGTATACATGCGACTGTAGATGCGACCTAAATTGTGCCATATTTATTAAAATCAAACATCTTTTCACATATTATAACGCTCGTTTCTGATATTTCCCTAAAGCTTCTCGTTTTGACTCGCTTTTTAGTGCCGGGCCGCATAAAGTTAGTCACTTTTGTCATTTTATATCTACGTAAAATAAAGTTTTTAACGTTACGTGGAAGGATTGAAACAACGAGCTACAATTTCTGTGGCGTTAACAGCATGCCCCAGGAAGGTGAAGATATGGTGTACGTGTATGAATAGACACAGGCCACAAAGACAAAAACAATCATATTTAACAGACACATTCCGAGATTTATGATGTGGAGATTCAGAGCAGGGAAACATTGTTACATTGTTAGTTAATCTCTGAAATGAGTGCTTTCCGAATACTGTTCAAAAATAAATGAAATTATTTTAAACGGTTTCCTTATCTGCAGTTGTCATTTTAGAGAGCATCTACTATTTTGGGGGCGTACCTTATGCGCAATATGCATACACGCGTGCATACATGTATACATACTGACATACCATCCAGTCTGAGCTTCAAACTCACTGATAACCCTGTCTAGACTACACACACACACACACACAACATCAACAACATCAACAACAACCAACTAGCTGTACAACTCTCTTCACACATTTAATGTACATTCACACAGTCATTTTGTAGAGATACTGTGTCCTGCCATGTCTAATGTTTTGGTTTCCCATCATATGAAAGCAGATAAACGAAGAGTGTTCTTAAAAAAGAAACAGCAGCATACTCAATTCTATTGATTATACTTTTAACAACAAATTAAATCAGCTGGAACATTCAGAATTGTTATTGGCACTGGCTTTGTTAAATAAACAAGGGATAATGCACTGTCATAATAGCAGAAACATACTTTAAAACATCAAAATACAAGCATGGCTACACTGTAAAAAAATGACCGTGAATTTAACGGTAAAAGACTGTAAAAATGCTACAGTAAAAACCTGTTAAATGGTAAATTCTCCTTCTATATACGGTGAAAAACTGTATTGGACATTAATTTTATGGTAGTATACCGCTTTTGGATGTGAAAAAGACCATATAATTTAGAGTGAATAACAGTAAATTGACATTCCCAGAATTCTCTGCATTACATTTCAAATTTGATGTTTTTGTTGTTGAAATAACTATGTTTAATAATGATGTTTTTTCTTGGTTTTTTTATTATCAGTTTTGTATTTTAGGGTTGTGTGTTACACCTAATGTTGTTAAATTAATGTTTATTGCATTATTTCAGTTTCATGTGTGTTACCATGATGGTGTTTGTGTGAATGACACTGTGCACCTTCTACATATGCTATTATTTAAAAGCTGCTTGTGATGGGCTTTGGTTCATCATGTGACTTTCTCATCACCACCTGCATTTGGTGGTTATCAGTGTATTACAAAGGTACAAAACAGATTTCAGTACTTCAATAGGTTGGTATATTAACATTATATCAGTTAATGAAATTACGGTATTTAACTGTAAATTTAAGTTAAAACCGTAAAAACCTAAAACGTTGCTAGCGTATTTTTTACGGTAAAATTACGGCAACTACAGCTGCCGTTTTTTTGACTGTAAATGTTACGGAATTTTTTTTACAGTCTGTATGAAATCTGGATCAGCAGTCAATTTTACTGTTTTACCCTAGATAGCAGTCATTACTCTATCTAGGGTATTTGATAATATATTTGGCCACTGAATTCTGATTGACCAGTCAGAAACATGTATTCTAGATGTTATGAGGATCTAGTCTTTTTTGAAAACAGAGAAATGAGTGTGAAAAACAAGGGGCTAGTCAGCCCATATGAGTACCCCTTGTAAATGTGGTCTGGAGACTGTTAATAAATGGGGCAGTGGGGTGGAAATGCCAGTTCCAAACCCTGCTAATGCTCCCCTCCACCCCTTACACACCCGTCATGCCATCCTCACCCCCGGTTATGCCTGGAATCCTGCGCACTCTCTCTGAAAAGTGTAAACAACCAGGGTCAAATAAAAACCGGTTGTGACGGGTGGCTGCGATGTGCCGACTGTCGGCATGCCAAGCCCACTTTTTTGAAAAACATAAACAGGGGCAGCATGGATTACAGGCCAAACTGAAGTGTAATCGGGGGATTTACACTCGTCAGGTCGAGACAATGAGTGTGCTCAGATAACAGTGCCTCACTCCATAAAACTGATAATGATTTGCTTTTGTCAGGAAGCAGTGGCAGCGCTAATGCTAGCATTAGCTCAGCAGGGAAGAGTGTCTGAGCAAGGCCATCGTTGTGTACATAGTTGGTGACTTTTTTGTTATTAAAACCTTTTGCACATGAGATATGACAAGAGGGGAGAAATGACTGTTAGTTTGGTACTATGGTTAAAAAACTTTAATGTAAAAAAAAATACAAACACTCTAAAACTCTAAAATTGCATCAGCCATCACCCTAAAGCTTCAAACAGAAGATAATAGACTTGGAATAGAATTTACAGGGTATTGCAAGTTATGTTACCATTTGTTGTGCATTAATCAATTTTAGATATTCAGTGCAAGTAATAATATGCAAACATCATAACACCATATGGTAATATTTTAAATGGAAACGTTTTATACGAAAACAGTTTTAGCAAATGTCCACATATGTAGAATTAATGTAATATGCTAATATTTGCAGCTAGCATTAATTTTATTTTGATTAACAGATGTCTTTTGTGTTTATCAGTGCCAGCTCTAATTCTGGCTGCCACTATGCCTCTGCTGGAAGAAAGTTCTCTGCCGAGGGACTGTACTCGAACTGTGCCAGTAGTCATCATTGGTGAGTCATCAAGGAGCAAATGTTATCAGATTCATTACTGATGGAAAAAAGGGCATTCGCAGCTTTAACCAATCCTGATGGCTCTTAATTAGTAGATTCCAATATAACATTCCACAGTTACTTGTCTCTCATTTCTCCTCTCAGGTAATGGTCCTTCCGGTATATGCTTGTCGTACCTTCTGAGTGGATATACTCCTTATTTAGATCCAATGGCTGTGCACCCAAACCCTATCCTGTTTCGTAAACTACAGGAAGCCAAGCAGCTTCCCATCACTGAACAGGTAAAAAGATTGAAACAGGTTGCGAAGTTTAACTTGGAACTAAATTGTGGAGTAAAACTAAATTGTGAACAATCAGAAATGATAGTCAAATGTGCAATAAACCAGTTGACCAGTGTGTCTTTCTGTAGGATTTGGAGTTTCTTTGTGAAGGTTTAGAGGGGCGTTCAGGGAACCCTGTGGCGGTGCTCTTCGATACACTCCTTCATCCAAATGCAGATTTGGGCTTTGAGTTCCCCTCTGTACTGCAGTGGAGGCTGGAAAAGAAACATCATATTCCTCATCTGGTCTTGGGCAAAGCTACTCCTGGTGGTGCCTGGCACGTGAGTGACCTCTCTGAGATAGTTGGGTTAATACTTCTCACAACTGTACAAGCTTAAAAAAGCTCATTCATTAATAATAGTTTCTATAACTGCCAGGTTAGCTTTGAGAAGTTTCTATGGTATTGCTATGACTTTCTTACTATAGCAGGTTAGGGTATTGGTAGAAGAGATACACTAGTTATACATAACAATTTACATAATGTGAAAAAACCTGCCTCTGAATTTACAACCCTAACAACCATTTTTGACTAAATGTCCTTCATTGACAAAATATACTCTTTCTGGTCTCCAAGGCAATGGAAGGTTCAATGCTGACCATTAGTCTTGGTATATGGATGGAGTTACCAGGAGTCAACTACAGAGATTTGACCCCGGGCAAAAGGAGGTATGTACTATGGAGGATAACTGATGGTAGCTTCCATTAGTACTGGGGTGTCATGTCCTGCTTCTGGAGAGCCTCCATCCTGCAAAGTTTAGTTCCAAACCTAATTAAACACACCTGAACCAGCTTGTCAAGGGCTGCGTCCGAAAGCTGAAAAATGCTGTCTTCAGAGGATGCAATCCAAGGTAGGAAGGCATCAAGGCACGTCTGAATCCAATGTCAGCTTTACTTCCTGTCTTGAGATGCCTTCATCTTATCTATTTTTGAAGGCAGCATAGATGTATCCTTCACTGCCTTTGATATCCCACAATCCTGTGCATTCCATTCTCTGACAGTTGAGCTAAAAAATAAAGATGGCACCTGAAATTTGCAGTTGGTGATCAGTTTGTGTGTAAATATGTTTCTGACCAAGTTTTTCCACTTTTGATGTTACTTCTAGTGAGAAATTAGTATTATAGTAATTAAATATTCACTTTGTTTTCACCAAATCTTGCTCTATTTTGTTGTAGATCATTACACTTCCTTAGAAGCCTGTTCGAAATCAGTTTCATGAGGTGCCTTCATGCGCAAATGCTGCCTGCAAAGTCATTGCCCAATGAGGCGACAAGTCAGCAGCCTAAGCTTTCGGACGCAGACAAGGTCTTCAGGATTACTAGAAACATTCAGACAAGTGTGTCAGAACAGGTTGGAACTACTCTGCGGGAAGTTGGGCCTCCACGAGCAGGATTGGACACCTCCGCATTAGTGTTTATCAAAGATAATCAAGAAGATATTATGGGTTCCTCTCCAGCAGAACTATGATCCAATTTTTCAGACTTTACAGAAAGATCTGAGATTGATGGATTATGTATATTATGGGCTTTTCTCACAGGTCGGTGTCCAATGATCGAGCCACTCCAGATGAGATCTCTTCCTACTACAAAAATTATGTCAAGCTCATGGGTCTCCAGAAGAACTTTGTGGACAATACCTATGTCACCTCTGTTCAAAAACTTCACCGCAGTCATGAAAAAAGTACTGGGGATGAAAAGAACACTGTAAATGGTCAGCTGAATGGTGTGAAAAATGGGTTAGATTATTGCAATAAGAACAGAACTGAGA
The DNA here is from genome assembly GCF_001515645.1 of Sinocyclocheilus grahami. Lineage (NCBI taxonomy): Eukaryota > Metazoa > Chordata > Actinopteri > Cypriniformes > Cyprinidae > Sinocyclocheilus > Sinocyclocheilus grahami. The sequence continues at coordinate 2,105,197 of NW_015505219.1, read as the reverse complement.
ACAGTCAGAATGGACTGGTAAATGGGTTTAGCAATGAGTTACAAAATGAAATGGAGAAAAGCAGTAGAAGTGGTGATACTGGGGAGGAGGATGAAGATAATAGAGGCAAAGAAGGAGTGAGAGAGAGTATTGGGTTTTCCCAAGGAAATTCACAGGGACTCTGGGAGGTCAGGGGCTACCAGCAGCTCCAAGGTGACACTCATGTCCCTTTCAGCTTATTTGCAGAGAATGTTGTCTTAGCAACAGGGGCAGCGGATTCTCCAGCTCGATTGGGAGTAGAGGGGGAGGATCTCCCTTATGTGTTCCACAGCGTACGTGACCTTGGGGTGGCTGTCAGCTGTCACAGCAACCTGAGCTCTTCCCCTGACCCTGTTCTGGTAGTGGGGGCGGGGCTTAGCGCAGCCGATGCAGTGCTGTGTGCCTTGAACCATAGGGTCTCTGTGTTGCATGCATTCCGTAAGCGTGCTGATGACCCAGGTCTCATCTTCAAACAGTTGCCAAAGACACTTTACCCTGAATATCACAGGGTCTACCACATGATGTGTTCCCAAGTTTACCCAGCATCCCCTGTTGCCAATCCCACAGCTCCTAGTCCATCTTTGTTCCCTGACTACACCAGCTTCCCTGAGCACTGTGTGCTCTCCTTCCAGCCTGACATGCACTGCGTGATGAGGGGATCCAATGGTGTCCTTAGAGTCTTCAAAGTCTCTATGGTGCTAGTTCTTATCGGGACCTATCCCAACTTGTTTTTCTTGAAGGAGCAAGGGCAATACCTTGGCTTGGATCCCAGCAAGCCAATCTCCTGCAGACAGAATCCTGTCGACATAAACCCTTACACCTTTGAGTGTAATGCTGACCCTGGGCTCTTTGCCATGGGACCCCTTGTTGGTGACAACTTTGTACGTTTCTTAAAGGGTGGCGCTCTTGGCATTGCTAGCTGTTTGCGCAAGAGACTGAAACATAGGATTGAGAAGAACAGGAAATTGATCGCCAAGGAAGGAGGGTGTGGAGGACGGGGAAGAGAAGGAAGTGGGGGCGGAGGAGGAGGATTTGTCTAAGGCTCCAAGAGAAAGTGCTTCATGATGAGTCCTGGAATACATAAAATTTTTATATGTATGCAGTGAATACTAATAAAACTACAACTTTTCTACAACTTATCTACAACAAGAAAGTACACTTATAAAAATGAGCAGAAGCTAGGAGAAACTACTCTCTTCCCAATGGTGTCTTATGTTGTCTGTCTTACAAAAGGAGTTTTTGCTGGTCAGGAATAATGTGCCAATAAGTCAATGTCATTCGTAGTCTAGATGGAGTGTGCTTTACCTCTTGTTGTTACAAATGTTGTCAGTTGCCTTGTTATTTGTAATTAGTTACCTGCTCTTACATTACATCATAGATAGCATATCTCTGTCATGATTGCAGTGCCTGAAGGGGTGTTCACACTGACAGTGTTTTGTAGCGACAAAGCAACCAAACATCATTAAGAGGTGGTCACGAGCAACAGACTTGCTGTTGAAAAGTGACAAAGATTAGCAGAGCTAAAAGATGGTGCTACTATCAATGGAAGCACAGCGATTTGTCGTTTGAGTTGGATACAGAGGAAGAATAGGTATGCCTATTAAACACCAACAGCTCAGAAACTAAACTTCAGTGATTTAATATCTGTCAGTGTGAACACAGAGGCTTGCACTTAGTAAAAGAAAGCAATACCGAAATAGCAGATGACTTAGGCAGAAGGCCTAGTTCAGGGGTGGCGAACGTCTGTCCTGGAGAGCCGCAGCCCTGCAGAGTTTTGCTTCAACCATAATCAAACACCTGAACAAGCTAATCAAGGCCTGAAGGGTTATTAGGAAGCTACAGGCAGGTGAGTTTTAATTAGGGTTGGAGCTGTACTCTGCAGGGCTGCGGCTCTCCAGGACCGGAGTTCGCCAACCGCTGGCCTAGTTCATAAAGATTATGTTGCAGTCTTCACTAATGTTTCTGCTGTGAAATGCCATTTAATGCACAATTAATGTATATTAATATGCACAAAATGTTCAAAACCTTGATGAGCTTATAATGAGCCAATGTATTTCTTTCTAAAAAACAATGATGCACAAGCATGGCCTTATCCCAAATAGTTTATTACATTGTCCATTTGGATATATTTTCAAATACATAACACATAATAGCACTTTAAAAAAAGAAACATCCCTTTTGTCCAGTCATTCTATGGTACTCAAGCCTTCATAACAGGCTCCTAAAATAATCTGAATTACTGAAAAAATAAGAAAACTATGAGGTCACATTGTAAGACCTGGACTGTATGTATTTTTTTCCATCTGACAAGATCTAAATCAACCTTACTCTTTCACTGCAACATAAAACAAGTGCCAAACGTTAGAAAGACAGTACATTTTCAGTAACCATGGTTGTCAGTCATTGGTAATTTGTAGGTAAAATAGATAAATAAGAACATTATGGATTACAGAAAATTTAGATTAATTCAATGTGCTGTTTTAGAGATTTGCGATTTAGAGTAATCCAATGTGCTATATTTTAGAGATTTGAGGTTTGGACTCCTCAGTAAGGTATTTTGCAGCACTCAATAGTGGAACATTTGACTTCATACTCTGTTGTGCCAAATAAATGTTTTATTGCTTTGAATTATTAACTGAAATAACTTTTGAACTAGCATTTTTAAGTTTTCACCTCAGCCATTCATACTGCAAGTTTAGACTGCTGAGAGAATCTTTGTGTGGAGTGACAGTTTAGATAGTAGATATCATCAATAGACTTGAAGGAACCAAAACCATAAGATGACAAATCAGAGCGGTAAGAAAGTCCTCTTAATTCAATGCAGGATGGTCAAAGCTGCTTCACAAGGTGATGTATTGTTGGCGTGGAGGTGAAATACGACTGCTCAGTTTTGTAAAATGTCCATTTTTAATATATACATACACGTTTTGTACAGAGTATTTTTTATTATAGACAAATAAATCTCTTTTAAAAATGGAAACATGTTTTGCTTTGCATCTGGTCACAGATAACAGCAGCATTATGAACTATTATTTCTTTGCCCTCCTAGGGTTGTACCTGAAAGAAAAAGAAAAAAACAGATTCAACACAAAAGCAAGTAATTTATAAAGTCCAACCATCATTCACACAAAGGCTTTTAACATTCCTGCCCTACGGTGACAATTAGTAACTAGTAAATTTAGTGATTGAATAACTGAGTGAATTGATACAAACTGGTACGCTGTAAAAATCAAACACTGTTTGAAAAAGTCATCAAACCAGACATCCCCTTCCATAAAAGATGTCTGGGACACTTCATTAGCCTGGGGGAGGGAGGGAGCTGGAGAAGATGTTGGAAAAACAGAGATGCCGTTTTCTTTTCTTTCTTTTTATTTTCTGTGTGACGTTCCCACTTCATGCATGACTGGCTGAGCAGATTCAGAGATCAAACAGTTGTGATGGACAAATCGCATGGCCGTGGCTGTGTGTATATTTGAGGGCGCGAGTGTGTGTTCTTCTGCTTAGGCAGGAGAAATGGCACCACTTGAAAGTCCCCCGTTAGCCAGGTTCAGTCTCCAGGCAACAATTTTGTGCCTGACGAGGCCTAAACCTTATTTCTCTGTAAGTGTAAATTCTTGTTCTAACGAGCCACGAAAAATTACTTAAAATGCTGCATTATGCATGCCAGGCCAGTAGTTGGCGATGTAAAGAAATATGGTATCGTTTATAAAAACTTGCACTTTGCATTTTCAGGCCCCCAACACACAGTTGTTGCGTAAAAGAACAGCCAAAACACATGAAAATGTGTACATACCCCCCAAAACACAAGCGTTTTAACGATTGGGTTGTATGGGAATAACTACAGCAATATCCAGAAAGCAAACTTACAAACACTATTGTCGAAATATATGCCAGTCCATTCAAAAAGTTCAACACCCACTTTTCTAATAGAGATAGAATAACTTTGATATGAGTAAAGCTACTAAAGAAGTGCTCTTACGGGGCACTGACCACTAATTTAAACCATCACTGTATTTTCTGTCCTAATCACTGTGTTTAAACAGCAGGAGCTTGTTAGAAATATCAACGGGTCTTCGCAGCCCAGCGTGACCTGAACTGTGAACAATGACTTAAAAGCAGTTGGGAAATCATTGACGTCACACTTTCCAAGCGTGCTCTGCGAAAATGAAGGATCTGCTAAAAGGAGAAACCCCTCCCTTTAAGAACTCATGCGTGATGCCGTGACAATGGTGGATCAGGCCCAGCAGCTCAAATCACAAATCACAGAACTGATGAGTTCATGACTTTAAGAAAGAAACATGCTGAGGCTGTGTGGAGCTTTTCAAAGTCAGAGGACTGGCATGTCAAAGCTGTGTAAGTCTATCAGCAAATATCTGAGCACCTGTTTGACAGAAGATTCGAAACGGGGCACAATACTGGGAACCAGACGTCCCTCTGTCCTGCCCGCCTCAGTGCGTAAGAGTATCCCACCGCATAAACCAGCCAGTCCACTGCAGACTAAGCCCTCACAAAAGTTATTGTCTCAATATAAGCCTTGATTTTCTAGGGTCAGAGGTCAGTGTCTTGTTGAATGTAGTGTTAGTTTAGGCAGGTGGCGAGTGTCTGAATGAGGGTGAGAACTGTACAGCGATCAAACAAGATCAGTCAGCGTTCAAATGAGCTCGAAAAGTGCTGACTTCACTGTACGTCCCACTTCATTCTGTCCATTTGATCCATGCCCCTCATTTATCCATTTATGCCCTACTGCATGCAAAAGTACATAGACTGCATACCTGAACAAATCATCTCCCAAAATCTCCTCCCGTTCATTCTGTTTTTCCTCCTAAAAGAGAGAGAATGCCAGAAATGAGTACGCAAATCCTATATTCATAACTGTATTCAACATGCCAGGGGTCGGCAACCACTGACACGTGAGCAATTTCAATGGGATGAATGCATTTCAATTAAATGAAGTCACTCGATCTAACAGTCTACATTTTGAGATAAACCTTCCACATAATCACACGGCCTGTTTTAGGTAAGAGTTAGAAATACCATTAAATATAGGGGGGTGTGCAGGTTAACAGGATTCTGTTTTGCATCCATTGCACTGCACAATTATGTAGATGACAGTTCAGTTGTTCTTCTATTTGTTGCTTTTAGCTTTCAGAAAAAAAGAAGTTACTGCTATCATTGTTGATGTTCATCTCGCTATCTAGGGTCCTTAACATTCCACACAAATCAGTTGTCTTATGAGAAAACTACAACATTAAGGGAAAAGATCACAAATACAGTTGGTTCAGTGAGGAATTCTATTTTTTAGAAACTAATCTCCACATGAAAATAAACACAATATATAATTATTATTACATTTACATTCAATCATTTAACAGATGCTTTTATCCAAAGTGACTTACAAATGAGGACAATAGAAGCAACAATATGTAAGTGCTGTGACAAGTCCCAGTTAGTCTAACTCAGTACATGTAGCAAGATAAAAAGAATAAAAAGTAGATAGAATAGAATAGAAAGAGCTAATGTCTAGTGTCAGAGGGTCACGTTATTATTTTTTATAATAAATAAAAATGAAACAAGCAGATAGAATAGGAAAAAAATTCTCGCTATCTAGGGTCCTTAACATTCCACACAAATCAGTTGTCTTATGAGAAAACTACAACATTAAGGGAAAAGATCACAAATACAGTTGGTTCAGTGAGGAATTCTATTTTTTAGAAACTAATCTCCACATGAAAATAAACACAATATATAATTATTATTACATTTACATTCAATCATTTAACAGATGCTTTTATCCAAAGTGACTTACAAATGAGGACAATAGAAGCAACAATATGTAAGTGCTGTGACAAGTCCCAGTTAGTCTAACTCAGTACATGTAGCAAGGTAAAAAGAATAAAAAGTAGATAGAATAGAATAGAAAGAGCTAATGTCTAGTGTCAGAGGGTCACGTTATTATTTTTTATAATAAATAAAAATGAAACAAGCAGATAGAATAGGAAAAAAATAAGAGAACGCTAGTGTTAAAGGGTTTTTAGTTTTTTTACTACTACTGTACACACTTTGGGGTTGTTACAATTTTTACGTTTTTGAAAGAAGTCTCATGCTCACCAAGCTAAACATTAATACTGTGAAATATTATTACAATTTAAAATAACTCTTTTCTATTTGAATACATTTTGAAATGTAATTTATTCCTCTAATGGCAAAGCTTCAGTGTTACATGATTCTTCAGAAATCATTTTAATGTGCTGATTATTATCAATGTTGAAAACAGTTATTGCTCCTTAATATTTTTTGTGGAAACCGAGATTCTTTATTTTTTCCCCAGGATACTTTAATGAATAGAAAGTCCAAAAGAACAGCATTTATTTGAAATATTACTGTCACATGTGATCAATTTATTGCAATACATTCGTGTGCACATAAATAACGAATATCAGACGATAATGTAAATATAATATTTAGACCACTCCCCCACCACTTCCTTGTTCCCGTGGTCTCTCACCTCTGCTGCCTGTCTGAGCCATTCCTCCAGTTCAGAGTTCTTGCTGCGATTGTAAGCCACCAGCTCCGAGCCTCCGATAATGTTAGGCAGCCCATTAAATCCAGGGGCATTTGTCTACACATGCACACACAGATAAGTGCACATCCATTCAAAATGTCACATCAAGAGATAAACAGAAACTTTGCCATAATATCAATAAAGTGTGCATCCTCTGACCTTGCAGAACCTTTTCACATTCTTGTCATTAGGATCATGGGTCTGTAGTGGGCTGGGTCTTGATCTGGAAGAGGTGCTCACAGTCAGGGATACAAACTGAATCTGTAGGAGCCTCCTGGGCAGCTCAGGGTCATTCTCGGATCCAGATTTGGAGGTTGAGGCCTTCGGATGAACAGAGATTTGATTATACCAACGTGTTACAAGAGACTTTAGGGGGAACCAGTGCAAACATTGTGATCATTCCCTTTCTGAAACCCTGAAAAGATATTTTAGGTAGTCTAGGTCAAACTGACTCACAACCAACATCTGTATTACAACCTCTCACCTGCATTTCCTGTTTGACCACAGGCTCACAGTGCAGGGAAATGCCATTTTGGGTCCTTGAATTCTGAAAGAAAAGCAAACATGGGATTAGCTGTTCTGCAGATTAAAAACACAGGATATATATAAAACATATATATGAAACAAATTATGGCTCTCTTTGTACCACAACAAAAGACACTTCCTCTTCTTTGACCTCTTCAAGTTCTGGTCTTTTCCCCTTCTTTGCTGAACTATGTGCTTCCAGATCTGGCGTTTGTTTGGATAACCTCTTCGACTGCCTGTCAGAGTCCTTATTTGTTGCAGCGGGGCCTGTTCTGTTGGCACTGCTTTGCTGATTCTTTGTGCTTTTCCTGCTTTTGGAGTCAGTGCCCTCTTGCGGATTCGGTAATTGTGGGTTATTGATTCTGCTGTTTGTTCCTGACTCAAGACGATGTTTTTTATTAGCTGCAGCCTGCAGAGGCTCATCCATTTCATCAGACATTATAGACTCAAGCTCTTCAAGAGACATTTCTAAATCAGCAGCTGCTACAGGTTCCTTGGGGGCTGATGGAGTGTCTTGCTCTGGTTGCTTTCTCTTCTTGCTGCCAGAGCTTTGACTGGACCCACAAGCCTGAACCAGACTGGCACTGAACTCAGATCGTGACTCTGAGCTGTGTTGGTTTTGGACTGCATGTGAGGTTTTGTGAGATTTACTTGCAAAGGAACTTTGCTGGATCTCATCCTCTTTATCCTCACCGTCTTTTCTGAAGAATTTGGCCACTGAGTGGACAGAATTGGCACTGTCTTCACGTGGTCTGCAACCATAAAAATAAAAATAGAACATAAATCTTTATAAAATGGTGACTGTCTCACATCCTGCACATTTCAACTGAAAATATTGTCACATAAAATGTTCACCTATTATTAATGTCCATCATGTGTGATCTGATCACAAGTGGCCAGCTGAGACACATTTGCATTTATACCAGGTTTTTTTGAGGCCTTGTGATTTCTTTTAATCATATTTTAGTGAGGGTACTTAATTTCATGACTATATGCATAATTTTGTACATCACTTTTCTTATCATTATATATTTATATTAATAAAAACAAAATACATAAACAAAACTTACAGAAAAAAAAACTGATAAATAAAACTATTAATTTTTAATCTCACTACAAACACTTATTCTAGTCAAGCAGCTGTGTCAACTTCAGTGCTTCACATAACTTACACTACCAGTCAAATGTTTGGGGTCAGTAAGATTATATTTAAAATAAATTAATATTTTATTCATCAAGGATGCATTCAACTGATCAAAGGTAAAGACATTTATAATGTTACAAAATTATTTCTTCTAAATGTTCAATTCACAACAGAATCCTAAGAGGAAAATGTATCACATTTCCACAGAAATATGTAACTGTTTTCAACACTGATAATAATCAGAGCAGCAAATCAGCATATTAGAATGATTTCTGAAGGATCATGTGACACTGAAGACTGGAGTAATGATGCTGAAATTTCAGCTTTGCCTTCACATGAATAAATTACATTTTAAAATACATTAAAATAGAAAACTGTTTTATAAATCCTGTGATTGTGTGGCTTTAGACTTGCCTTTTCTTGTCGGTAGGCTGGAGGAAGTTTGTGAGGGCTGTCTGTTTTTGGGTAGACCGTTTTAGTGTGGTGCTGGCATTGGGAGGCGCTGTCAATTTCACAGAACCTTCAGGTTCAACTTGCCCCCTGCCCGAGGAAGCAGAACCTTTCTTCATCCTCTGCTCAGGTGCAAGCACGCTCAAGCTTCCAGATGACATCACTGTCTCATTGACAATGCGAGTAGCGGAAGGTTCCGAGCTGAGGGATGAGGGTTTGTTTGTTGCTAACAGTGTGGAGCCCTTCTGTGTGGGGTGTGTCTTCTCTGGAGTCTCACCAACGGCACTGATCCCACTTGTAACCATCCTGCAAATGTGAACAAGGACTATTGGCACTACTGATTCTCACTATATGTAGAAGGATTTTTCAAACTCTGGTCCGCAGAGTAGTCTGTGAATTGATTGGCTTAAAAAAAAAAAAGACCTATATTATAATTGACAAAAAAGCACCAACATTGAATTGATGGATTACTCAACTCATAGCAAAAGTGATTCTGTTGTCTCACTTCCAAATACATAACTCACAGATATACTGTATATCATTAACTAAAAGTAGCAGTCTAGTTCATTTTAAAACACAAAAAGCAGTCTGGTAAAATTATATCAATAAAAATAAAGCTATTTCAAGTTATAGACTATAAATCAGGACACTTTTGAACACTAAAATGTGCGATAGTTTTTTTGAGTTAGGTGTATAGAGACGTTAGGCGATCCAATTGTTTTTTTGTTGACAGATATACTGTATATCATTAACTAAAAGTAGCAGTCTAGTTCATTTTAAAACACAAAAAGCAGTCTGGTAAAATTATATCAATAAAAATAAAGCTATTTCAAGTTATAGACTATAAATCAGGACACTTTTGAACACTAAAATGTGCGATAGTTTTTTTGAGTTAGGTGTATAGAGACGTTAGGCGATCCACCTAAAACAGGTATTCTGTAAGATTCAGCACAGACTTCTACCTGCTCTGGTTCGCAGAGTAGTCTGTGAATTGATTGGCTAAAAAAAAAAAAGACCTATATTATAATTGACAAAAAAGCACCAACATTGAACTGATGGATTACTCAACTCATAGCAAAAGTGATTCTGTTGTCTCACTTCCAAATACATAACTCACAGATATACTGTATATCATTAACTAAAAGTAGCAGTCTAGTTCATTTTAAAACACAAAAAGCAGTCTGGTAAAATTATATCAATAAAAATAAAGCTATTTCAAGTTATAGACTATAAATCAGGACACTTTTGAACACTAAAATGTGCGATAGTTTTTTTGAGTTAGGTGTATAGAGACGTTAGGCGATCCAATTGTTTTTTTGTTGTTGTTGTTGTTGTTGATGATGTCCACCACCTAAAACAGGTATTCTGTAAGATTCAGCACAGACTTCTACCTGCTCTGGTCCTGAGAGAGCTCAGTGTTGACCACATAGGCTGTGATATTCTGGGAAGGTGGTGCAAGCGCCGTCTCATCTACAGCAGTGTTCTGAGAAGGTGTTGCTGCAGCAATGACTGGTTTCACTTTCACCGAATCTGTGAGAAAGTGTTGGGAAATTACTGATGTGCTGAGTTCACGTGTCAGTCAGGAAATCTACTTCTCAGATTCACTGCCATGTAAGGATCAGTAAGCACACTTAACACACAATTAAAAAAAGTCAGTCATCATCGTATTCATCATTATTCACTCATCCTTAACACTGAAAACACTACTAAGAATGAGTAATGACCTAGAACAGTCCATCTGCACCGGATGTGTATGTAAGTGTACTGTATGTAAACCCACCAGATTGCATAGAAAAGAAAGGATTGCAGTAGGTTTGATTACTGATATGAATAGCAGCCAATCCAATCTCAGATTCAGTAATAAAGCGCAAGCCGTTTCTGTGTGAAAAAGAGAAAGCATTAGAGACACGAAGATTAACCAAAAAAAGGAATTTACGGATTCCTGCAGTAATACTCTGATAGCTCTAAAACAAAACATATTTTCCAAAATGTATGCAAAATTACATGCGTGTAAATTTTATACACACAAAATGAATCAATCATCAAACAAACTTGATAATTTTGTCTTTTTTTAAAATTAAGGCGGTGGAATGCCATTTCGGATCACTTTGGCCCAGTTTATGACTTGATTGTATGCAATACACACAAACTAAACAGCTTCATTGTATTACTCAATACACAGAACAATTAGTTGATGTTGTCTGAACTGACAGAAAAGACTGGGCATGAGCAAAAATACACACACCTGTACAGAATCTGAGCCACAGAATCCATCCACTTCTTGGATGCTGGAGGGATCACAGCCTGGGAGTTCCCCGATGTCATGTCGACTACACAGGTGCTGCTTGACTCCAAAAGTGAAATGGGCAGAGAGCCCTCGTCCAAAAGCTGGCTCACCCCACCTCCACAACTCACCGCCTGACTCAAACGCTTCATCTGAAAAGATACACAAACATCAGTGATTACAACAATAAAACACTGAATATAATTCAACTTGGATTATAATGATTTTCTAAATCTTTCCTTAATCTATATTCAGCATGATAGAAAATTAAATTGCAAGTTTCTAAACTGAAGTAACTAAAGCCTACTCACTATTAGAAAGAACGAAAAAATGAGACGAGCCCTTCAATTTGTCCCACTCAAGCCTCTTGTTTAAAAAAAGAAATAGATCTACACAGGAAATAAGTGCTCATCCATCATTATCCCGAAACAAAAAGATGTAATTTTTGTCTATAGAATCTTATTATAGAATCTTTATTATTTCTTACTTTTTTTGTTTCATTTTTTTGTTTTAAATAAAAAGTAATGGATTTTATGTTCCCAAACCAAAAAATAAAAGGTGATCAGATAGATGAAAAACTAAAAACTGATGTACTAAAAACACCTAAATTAAAACTAAACAGGAATATTAAAAATTATAATAAAAATGACAAAATCACACAACAAACAACTTCATTCAAATGAAAACAAAATATTAATAAATACTATAATATACATAAATTACTGTATACTAAAATAACACTGCTCCAAACACTCAAAAAACAAACAAACAAACACACACAAAATCGAAAACAACTTGTCTTTCTGGGTCTTCAGGGATTAAAAACTTTTCCCAAGAAATCACAAGAAAGAAAATGACCATGTGACCTCATTGCACTGCTGTAGCTTCTATCAGCAGTTATTCACTCACAAATGAGCCTGCTGGTTACAGAGAATATCCCAGCTGTTTAGCTGCACATGGTCTGCTCTTCCTCTGAGCTAATTAGGACTGTTTCACACCTCCTGATTAATATAAAACAGCATGGAGGAACTCCTATGTGACATCCAACTTTTTCACTGTATATAACGGTCTAATGAATAAAGACCTGACGCATGTCTAACTTTAGATAAAGTTTAGATAAAGAATACATGAAATTGGTAAGAAAGGTCAGAGTGCCTGTAACTGATAATATTTTCCAACATTACAGGACAAAGAAAACGTCTGGGAAAAAATTGGGCTGAAAAAAAAAAACTACTTCTGCACAGATTTGGATTCAAAGGTACACCTTTTTCTTATATAGTAACTGGCCATGTGATGTGATAAGGAATATGAAAGTAAGAGAACAATATCACAATCCTTTGGCCTCATATTTTTGAAATAGGCCACACTACTGCGCTGCCAACAGACACACCTCTTATACATCCAAAAATTAAGCCTTTGATGAGGTCTATTTTAGGACCATTAAATATTTCTTTTCTTTTTTTTTCACTGTGACACTATTTTCATGACAGTTAAGTAACATTATAATATAACTATTTCTCACATGAAATTGGTAAGAAAGGTCAGAGTGCCTGTAACTGATAATATTTTCCAACATTACAGGACAAAGAAAACGTCTGGGAAAAAATTGGGCTGAAAAAAAAAAAATACTTCTGCACAGATTTGGATTCAAAGGTACACCTTTTTCTTATATAGTAACTGGCCATGTGATGTGATAAGGAATATGAAAGTAAGAGAACAATATCACAATCCTTTGGCCTCATATTTTTGAAATAGGCCACACTACTGCGCTGCCAACAGACACACCTCTTATACATCCAAAAATTAAGCCTTTGATGAGGTCTATTTTAGGACCATTAAATATTTCTTTTTTTTTCACTGTGACACTATTTTCATGACAGTTAAGTAACATTATAATATAACTATTTCTCATATTCCTGTATTTATTGTGTGTGGTGTGTACTGTACTATCTATCTAGAACAAGATTTGATCATTTCTATATAAAGCACTGTTCAAAAGTATGGGGTTGGTAATTTTTTTAAATGTTTTTGAAAGAAGTATATGCTCACAAAGGCTGCATATACTGAATCAAAAATACAGTAAAAACAGTAATGTTGTGAAATATTCTAACAATTTAAAATAACTGTTTTGTATTTTTATATATTTTAAAATATAATTTATTCCTGTAATGGCAAAGCTAAATTTTCAGCAGTCATTACTCCAGTCTTCAGTGTCACATGATCCTTCAGAAATCATTCTAATATGCTGATTTGGTGCTCAGGAAACGTTTATTATTATCAATGTTGAAAACAGTTGTGCTGCTTAATATTTTTTGTGGACACCAAGATGCCGTTTTCTTCAGGATTATTTGATGAATATAAACTTCAGAAGAACAGCATGTATTTGAAATAAGAAATCTGTTGACCAATTATTGCTTTGTTACTAGCTGAATAAAAGTATTAATTTCCATAAAAAAAAAACTTTGAATGGTAGTGACAGTCATGATTAGTAGCTGTATAATTATTATAAAAGCGGTGGAGTCTGTCCTAATGTTAATGTACAGTGATGGTATAATTTATCATTTTAGTAGTAGCTAAAAAAAAACAACTTGCCTGTTTTGAGTTCAAAAACAGAAAAGTTTTCCCCTTGAAGAGGCTCTTTCTCTCAGGTCGTGCACTCAGATCCACATCCTCTTTAGCCAGGCTGGGCTCATCCGTCTGAGGCCTAAATCTGATCAACGCAAAACACAGCAACATCTGTATCTATATTGTCTATTCAAAATATTGCTATTAGCTATTATGGAATAAAACAAGCAACTGCGAATGAGAAAGAAAAAGAGACACTCCGTACTTCTCGGGATTAGGCAGTGGAAGTTTCTGCTGCACAGCTTTGCTAAATGCACTGAAGAATTCAGGTTTTACTATGGGCCGACAGCACAGCAATGCACAGATTGTCTGCAAAGAGAGTGACATTGATTCAGCAGATGTTTAAGTGTACCTTGAAGATTCGTTGGCAGTTAATCAGGGAACTGAATAAACCCTCAAGGATCAAATGATGTGCTGAAGTGGTCAATGGCCTCCTGACCTTTATGGTGACCTTTGCAGTGGGCATGACCAGATGAGTGCAGTCAAGTGTCCAGGAGTTGACAAGTCGGCCCCCAATAGATTGCAAATCTTGAGAGAGGGAGGATTTCCCTTCATTATCGACACATGAGGAACACACCACAACACACTCTTTCTCCAAACTGAGTGGGGAAAAAGGGAGATTATTATTATCGGCTTCAAAAAATATAAATTCAGAACATCAAAACTAAGCTAAAAAAAAAAATAATTAAATCACACACACGAAACATAATGAGACAATAGCATAAAACAAAATAACAAAGCAACAATGTCCAATTTGTGAATTTTTTTTAAATTTATCTTAAGACCTGTTTAATCAGAATCACAAAACTGGTCTAACTGATTTTCTTCCCAAATCGGACTGACTTGGTTCTCAAATCTAACTTAATCAGTGAATTTAAACTGTATACTCTCCGAAGAATATAGTGCTAGTCTTATGGACTACTTTTATAATACCTCATTGAAGCGCTTGAAAGCTTCAATAGTCATTCATTGAAGTAACAACAACAAAAATTACCAGTACATAATTCAAAAGTCCTCCATTTGTAGTGTACTGAAGTAATGCCACAGGTATTTGGAACAAAATGAGGGTACATTTTTAATTTTTTACTCAACAATTCCTTTACCACTATCCACCTTAGTTTTCCCATAAGAGCGGGCACAGCCATTTGTAAATTGTATGTGTCTGGCTTCCGGTACAAAACAGCTCATTTTGCTGCTTGATATTGCAAACTGGTGTGTCTTACCATTTTATTTTAATATATTATCTTAATTATGAACATACTGGTTTGTAGCACAAGCAGTTTTACCATTTACTGCACTTTCTTATTCTTCTTGTTATTTCCCTACAGCGGCTAATGAACCGGAAGTCTCGCACATTCACAGAAAACGGCTTACTTCCGTGTTGAAAAATAAGGTGGATAAACTGCTTCTAAAGCATCCTCACATAACACACAGGAATGTGTAGCTACATACAAACCTGAACTTGCTCTGAAAGACTCCGAATGTGATTTTGTCTCCTGTCTGAAGGATCTTTGTGGAGCCAGTTTCAAGCTTCTCACTATTGATGAAAGTGCCATATTTAGAGCTGTCCTTTAGAGTAATCGCCTGCCAACAGAAGAAAAACAAGAAAGCACCCTATCAGCAAGCTTTACCAGAAACCACTATGAACTAATCCATCCAAAACACAGCAGTAAAGGAAACAGGGCCATCTAGTGCATGATACCTGCAAGCACGCATTAACAATGCAATACCATCTCAAGAATAAATAAATTTGCAATTTGATAGCGTCAGGATTAACAGGTATAATATTTTTAGCTAGACATGTGCCGTTATTTGGTAATATTGCGATAATGAACATGCATGGTATTGTTATAGTCAGTACTTTAAAAAACAATAACTGTAGGTAGAAGGTACCTTATTGTCCTAATTGTTTCGATTTTTAAAAAGCACATAAGCATCTTTTCCATCAAGTGGTCACAATTTACAACACAGAACTACATAATGGACTCAGTGAAAATTTAGATTTACACTCTGAATGTAGGTGGCAGAAATGCATTTAAATATAGAAATGTATTTAAATATTAACGGCTCTTTTTTTTTTTATAAACTTGTTATTAAGAGGACAGCACTGAAGTTTGCTCATCTTTTCAACCTGTTCTTGTAATGTAACTTAAAAGCTTCAGCAAATATCGTGATATTAAAATGTGATAATGTCACATGCCTAGTTTTAACTGGTTTACTATAGTACATGCCACCTTTAATTATTTAAAAGATGATGAGTGATCTTTCAAAGCACTAAAATAAATAACATGGACATGTGAAAGTCTTTTAACATAATTATATATTGAACAAGGCCATTCAAATAAAACCAATATTCTCCGTTATGCCTTATTCTAATAACTTTTTTTTTCAAAACTTTCCAAGAAGTTATTAGTAATATACAAATATAATTGATTGCATCCTGAATTCAAATAAGTAGCCTATTTCACAGCAAGAATGACTTACTGAATTCGCAGTAAGAGTGACTAAGGGAAATAATGACGCACATGATTACGGTTCTGCTGTGTAATTAGCAAAATAATAAAAAACAATTAGTAAATTAAAATTTGATTACTTAGTGAAATACTTCCCACAGCGCTGCCTTTGAGATATTTATGGAAAGGCTCTAATAGAGCCAAAGAAAAACATAGCTAAGATGACTTTTGTTAACAACATAAAAGTCAAAGGCATGTTTAAAAAAAAAATTGCTATTCATATTCTCTTATCTCAGAAGCTCTACAAACACCTATCATTGCGGTTTGTTAGATAATGTATAGGAATGACAGGGAGACAAAGTACAAAAGCATAAATAGTGGGCTACCAAACATCCCTTCATTGAAGATGCCCTTTTTTCTTAGGCATCATTATATGGAGATGCTCATAAGGGGAGTTACTCACCTGCTGAGTGACAGTGAGGTTAGCGTGCACACGGCTGATGGACTGATCACTGGACAGCAAGATCTCACAGTTCTTACGGCCGACCACATACTCCTGACCCGGGAACAGAACGATACTTTCCCCTTCAGAAACAAAAAGGACTGGAATAAATTAAAGCATCCCAACCTATACAGATTATGATTACTGGAAATGTGCTGATTTTATGACAAAATCTGCCCTCTAAATAATAATAATAATAACAATAATAAGTCAGGATTTCATGTGAGCATTTTTACACCTCTCAGAAAGATGATGTCTGCATCAAAGCTCCATGAAAATAAAGCATGTAAAACAGCGGTGGAATACAAAAGAAGGTATTTTGAAGAATGCTGGTAACCAATCAGCTTCAGTTCCCATTGACTTCCATTGTATGGTACAAAAAATATATAATGGAAGTCAATGGGAACCAAAACCGCTTGGTTACCTACATTCTTCAAAATATCTTCTTTTGTGTTCCACAGCAGAATAAAAAAGTCATACAGGATTATAACGACATGAGGGTTAGTAAATGATGAGTTTTTAATTTTTTGGGGTAGACAGTAGACTATCTGTCTTTTATAGTAAATCATGATCACAATAAATGTAAAATGTGACATTTGTGACAAGGGTGAAACCAAGAGCCCTGTTTTGAATAGCAACTGATTGATTCACATCATAAAATAAATTATAATGGAAGTACAATTTTTACTTGGTCTTCTCTTACTGAGAAAATGAGTAATTTCAACTCTAGTTACAATCGTGACCAGGAACAAAACAAATACTCTCACTAACTTAACTGGTCAAATCTGATGTTAGCATACTGAATGTCATAACACAACCTACATTGTAATTATGTACTCAACCTCTCTATGCCTACGCAAGACAAAACTTATACTATAAAACAGTTTAACTAAAGAAATTAACGCCTTGTGAGATATGAGGTGAAGCTGTATTTAAAAGCCCTTAGAAGTCATCCTTTAAACATAAACACGTTATGTAAACAAGAACACATTACATGAGCATTGTTACTGCTGTGCAGTTGGTTTATAGTTGGTCTGGATTATACATACTGCCGCAGTGCACTAAAACACTGAATAAACGAGTCATTAAAACATTACCTCTAGACTCGGTTGGTTGCAGTTTCCACATTTCAATTCTTGTCGCTTTCTACCGAATCAAAACTTATCAGTTCTTATACTGGGGCTGTAAAACTGAACTGTACGAACTGGCGCGCAACATTTACATCTTCATATGCGACGTAAGAAACCTCAGTTTCAAAATAAAAGTAGGCTACTACGTGCACATAAGACGGGAATGGGAGGTTCAGTTCGTGTCAAAGAATCGGTTCTTTCAAACATTTCGTTTCAAAGAATCGGTTCTTTCAAACATTTCGTTTCAAAGAACAGAGGTTCTTAGCGTCTTGATGTATTTACGTCATTGCAGTTCATTGACTGGGCTTTAATAATAGTGATTTGTGAACATGTCGTTCAGCTCAGGGTAAATATAATAATAAATTAATAAAATCGGATATAACATTAAATTAAATTGAGCTGCACAATTAATCGAAATAAAACTGAAATAGCGTATATCACATCACGATTATCGTATCAAAGGTAGGATCTTTGCTCTTTCATTGTGTCTGGATGTCTCAGGAACAATATTGGACATTTTCATATTAAATGAAATGTCATATCGCAGTTCACAACATTTTGCCAAGTGAAACCACTGGTTCAGCACAAGGAGCTCTCTAGCTTCAGCCCGGTTTCGTGAACCAGTTCAAACGATTCATTTAAAAGATATGACTCAGAAGAACAATTTATACACAGATCAGACACTACTTCTCACCAGAGATTTTTACCTTTCGAAAATCTAAATGTATATTTTTGAGTGTTGAAAAAGTAGAGATAACACCTGAGAACATGATACATTTGATGTTTATACATTTATTGTTGTGATTTTACATAACTTGCATTAAACGTTCATGAAGTAGAGCTGTTTAAAATGTTCTTTTAGGCATCATATTCCCAGAATAACAGTATTTTCATCAGTCAGTGTAGAAGTTGTTTCATAAATAGTCCATACAATTCTTAAATTAATTAAAATATTCCACTAGGCCATAACATGTCAGTGTATGCAATACAAGAGGTAGAATATCAAGCTCTTTTTCAGACTTGGTTTCAGTGCTTCAAAGTTGCAGAAGTGTGTGAGGGTAAGAGTCCGTGCATCAAAGTTATTTACATATAGTATTAATGCATTATTTAGCAACATTGCTACTGATTCAAAGCCATTAGCTAGCATTCAAAAGCACTTCTAAACAATTGACAACTGCAATTATTCCTTCAGATGTACATCCATTTCCGAATACAACAGAGCCAGATACAGCAGAAGTCCGGAGCTGTCTTTCCAATGTTTTATTCCCAAATTGTCCGGAACATTGAAAAATCCTTGAACGTATCAGATCGACAGGGTTTATTGTCTCACTTCCAGTGAGAGTTCAGTTTTCATAGGTATCGATCAATACAAGGTCCCAACTTCCTGTAATAGTTCAATGTCTACATAACTGGGCAAGTATGTTTATTGCCAGAGAATCATCTGGATTATAAAATCCAAAATTCCCTCAAACATTTCTTTGCATTAGTGGCATCTAGTTTTGTCACAAGCATGTTTGTGTATCTGTGTGTGTTAGTGCATTTGGTGTTCAATCAAAAAAAGAAAACAAGCCTTCTCAATACATGCAGAGGCATTCTAGAAAAGTATTACACAGGCTGGGAAGCTAGAGTCCACACCATGAGAGACAGACAGACGCAAAATATCAAAGCTCCAATTAAAATATCTTGTTTTAGTGTGTGTGTTAGTGCATTTGGTGTTCAATCAAAAAAAGAAAACAAACCTTCTCAATACATGCAGAGGCATTCTAGAAAAGTATTACACAGGCTGGGAAGCTAGAGTCCACACCATGAGAGACAGACAGACGCAAAATATCAAAGCTCCAATTAAAATATCTTGTTTTAGAAAAAAAAAAGCTGTTGAGACAATGCAAGGTTAAAACAGCCGTATTATTTATGTAAGATGATTTTTGAATTATTTATGGTCAGTTAGTGAAAAGTGTTGAGTGAAAAGCGTTTAGTGGCTTGTTACAAAAGAGTTAACACCACATTTGAGTGTGTATGTTTGCAGGGCCGTAACCATCATAGAAACCCCGCAATCCAATATTTAGAAATGGCCAAACTGTCCCTCCCAATATTTGATATTCTTTATATTGCTCTGTTTGTTGTTCGGATGACAAAAAGTTTTAAAACATTACATCTTAGGCTGGTCTGCCTCAGTGGTCTAACAGCTCTCATCAATGTCAAAATGATTGAGATGGCCTTTTAAAACCAAGGCGGCAGTCCTCACTTCACAGATACCGAACATGAATTCCAGCATGATGCTTCAGTCTTTAACAGTGAAAGAATGTGAGGTAATTTGAAAGTAGTTCAACATTTACTATCTGACAACTGTTTTAAGACCGAAATGCTAAATGACTGACAGTAAAATCCAATGATGCAAATTAGTGGTCTAACAGCTCTCATCAATGTCAAAATGATTGAGATGGCCTTTTAAAACCAAGGCGGCAGTCCTCACTTCACAGATACCGAACATGAATTCCAGCATGATGCTTCAGTCTTTAACAGTGAAAGAATGTGAGGTAATTTGAAAGTAGTTCAACATTTACTATCTGACAACTGACAATTTTTTTCATTTTCATTTTGAATTTCTGAATCATTTCTGTGATTCAAGTAATGCATAATTGAATGTGACGAAATATGAAACATTTTACATTTTCGACATATTAGGCAAACGAAAAAATTAATGTGTGCCTATTTTAAATTAAAATAATATTTGCAAATATTTAAATTTTCAAATATTTAACTTTTACTGTTACTATACTGTTCTTTTTCTTTTTGTTTATTCCCTTAAATCCATTGAAATCGTTTAATTCCTTTCATTATTCCTTTAATTCCTTTTAATTATTTAATTCCTTTAAATTACCCCAAGTTCAAAACATAGTTACAGCCAAACATATGGTTGTATGTTTGTTGTTGCATGAGTGCATTTTAATGAGCTGTGAAGACAAGGAACAGTGTCAGAGGTTCTGCATTCTTTCCATATCCATGTAAACAGTGAGCGAGAAAAAAAGCACTAGATGGAGCAAAAAATAAATGGAAATATAAAAGAAGGACCAGAGTTTGTCTGGCACAGAGAGCAGCGGGTCTGAAGGGTTAAACTCCATTATATCGGGTGTACTGTTCGGTCTTTTATTACAGTAAGAACAGCTGAAAACTTCACCAATGGTACATATACTGTTTTTCAAACACCCTTCAAATCACCCTTTCTGCAAGCTAAATCCAAACCTATTTCCCACCTGTCATTCTTTCCTTAAATTTTCTCTGCCCCTCTCCAGAATCCAGCAGTGATTCATTCCAGAATCCCCCGCCTCATTTCAGAGGGCAGATTCTGAGTAAAGAGCCCCAGATGATCCGTGTGACGGTGGGTGGAGTCTGCGCAGTGATGCAATGGATGTCGAGTTGAGGTCTCCGCAGCTACGCAAGTGGATTCCCCCGGCCCTTACAGGGTCATCATCATGGCGGCGGGGGGCATTATGGCGACTGTCACTATGGGAGTGATGGTGTCCACGGCAGTGGTGGTGGACGTGCTGCTGCTGCCCCCTGTTGGTCCCCAGAGAGTTACGAAGCACCTTCATAGAAACATGTAATGGGTCATTTTATCCTAAAACGCACTACACAGAATTATTTTATTTATGGTACTGGCAATGTTTTACCTGTTCTAATGGCAGGCCTTCACTTCCTGTCCTCCTTTTAGGCCCCTGAGTACAGTTTCCAGCATGTTCAGTTGCAAGGGCTAAGTTACGTTTGGATCTCTGCAGGAAACGTTGCACTAAAACTTTGGTGACCTGTAATTTAAATCGAAAATGTTTGTCTGCTTGTTTATACTAACATTTACGGCAATATTGGGAAGAAAAGGGAGATCGGCAGATTTCGGGGTCCTTGACATCAAAAAGACTAACCTTGAGGTCTCCAAGAGAGCGTGCACAGTCTTTGGGTAAACGCAGCGAGGTGGCTGGAACTTGTTTTGAGGGCAACCGGGTACTTACAGTCTTAATGCTGCCTTTTCTGGGCAGGGAAGCAGGAAGTGCAAAAGAGGAGCGAGGCAGCAAACCAGCTCCAGACGATACCCCTTTGCCACAAAGGTAACACAAACAAAGTATTCAAATATAGTGAGCAGGGAGCAGAATTGTTATTAAAATAATAATAATAATAATAATAATAATAATGATAATAATCTAAAATAAATAATTATTTTTACCTTTGCATGTTATTTTGGTATTATTTATATGCTATTATAGTATTTATTAATTATTTATTTCAAATTAGTTTTTATATTATACTTAAAGTTTGAGTAATGTTGTTATGTGATTTTGTCATTTTTATTATTTTTTACCTTTGAAATTATTGAATTGATCAGGGATCTTGTTAAAAGTAAAACTAAAAAACATGCTTGTTTGTAAGGATGGTTTCTTCCAACCAAAAAGTTTGATAGACTTAACCACATTTTATTCTTATCACTGTTCTGGTGTCACCCGTATAAATGCAGGTGGTCATGCATTAATAAGTAGGCATTTCTGATCTTCCAAGAAACATAGAACAAACTCAGTCTCAATATTTTAATTTTTTTAAATAAAGTGCAAGTGATGAGTTCTGAAACTTGAAATGAGCTTGAAAAATTTGATCTCTCATAATATGACTCCTTTAAATTTGTTTACAATATACATTTATTATGTGTTACCATGGTTATTATAAAAAATTGTAAATTAAAATAAAAACTTTGGCAATGAATGTTTGTGGCTCCTTGTGAAGGGTGTCAATGATTGTCTTGTGGACAACTGTCAGATCAGCAGTCTTCCCCATGCTTGTGTAGCCTAGTGAACCAAACTGAGAGGCCATTTTGAAGGCTCAGGAAACCTTTGCAGGTGTTTTGTGTTGATTAGCTGATTGGCATGTCACCATATTCTAATTTGTTGAGATGGTGAATTGGTGGGTTTTTGTTAAATGTGAGCCAAAATCATCACAATTAAAAGAACCAAAGACTTAAACTACTTCAGTCTGTGTGCATTGAATTTATTTAATACACGAGTTTCACAATTTGAGTTGAATTACTGAAATAAATTAACTTTTCCACGACATTCTAATTTATTGAGATGCATTCAAATAAAAGTTTAATAAAAACTATAATAGTACACAATAAAACTAAAATAACACTGTGTTTCTCTCTTGTAGTAATCCTATATAATAAACATCTCTGTGACATGAGAGTGCTAAACTCTTACCTGTTTCTGATGTGGTCTGCGATCCCCCCTCACTGACTCCTTTATTGCCTCCTGAGTGACTGAAATCACCTGAGGACAGAAGAGCACACACAAAAACACGTTATCGTCATTCTGCAGAGTGGTTTGAAGAAAACAGTAACACAGAGGCGAACACAAATTCACATTTTCACGTAAATCCCAGACAAATGTAGTCTGTTACATATGTATGTTCATACCTGTGTCAGTTGAAGTGCTAAGTCCTGGTTCACTGTGTGACCTCAAGAGAGGTAAGAAGCCGTCGCTGTCTTTTCTATCACGTCCAATTTGCTCACGGAAACCTGGCCGCAGAAGGAGCACCGGTACTGTATGGTCCGGCCGGTCTTGAGCAGGACCTGATGGGGCTGCGGTAGGTGGGTTAGTGAATGCAGATGAGGAGTCCTGTCGGGAGGGTGTGCAGGGCCGAACTCGGATTTCTGGGATACAGGAATGTTTAGATCCTGCTAAGAACTCCAACTGAGAGCAGCTACTCGCCAACAGAGCTTGACGCCTCAACACTGGAGACCTGTGGAGGAAATTGTGAAGGAAATTTTCTGCTGAAAAGTGATTTTATTTAACAATTTTAACAACCCTTTTAAACGACAGTTTAAAAATCTAACTGAACCCTCAGCATACCTTAAGGCAACGGATATTTTAAAATGTATCACCAGTTATATTTGATGTATCGGTTATATTTCATTTTTATTTTTCTAAATATTCACAAACATTCTAACCATATTGTGAAATATCTGGTATTCTGATTCTCAAATATGTTAATGTAAATGTATTTTGTCCGTTAAACACTTCTATAATGTTGGTTGATCTATAAAAGGCAATGGGTGCCACCATGTTAGTTTTCTATGCAATGAGAGCTGTTGGATTTAAATTCATCCACTTCTCCTGAAAGACAAAGTAAGTGGCCAGTGAACTAGAAGAAGAACAAAGTAAACTTTATAGTTCCCTACACAATTTGTATCTGATGTGAATAAAACACTTTGTCATATTAAGTTTGAAAGAATTATTATTGATGCTTCCATAGACATCAGTGTATTTTAAAAACTTAAATTTTTTTCTACACTGTGAAGACTTTAGTAAGATTATTGAAGTATGTTTTACAAGAAAATATTATTTCAGTTATTCTACTTACAGTTCCCTACACAATTTGTATCTGATGTGAATAAAACACTTTGTCATATTAAGTTTGAAAGAATTATTATTGATGCTTCCATAGACATCAGTGTATTTTAAAAACTTATTTTTTTCTACACTGTGAAGACTTTAGTAAGATTATTGAAGTATGTTTTACAAGAAAATATTATTTCAGTTATTCTACTTAAATTTTTTACCTGCCATTTCTTTGTAAGTATTTGTGAAATCCTACTAGCCATTTACAAGCAATAATTATTTCTACAATGTTTTTTTAGTGTAGTACTTATGTGACTTTATAGGTCTGAACATGTTGTGGTTGAAAACACTGAATAGCTGTGATACAAGACAAGCACTGAACACATCCTTCTCTGGCTCAGCACCAGCCAAAGCATGAAACCAGAATTGTATTTAGCATGTGATGCACTAAATGTTCTAATCACACTGGTGTGATTGTATGCGTCAAAGGTTTAAAGACTCAACTTTTTCCTACCTGTAGGTAGAGGTGTTGTACGAGCTCGGGCAGGAGCAGGAGTTCGATCTCTCGCCTCTGAAACAACGCCTTCCGGAAGGAGCGGCCACCATTCCCTCGGGATGTTGTGCGGAAGAACGGAGGCTGGCGTACTCTCCCCCCTCCCCTCCCTCGCTGCCCCCCCGTGGCCGTGCCCGCATACCGACACCCACTTCCATTAGGCAGGAGTCCTCAGATGGGGAGCTGTCATCTGGAATATCCACAATCTCAGACATCAATAGAGAGCCACTGTCCATTGACACTGAGAGAGAGAATATACAAAATGTACACACATATACATAGTTTGGTCATTTAAAGGGATAGTTCACCCAAAAATTACCCCATGATTTACTCACACTCAAGGCATCCAAGGTGTATATGACTTTCTTCTTTCAGATGAATCCAATCAGAGTTATATTAAACAATGTCCTGGCTCTTCCAAACTTTACAATGGCAGTGAATGGGTGTTATTTTTCAATAACCCAAAAGAAGTCCAATAAAGTGCATCCATCATAAAAAGTGTCCCACACGGCTACGGGGCTTAATAAAGGCCTCCTGAAGCGAATCGATGCATTTTTGTAAGAAAAATATCCATACTGAAAACTTTATAAACAGTAAGCTCTAGCTTCTACTAACTGTTGTACATGCATACAAGTCGCATTCCAGTGGATGACGTAGGACGTAGGCATAGTGTAATCTCCGGTGAGAATATGCTAGTCTTGCAAGAACCAAGATTTTGTTCACAGGAGCAAAGGAAGCAGTTTCCTTTGTTTAGCAAAGTAAAACCAGTCTCTTCTTGGCTTATATTGAAATCCTCCAACATTTTTCTTTACAAATCCTCTTTTTGTACTTCTAATTCGTGACCGGTGTTTTGTTTTGCTCTCTCCTCTGCGCTTCCACGTTCTTCACTTCTCACCAGAGCTTACGCTATGCCTACGTCCTATGTCATCTGCCGGAAAGGCGTTCTATTGTGAACGCGCGTACGACAGTTAGTGGATGTGAGCGATTACGGTTTATAAAGTTTTAAATATGGATATTTTTATTACAAAAACGCATCAATTCACTTCAGGAGGACTTTATTCACCCCCCGGAGCCATTTGGGACACTTTTTATGATGGATGGATGGATGCACTTTATTGGACTTCTTTTGGACTAATGAAATATAACACCCATTCACCTGCATTATAAAGCTGGGAAGAGCCAGGATATTTTTAAATACTCCGACTGGGTTCATCTGAAAGAAGAAAGTCATATACACCTAGAGGGTGAGTAAATCATGGGGTAATTTTCATTTTTGGGTGAACTATCCTTTTAATAGTATTCATACGCACTTGGAACTCCCGTGATGTAGGATGGTACATAAAAAAGGGATGTCTTGACAAAATCTGAACATAAGTGATCAGAGGAGGCACAATTGAAATGCACGTTAATACCATGCGGTGCAAACAAGAATGCATCTTGGCTGTCCACTTGTGACTGATTGACCAAAAACATGTCTTAAAGGGACAGTTCACCCAAAAATGAAAATTCTGTCATCATTTACTCACGCTCAAGTAATTCAGTTGTACAGTTTCTAGTCCCATTGACTTCCATAGTTTTTAATTTTTCCAATACTATGGAAATCAATGGGGACCAACTACTGTTTGCTTACCCTCATTTTTTAGGTTCAATAGAAGAAAGAAACTAATACAGGTTTGGAACAACTTGAGGGTGAGTAAATGATGACAGAATTTTAATTTTTGGGTGAACTATGCTTTTAATACCAGGTGAAAACAGTTTGCTAAAGGATGAACAGAAGAGAGGCAAGACTCACCTTCCCCACTGAATGCTGTGGATGTTCCTCTCTCTCCAGACAGCTCACCGGCTTGAGTGTCAAACACTGTGGCCTACGAACAGTGAGAGTGACATCATGACCACAGTATTACAAAATGATGATAAATACAATTATTTACAAAATGATGCAAAGATGCATGATACCATGAACATTTTTAAAAGAAACTAATACTTTTATTCAGCTAGGATGCATTAAATCAATCAAAACTGACAGTAAAGACCTTTATAATGTTACAAAATATTTCTATTTCAAAATAAATTGTTATTTTGCATTTTCTATCATCAAAGAATTCTTAAAAAGAGTATCACTGTTTACACAAAAAATATTAAGCAGCACATCTGTTTTAAACATTGATAATAATAACTATTTCTTGAGCGGCAAATCAGCACATTAGAATGATTTCTAAAGGATCATGTGACACTGAAGACTGGAAAATTCAACTTTGGCAAGACAGGAATAAATTACATTTTAAAATATATTAACAGAAAATAAGACATTTTAAATTGTAATAATATTTCACAATATTACTATTTTAACTTTTTTTAATCCAATTAATGCAGCATTAAAAAAAACATTTAAAAACTCTTGGTTTGAATAAGTTAAGAAAACACATTAGACATTGGCTGTAATAATAATATAAATAAAAAATATATAATTATATTATTGTTTTTTTAAATAATAACAGTACGGAGCCCCGCACATGACATGCAAGAAAAAATTAGTAGGCTAAATCATGTGCACGATTTACTATTTCGTTCCCTCGATTTATTAATTGTGCGCACGATTTAGCAAATCGAGGAAACGAAATGGTAATCGTGTGCACGTTTTAGTACATCGAGGGAACTAATTAGTAAATCGTGGGCACGATTTATAAATTTTTTCTTGCATGTCATGTAATATATATAATCTCCATATAATAGTAATCATAAAACATCATTAATTTCTATAAACATTGCATTTAATTTTATTTTCCGTTTAAACAAGTCATCTTTACACCCCTCAATGCTCTCATGTACCTGACTGGGAGCCCTTTGACCTATCACTGCCTCATAAGGAGGAGGGCAGTCCGTTGGGTACAGAGGCACTGGACTCCCCATTGATCCATTATATGTGACACTGCAGGTACACACAGAAAAATGAGGCATGAGAAAAAGTCATTATTAAAAGAAAAGGCATGACAGAAGAAGTGTAGTTAAAATGGACAGATGCCTATAAGAACAAAAAAATGTATTGAGAAAAAAGACAGAACACAAATATTTCAAGAACATCTACACTGAGAACACTTTAACTGAACAATATTCTGTCAGAGCATCTCAAGTATGTAAGCGACCTTACTAAACATACCAAATACTATTTCAATTTTTAAAAAAACATTTTCTTAAAGGTTTCGTATTAGAGGTAGAGTTAGGAGATTTTATTAGCGCAATATGAAACAAGAAAAGTCAATGGAAAGTGCACAAAATGATGGAAAAACAAAAGCAAAAAAGTGTGTGTTTGTGTGTGTATTTTCACCTCTGGGCATCGGTCTCTGAGCTGCAGGTGTATTCAGGAGGGTAGTACGGTGGTGGGGGAATGGGCGGAACAAACTCCTCAAAGTCCATCATGTTACTGAGAAATGCATCCTGAGGAGTGGTGCATTCCGGGTTAACAGAGCGAGAGCGATGAGGAGCCAGCTACAACAGAGTGAGATGAGATAAAGGGTCATGAGTGTATCTACACACTGTAACATTTGAAAGAAAAATTCAGCTATTAAAAACTAGTGTTTTAGTTCAAAGATTTTGTGGATTTTGCCTCACTAGATGCATTAGGTCCAAAGAGAAGATATGAATGCTGCAGGTGACCGTGGACAGAGTGCAGATAATGGTAGAGAGAATACTAAGACCACAGGCACTGAACAGCAGATCCTGCACACATATAATATAATGGTTAAACTCAAATGTATTCAAACACCTGAGTGTAGTGTTTGCTTTGGGGGGCAGGGACCATCCCAAACACCCTATAAGAGTTAAGGGACCCCACCTTGAGCTGGTGACGCACAGAGTGGCAGTCTGTATGTTGGTAGAGCACTAGTGTCTCATCTTCTGTTGGAGAGCACGTCTGCTTGACGTCACAGCAAAGACACAGACGATTCTCCATCTGGAACAAACACATGGATATTATTTGAAGAGAGGAGAGGAGAGGAGAGGAGAGGAGCTTAAAGGGACAGTTCACCCAAAAATGAAAATTCTGTCATCATTTACTCACGCTCAAGTAATTCAGTTGTACAGTTTCTAGTCCCATTGACTTCCATAGTTTTTAATTTTTCCAATACTATGGAAATCAATGGGGACCAACTACTGTTTGCTTACCCTCATTTTTTAGGTTCAATAGAAGAAAGAAACTAATACAGGTTTGGAACAACTTGAGGGTGAGTAAATGATGACAGAATTTTAATTTTTGGGTGAACTATGCTTTTAATACCAGGTGAAAACAGTTTGCTAAAGGATGAACAGAAGAGAGGCAAGACTCACCTTCCCCACTGAATGCTGTGGATGTTCCTCTCTCTCCAGACAGCTCACCGGCTTGAGTGTCAAACACTGTGGCCTACGAACAGTGAGAGTGACATCATGACCACAGTATTACAAAATGATGATAAATACAATTATTTACAAAATGATGCAAAGATGCATGATACCATGAACATTTTTAAAAGAAACTAATACTTTTATTCAGCTAGGATGCATTAAATCAATCAAAACTGACAGTAAAGACCTTTATAATGTTACAAAATATTTCTATTTCAAAATAAATTGTTATTTTGCATTTTCTATCATCAAAGAATTCTTAAAAAGAGTATCACTGTTTACACAAAAAATATTAAGCAGCACATCTGTTTTAAACATTGATAATAATAACTATTTCTTGAGCGGCAAATCAGCACATTAGAATGATTTCTAAAGGATCATGTGACACTGAAGACTGGAAAATTCAACTTTGGCAAGACAGGAATAAATTACATTTTAAAATATATTAACAGAAAATAAGACATTTTAAATTGTAATAATATTTCACAATATTACTATTTTAACTTTTTTTAATCCAATTAATGCAGCATTAAAAAAAACATTTAAAAACTCTTGGTTTGAATAAGTTAAGAAAACACATTAGACATTGGCTGTAATAATAATATAAATAAAAAATATATAATTATATTATTGTTTTTTTAAATAATAACAGTACGGAGCCCCGCACATGACATGCAAGAAAAAATTAGTAGGCTAAATCATGTGCACGATTTACTATTTCGTTCCCTCGATTTATTAATTGTGCGCACGATTTAGCAAATCGAGGAAACGAAATGGTAATCGTGTGCACGTTTTAGTACATCGAGGGAACTAATTAGTAAATCGTGGGCACGATTTATAAATTTTTTCTTGCATGTCATGTAATATATATAATCTCCATATAATAGTAATCATAAAACATCATTAATTTCTATAAACATTGCATTTAATTTTATTTTCCGTTTAAACAAGTCATCTTTACACCCCTCAATGCTCTCATGTACCTGACTGGGAGCCCTTTGACCTATCACTGCCTCATAAGGAGGAGGGCAGTCCGTTGGGTACAGAGGCACTGGACTCCCCATTGATCCATTATATGTGACACTGCAGGTACACACAGAAAAATGAGGCATGAGAAAAAGTCATTATTAAAAGAAAAGGCATGACAGAAGAAGTGTAGTTAAAATGGACAGATGCCTATAAGAACAAAAAAATTTATTGAGAAAAAAGACAGAACACAAATATTTCAAGAACATCTACACTGAGAACACTTTAACTGAACAATATTCTGTCAGAGCATCTCAAGTATGTAAGCGACCTTACTAAACATACCAAATACTATTTCAATTTTTAAAAAAACATTTTCTTAAAGGTTTCGTATTAGAGGTAGAGTTAGGAGATTTTATTAGCGCAATATGAAACAAGAAAAGTCAATGGAAAGTGCACAAAATGATGGAAAAACAAAAGCAAAAAAGTGTGTGTTTGTGTGTGTATTTTCACCTCTGGGCATCGGTCTCTGAGCTGCAGGTGTATTCAGGAGGGTAGTAAGGTGGTGGTGGAATGGGTGGAACAAACTCCTCAAAGTCCATCATGTTACTGAGAAATGCATCCTGAGGAGTGGTGCATTCTGGGTTTACAGAGCGAGAGCGATGAGGAGCCAGCTACAACAAACAGAGTGGGATGAGATAAAGGGTCATGAGTCTATCTACGCACTGTAGCATTTGAGAGAAAAATACAGCGATTAAAACAAAGTGTTTTAGTGCAAAGGTTTTGTGCATTTTGTCTCACTAGATGCAGTAGGTCCAGAGAGAAGATATGAATGCTACAGGTGACCGTAGACAGAGTGCAGATAATAGTAGAGAGAATACTAAGACCGCACGCACTGAACAGCAGATCCTGCACACACATATAATATCATGGTTAAACTCAAATTTATCCAGACACTTGAGTGTTTGTTTTGGGGGGCTGGGACCATCCCAAACACCCTATAAGAGTTAAGGGACCCCACCTTGAGCTGGTGACGCACAGAGTGGCAGTCTGTATGTTGGTAGAGCACTAGTGTCTCATCTTCTGTTAGAGAGCATGTC
This sequence comes from Sinocyclocheilus grahami, assembly GCF_001515645.1. Lineage (NCBI taxonomy): Eukaryota > Metazoa > Chordata > Actinopteri > Cypriniformes > Cyprinidae > Sinocyclocheilus > Sinocyclocheilus grahami. The sequence continues at coordinate 2,074,131 of NW_015505219.1, read as the reverse complement.
TGCTTGGGGTCACAGCAAAGACACAGACGATTCTCCATCTGCAACAAGCACACAGATATTATTTGATTAGAAGAGAAGAGAAGAGAAGAGAAGAGAAGAGAAGAGAAGAGAAGAGAAGAGAAGAGAAGAGAAGAGAAGAGAAGAGAAGAGAAGAGAAGAGAAGAGAAGAGAAGAGAAGAGAAGAGAAGAGAAGAGAAGAGAAGAGAAGAGAATGTACCTGACAGGTAACATAAGATTTGACCATCTGTGCATTCTGACATGAGAGCATGGAACCAGCCAGACTGAGAATCACACACACTGCAGACAGCAGCATGAACAGCGACACCTGAACGAAACAAAAACAGCATCACTGCAGAAACTAAGAGGACCAGACAAACACACAGACATCCTGTCAAGATGATAAAGATGCGTACAACAAGAGTGAAGGGCCTCCTCCATGATATCACACCCACTACTCCTGATGCCACAACCTAACAGAACAAAAACATGTTTAAGGGATAGATTTTCAGTTCTTCACACAAACCTATATGAAATAGCTTCAGAGCAAAAGATGCATTGACCACTTTTATATTACTCTCATGGTGCTTTTTAGTCATTTTGGAGCTTGACATATATATATATATATAAATTTAAGAAAATAATAGAAAATAAATTTCTTCATATAATGAAAACTGCTTGGTTAGCAACTTTCTTCAAAATATCGTATTTTGCGTACCACAGTAGAAATATATTTATACAGGTTTGGAACAACAATGAGGAATGTATTTATGTATTTATTATTATTATGTATTTATTGCAATGTATTTAAATGGCACTGTGGGATTGACAGTAGAGATGAATGTTCCACTATTCCACTACAGAACATGTCATGCCAATTATATTCAAAGAAACTATCAAAGAAACTTACAAAGAAGCCAGCCCAGAAAGGACAGGACTGTCTAACACGGGGTGATGAGGTGAAAGCAAGGCTTGTGAAGCTGAAGGCCAGCACCATGGCCCCAAGCGCAAGGTGACACAAGCCCAGGTACAGCAGCACGCGCGCACTGGTCCGCCCAGACATTCCTCTGCGACTTCCAGACAAAGCTCGAGACCCTGACATCGAGGCCACGCTACTGGAGTCCGACGGTGAGGGCATGGTGGCTACTGAAAAACTTCCTAAATTGTGGGACTATACTTCTTTAGATATGCAGTTAGGGTCTATATAACATTAAGTCCACAGCGGATAAAACTCAACGAAACGCACTTATGTTGTGTCAACATTTATTTTTGGCGTCGTATATTTGCATTCTCCAATATCCCTTGATCTGGTTTGCCGTCTTTCTCTCCCCATCCCCGCGGCATTGCGGTACCCAGAGCCTTTAGCAGGCCGAGTAGCTGCCGCATCCGCAAGCGAGCGGAGCAGCTTTGGCCTTCTGGCTACTCCGCGGAGGAGGACAAATCAATCCAAGTCCTGCTCTCAACGAAGTGTATCTTCACCGGGTTTCCACTAGAGAGCCTCACAGCCCCCACCTGAACTCGGAAAACACGTCTCATGAAGCACAGCGGTATCAGAAGAGAAAAGGGAACAATCGACAGCAAAAGGAAATGAAAACAGGCACGCGGGGCAGTTTGTTGTGAAGAACTCTCTATGCTGCTCCCATGATGCAACCGCTTGTTTTGAATAATAAATATAAAGCCATGGTGTTCCCTTTGAGGGAGTTTTATCCGAGGTTCAGGCTCCCCCTTTTCCCCCGCAGTCACGAGGACTCCCGTCCCGTCCGTATCCCGGACATGAGCATCACTACGTAATCGCGTCAGACTTGAAGTGTCTTTGCGTACGTGTGTTATTCACGCATAATGTCTTTACGCCATGTAAACGTTATCCAATGCAATTTCAGCGGGACTCCGTTTTAGAACGATCAAATATGCAGCGCATTATGGTAGCACGTGTCCGTAATATTTGTTCAATGCGGCACCGCATTCACCCAGAGCGAGGTGCTGATGCTGCACTGGGTGGGCGGTTGCTTGGCAACCTACTTCGACAGTCACAACGGTTGGCGACCCTTCATGCCAACTGAAAGCTTGCATGCGCAAAAGACATAGCTTCGTACTTGTTACATTTATGTCGTTAACTAAAAAATGTGAGCAATACATATTTATTATACTGTTATTAGCACAAATGGGAAAAAGGTTCAAATGTACGAGATTTTGAACATTATTTACTTTATTAAAAGCAGATCATTGTACAAATTCTGAGAAATATGCTGTGGAAAAGAATATAGACAAGTGGAATACGGCAGGAAGACAGAAACTTGATTCAAAAATTATGCAAAACCAAATATGTGAATTATGTCTGGCCATAATCCCTTTTGGAGAAACACACTGTGAATTTTCAGTGGAATATTATTATATTCCCAATCATAATCCATAAATTATTTTCTCATTTATCATCCTAAAATCTCTTAACCATCCATTAGAGGTAAAATTCTTTAAAATTGAAGTTGTTCAAATTTTATAGCAACGCACATTCAAACCATTTGTCAAAAAGTGATGACTAGCCATCAAACTGGACTGTATATTTCACTTGAAGTTGCCAAAAGATAGAAATTCATTAGGTACTTGTTCTCCATTTTGACTGAGCAAAACTTGTTGTGCAAGTAAAACCAACATTGTCTCTATTGTAGCCTAGTCACTGTTTTCGTTGTGTAGTGCGAAAATCTAAACATGAAGTAACAAAAAAATGTGATTTTCCTCTAACTACATGAAAGCTGTACCCTGTTTCATATCTCATATCATGTATTTCATATCTTACTAGTGCCATCATCCTTTGAACCCACTTCCTATTAGCATTTCATGTTCACTTTGCAAAGAACTTTCAGGCATTAACACTGCAATGTTACTGTGTGTGTGTGTGTGTGTGTGTGTGTGTAGTGAGACCATCCTCTGCTTAAAAGCATATCTAAAGAAGAAGACATTTGGAGGACTTTTTCTCTGTGCTGGTAAGTTTAACCTCACGACCAGATGGACCCTGTAAAAACAGTAAACATAAGAAATGTAATATAATGCTTGCAGCCCGGTAGGTTTGTTACTGTTCTTGTTAACTTAATCTTTAGATCTGTCTGATTAAAACAACATCATGTGATTATCAGTCAGGATAAAAAATACAAATCAGAAGAGATTAATCACTTTAGAACTTAAAAACGTAAGAGTGATTGTAAGTTTATTTCGGTATGAGCACGCAGACAATAAGCATGAATAACCATTTTATGTATCACACACTGAAAACTCACCGGCTTCTTATTTGACTTCAGCGAAATGTCTCGTGCAAGAGCAGCAAAAGACTATGGAGAGAAAGTTAAATCCTGTCAAAAAGTAGACTAACTACATAAAATTAAGCACACCGAAATGCACGGATTTATTATTTATGTTTTTATTATTAACGGTCACAGACATTTCTGCAACTGAAACTCATAAATGATCTCAATATCAAAACAATCACTATTCAGAATACAAGACGAATGCAGATAACTGCATAACAGATAAAGATGAACTGTGACTATAAACTAATGATATTCATTAGACTGAAACTAGAAAACTAAAACTAGAAAAGGGTTAATTTGTTTGTTGAGTGAACATATCTTAAATCGATTAATCCATACCTCATCAACGTTGATGCTTGATTTTGCACTAGTCTCGAAGAATCGAATACCATGTTCCTTTGCGAGCTATAATAAATGAAAAAAAGACAAACACTTTTTTAAATAAAATAATTTAAAGTTTGTTTTCAGCTGAAAAAACATTTATGTAGTACCAAAATTAACAAACTTCACATGTGGTATGTAGTGATATGTTTACATGCTATAAACAAACTGACAGAAAAGCCATTTATAACACCAATAAAACACCTTGCATGCACCTGGATCTGCTTATTGGCAGAATGTATGACAGCACTTACCTTTTCGCCTATCTCCTTTGACACTTTCCTTTTGGACTCGATATCACATTTGTTGCCCAGTAACATCCGACTTACACCTGCTGATGCATTCTGGGAAACACAGAACATAAGAGTACACTCACTTCCTCATTTTCTTCATAACCGAGACTGATAACAAAAGGCCCCATTTGTACTTACACGGCATCTCTTTTCTGGAAACCTACTTCCTATGACATCTTATCAAGAACTGAAACTCAGATTTAATAAAGCTTGTTTCATTTTATGCTTTTCTAGATGTTGCAAGAAAATGTATGATTATAATCATTCTATATGCAATAGTAAGATTGAATTGCTATGCTGTACATTAAAAAATAATAATAATAACAAAAGAAATATACCAAACCTTTGAAGTCAACTACTAAGGCACAATTCCCACACATTAAGATTTTATATTAGATTTTATTTCCCTAACAAAATGGGTCAAGCTGTCCAAACTAAGCAGCGATGGGACATAGAAATATGCTAAGGGTTATATGTTCACTTGTAAAAGTAAAAAGGTAAATCAGCACTAATTCGTTTAATCATCTGCTGCATTCCTTTTTTTTAAAGAAACTCCTATAATGACTAACAGATTTTATTTTCCTGTTTCTCTCTTACTTCTTTGATGCTCTTCATCCAGTTCTGAATATTCTCAAAGGATTTTTCATCAGTGATGTCATACACAAGGATGATGCCCTGAAAGATATGATCAAAATAATACACCATTACAGGGGTCATATGATGCTTTTTTAAAGATCATTATTTTGTGTATTTAGTGTAACAGAATATATATATATATATATATATATATATATATAACAGAATAGCTTCATCTTTCAAAATAAATGTAAAGACAGAGCACGAAAGGGGAACAGAGTAAGCTGGTATACACAGTGATGAAGCTGGTATGTGTTTGCAGTACACAAGCCACGGTTAAGGCAGCTGACTCCACTGTGATGTTACCATCTATCTCTCTCTC
>NW_015505219.1:2047921-2069111 GCF_001515645.1 Sinocyclocheilus grahami | reverse complement strand
ATTGTCATAGCAAAGTCAGAATGACCTCCTCTCCTAGGTTCACGAAACGGTCGTCCATAAAATGCATTGCTGTTCTGTTGTAAGTAATCTTAAAGATTCCTAAATGCATCTACTTTCGGAAGGCCAAATAAAGTGCTTTTGCTTTCGCCTAGAAACACACAGCGTCTCCCTGACATGCTGCTTCAACACTAACTGCGGTTACTGAAACCACGCCTTCTTTCTTTGCGTGAACATTTGGGCTGCATTATGCAAATATTTCCACATAGTGAGGTAGATATGTGGGGGCGTGTTAGAACGAGCCGTTTTAGGGGGGTGTGGCAGAGTCTTAACTTTGATAAAGAATATCTTTATTCTTTTTTTTTGAGTTTTGAGACTTTAGTCTTTGCAACTTCAGGGATCTTATCTATGCACAATCAGCTTGTAACACTCCAAAGAGAAAGAAACGTGAAATCGCATCATATGACCCCTTTAACAAAATGCGTATGATTGGCCATTCTCCAATAACTGTTGAAATAATCTGGGTTTCACAATAACCATATAAGTAAGTTTATAGATATTCAAGCTATAGGAACAAAAAGATTATTATGCATTAACATATTTCTCGTCTCACCATGGCCCCTCTGTAGTATGCAGTAGTGATGGTCTTAAACCTCTCCTGTCCTGCTGTGTCCCTAGCAAATAAAACCAGTTACACACATCAGACATTTTAGCGCTTAGAAAGCTTGTCAGAAAAAAATAGTTTAATATACATCTTTTATAGCAGCTGGACTTTGAACTTCAGGCTGTCATCACCTCCACATAAATTACTTTATTGAATTGTCAGAAGGTCTGTAGGAAGCCTGAGCTAAAGTCAACCGGACTCCACCTTTGGCACATTTACACTGAGCTTACAGTTTTAACAGTCAACTGTCAAACAGAAAAAGACACCGAAGACGTTTTTTGTGTACACAACACTGCCATTGTATTTGCAGACACTCTGTACATATGTAAAGAATTTTAACTGAATACTTTAATAAAGCATAAGTTTAACTTATCTGATTTAACAAACAAAGAGTACTCATAGCTTAAAAAAAATAAATAATAATAATAATAAAAAATATATAAATATATATTTAGGGAAAGTTTATAGTCAACTAATACTAAAAGTAAAATTATATAAAAAATCATTACTTAAAACACATTTTAACTGAAATTAAATATAAATTATAAAAATTATTAAATGTGTGTGTATATATATATATATATGTTTGTGTGTGTGTGTGTGTGTGTTATTTTTACCAGACTTGAAGTTTGACTTTCTTTCCCTCAACCTCAATGGTCTTCACTTTGAAGTCAATACCTAGGAAAAAGGAAAAAGAAAAAAGGCCACCAGATAAGCCAGGAGGGACAGGAAGGACGGGTGAACATGTTTTAAGAGGCATAATGAAAGTGGACAAATGAATGTCTGCTACATTCAGAAAAACAAGAGCAGGCATAATGAGATACAATCACTGCTCTGGTAGTTTAATAAACACCCTGGTTTGTTTTTCAGTGAATTAGATGTGAAAAGGGTGGGAGGGAAGGGGTCTTTTGAAGATCTGGGTGAATGCACTAAATGCCACAGAGGATGGCCTCCGTCTGATGCTTTGGGGGAGGGGGAGAGAGATTGAAAATGAGATAGAGAGGGGCAGGCAGTGGCTGGCCGAAGTAAAGTAGCGCGAGAGGGCCGGTAATGCACTCAGGGAGGAGGATACACAGACTGATCGAGTTATACTGGGGCAGGCTGGAATGAGATGACGTTTGGACTAGTACTGACATGAACAAACACTTGGGTAGCACTTGTTTTACAAGCTAGAAACTTGGCAGCAGAGCGAAACATCTTACCATATCAAACAGTATTTGAAACAGGTTCATTCTGGTCACTTACCGATGGTTGATATGTACGTCGAATTAAAATTGTCCTCTGCAAAACGGATGATCAAACAGGTCTTGCCAACACCACTATCGCCAATAAGCAATAATTTAAAGAGGAAGTCGTATTTCTTTGCCATTGTTCGTTTCACCCAGATCTTTTAGCAAGTTTTAGATAAGTGTCTCCCCGATTTGATCTTAACACAGTCACGCGTGCAGCCTTTTAAAAATCCTTCCGTCTGATTGATGTCCTCGTTTGAAACTTCATGGATTTTCTTTCCTTGGAATACTGTCACCGGTAAACTCGAGTTTCGCTTTGTTGCCTCTGTCTGTCCGGAAAAGAGGTAAAAAAAATTCCATGAAAACAAAATGGAAAAGTTTGTTCACAGCCCTTTAAACGCGTCCGCGGTAACGTTAGGTTTTTCAGCGCGGATGCCACTCATTCGCCATCTCGGGCTACACTGCGCAAGTTTTCTCTCCTGTACGAAAGGCTTTCAGTATTCATCCATACATAGACAACAGCAGATATTTTGTTTCTCCCTAAACTTTCCCTTGCCCGAGTTCCCAAAAGCTGACGTCGAGGGAGGGGGAGGTTTAATGAAACAGTGCTGAGGAGAGAACAGCGTCAATCAACAGGGGGCACCACTGACACACAAAATGCTGAAATGAAACAAGGATTGTTTTTGATTGTTTGTTTGTTTTTGACATTTCGAAGCATGGCTTATTAATGAAACAGTGCTGAGGAGAGAACAGCGTCAATCAACAGGGGGCACCACTGACACACAAAATGCTGAAATTGTTTTTGATTGTTTGTTTGTTTTTGACATTTCGAAGCATGGCTTATGACGTTGTCAAGAATACAAACAATATTTTAGAGCGTTTAAAAAAAATAAAATAACTTAAAACTTAAAATAACGGTTTAAATGGTCAATTTGTGGCCTTTTGCGAAATCAGACAGGACCGTTGGACTTACGGCATGTTAAGTTTTAAACAGTAGCCTAATTTGTTTTATAGTAGGCCTACATTTATTATACACTTTTAAATATTGTTATCTATGATAGGGTACAAATAATGGGTCTAAAGGTTCTTCCCAAAACACTGCATCGCTATTCTAAAGCGCTGTACTGAAATCAATTGTTTAGCATAAGTAGTGATGAATGAATTTTAAATAGTTGTGCAAATTGGGACCATATTGGCTGTTCCTGTCACAATGGAAATGTGTTAGCACCATTGTTTTAGTAGGCCTATTATTTATACAGTTATATAGTAGTTAACAATATTTTGAATATAATGACATTACAAAAGGAAAATCGAAAGGATCTCAAATACATTAAAAAAATATGACTATATTTAAATGATTATGTAATTATTGTAATAATATATTAATACACCAAATTAAGACTTTTGAATGCTACCTGTTAGGTTGCCTATTATTACGTCTCATTAAGAGTGAGGTCCGAGAGTTTATATAACAGCCTTTGAACTTACCCACATAACTCACAGGCTGTCTAAGCTCAGTACTTTGTTAATGAATTAAGAAGAATGCTTTTATTAAACGTTAGTGAAGTATTTCCTGCCCCTGCTCACGAGCCCCGTTCATATGCGCGTGTATTTCCGCTCGCCCCCCTTTTCGGCTGCTGCTCCGCTGTCGCTAACATGCCTGTAAGTGCGTGCGGCTACAATCAAGTCCGTTTAAGACCTAGTCACGCCTGGTGTATGGGTTAAATAGCATCGACGACGTGGGGGGAGCGAGTCTTTATGAATTTACCGGCCACGATATATTAATTTCACATATTTACAGGTGTAAACTTGGTAGAAAAGAGCGAAGCGCGTGCTATGTGGATCGGAACAAGATGGCCGCGTGCATGTGTTTCCCGTACAAATAAAAAAAATCACGATACGTTGTTGAGATTTAGTAATTAAATAATACTTTAAAGATTATTAATATTTTTGAAGGTGGAATATTGGTAGCATGTCCGTCTTATAGTTGGTTAAACGGAAAGTGTGAAGAATCGAGTCACGCTGTGTAGTGGCAGTGTTGTTAATCTTTTGATAATAATCAGGTGATCAGCTATAATATCATCAAGCCTAAGCAGCGGTTACTTGTGTGACATTTCCCGCTATTGAGTTATAGCGTTTATATGGCGCTTGAGTTCTGTTATCGTTGTGACTGTTGAGATGCCATAACATGGCTGCGTCTCGATAAACCATAGCTGAGCCTTTGCAAATGTGATTGACACATCTCTCATCACTCTTTAGCTCGCGAAGGACTTGTTGCACCCAACGCCAGAGGAGGAGAAGAGAAGACACAAGAAGAAGCGTCTCGTACAGAGTCCCAACTCTTATTTTATGGATGTCAAATGCCCAGGTAACTTCTGCAGACTAGGTGCTCGGAGTAAACAAGCAGAGCCACTACTGGACATTGGTTACAGAGCTATCACTATCGCAGAGATTTTTAAAATGTCTCAGTTTAAGCATTATAAGCTATGAAGTGAACCAACCAGCTACAAGGTGAATCACAACAATACAAACTTTTATGTGAAGGAAAAAAAGTGTTTGAAATTTGGACAAAAAGGTACAAGACTTTGTGTTTAACAGCTTTAATAAGGGAATGAACTAAAATCCCATGAAACGGTGTGAAGGACATGAAATAAAATTGATAAAAATAAACCGTTTCCACCATTAAACATGATTATTGGTAGGATAAGTTGAAATAATGCGGGTTGAGGGTTTTAACAAAAGCATAAACCATTGATTAACAACCTCAGAGCTCAGTTTCCCTATAGAGAAAATGAATGGGATTTTTACTTGCGTAACCCTACTGTTGCACTCTATACCTCATCAGTGGTGATTTTAATGTGCAGTGCAGTGGTAAATGCATTCTGATGGTACTACCAGAAATGTTATAATCCAGGCTTAAAATGCAGTAGGCCTAATCAGTTTTTGTAACAGGGTCCCAGACTCCCCCCGCTCCATCTCAATGTCCACCAAAAAAGACCCCTGGTTATGTCATTACGATCACTGTACAATGCCTGATGAATTATAAGATGTAACTTTAAGCATTAATGTTTTCCATAGGGAAATGGATTTTGAACTAACTTATCCTTTAGAGACAAACCATATAAGAGAATCGAAACAAGCAAACCGCACCTAAAGAGCTATTCAGCACCCACCCACTCCCATGCTTTATCCTTATGGGGGAAAGAGAATAAGAAAATATTTCTAGAACCAAGGCTGTTGAAAAAGTGGGCAGGCATTGTTGCTTTCTGGGGCCTATGCTGTGTGTCCTGCATATGTGATCACAAGCTTATGTAATGGAGTGTTTGAAACTTTTCACCATTCTCTCTTTGCAGGCTGTTATAAGATCACTACGGTATTTAGTCACGCACAGACAGTGGTCTTATGTGTAGGGTGCTCTACAGTACTGTGCCAGCCCACCGGAGGAAAGGCGCGCCTCACAGAAGGTATCGCTTGTATACACAAGACACCAGTGCACATGAGTTTAGAGGGATTGCCCAAAGCATGAAAGAACCTAGTTTCTCTAGTTTCTTAATAAATCTGATCCCATAAGCAGAATCCCTCAGTGGGATTTTCTTCTTTACAGCAGCAGTCAGAACATGTCACATTAACACATTAAAATACAGTCTTCAGAAGATGACTAATGAATTTATGTTTTCGTGTGGGAGAAATATGTCTGGAAGTGCACTCACAGATCAAAGATACACATACAGGCACTTGTAAATGTACCAGTGCCATGGCAACACGCCCACACAGACCACCCCAGTGTTTCCCACTTGATCATTGTTCTCTTCTTGAGCTAAAGCTTGATGATTGGTGAAGCTCTGAAACACTCTGCCCTGCTGGCATAAAGTTCAGCAGAAAGTGGGAGAGGTAGTAGCAGATTGTTTCTGTCCCACTCAACACCATCTAATTATGTAGTTCCCCAGCCATAAATTGACATTCATATTTTCTATTATTAAAATAATTTTAATTGCTTTATTATAACAGTTATAAAACACTCATTTAGTTTTTTGAGAATTTTATGGCAACAATTATTTTAATAATTGATCTTTGCTTAATTTATTCCTCAGATTAAACAAAAAGCCTTATATATATATATAAATGCATTTCTCAGTTCCGCTCACTGAAGTCTTTGAGGTTTAAGAACCTTGTCAGGATGAGCAATTTTGCAAAATGAATCTACTCACGAATTTCTAACATTTACGAATATGAATATAAAGTAATGCGTTGGTGAAAACACCTCAGGCACATTAATCAAGCACCTGCCAGGGCAACTTACATGAAACGATACGCTTATGACATTCTTTAAAATGTTTGTCTTGAACAACTTTTTTTTTTTTTTTTCAATCAAAATAAATTTTCCACTACTGTTTGACAAAATATAGAATTGATTTTAAGCTGAATTCTAAAAGCTTTGATCTTTCTCTCTGTTAACAGGATGCTCGTTCAGGAGAAAGCAGCACTAGTCTCTCATTAACCATTATGCAAGGACGAGGGAGACCACGGGAGGAGAGACAGGATTGGCCACTTCACAGGGATTTCAGTGACTCCGAGGCTGTGTTTCTGATATATAACGGGGCAGTGGAGATCAAAGCTAAACCGAGAAGAGTGCTAGAAAACTTGAAATGTCAAAGTGCTGTCTGAACACAGAGCGTATGAGGTGTTTAACCACCAAACCTGTCCCTCTCCCTCTTTTACTAAAATAAAGGTTCATTTTTCATTTATCTGTGTGTTGTGGTAGCTTATTTACCAGCCTATCTGCATTGTCACTGCCACATAAATATAGAGCTTTAGTGTCATGCTCATCTGTTGTACAACTTAATATTATCACCAGGTAATACCCTTAAAGATTGTATGCATTGTTTAGATGAGCAACAGTCAAACTATTCACACGTGACAGGCATTATACATAGACTATCATTCAAAAGTGTTGGGTCAGTACAATTTTTTGAGATATTAAAAAGTCTTATGCTTGGTCTCTTACTGCTCAAAGCTGAATTTTCAGCAGCCATTACGCCAGTCTTCAGTGTTGCATTATTTTTTCAGAAATCATTCTAATATGCCATTTTTATGCTCAAGAAGCATTTGTTTTCAAAGTTGATAATAGTTGTGCTTAATATTTTTGTGGAATCTGAAACTTTTTTTTTTTTCAAGATGAAAAGTTCAGAAAGTTCACAACAGAATTCAATTGAATAAGAAATATTTATGGATGTTATAAAATGTCTGTACTGTCACTTTTGATAATTTTTTGATGCACTTTTAATGCTTCCTTGCAGAATAAAAGCATAAAAAAAATAAATAAATACTGACCTCAAATTTTAGAGTAAGAAAGATAGGTAGTGCAAGTAAAAAAAATAAATAAACTGAAGTAATTTGCATGCGTTTACTGCTGAATTGTATAGACTGTAATAAATGAAAGAACCATTTACTTTAAAGATTCTCACTGTGGCTCAGAAAGAATAACATGAGGGAAGAAAAGATACATTAAGTTATTTAGTACTCCAGAGCCACCGTTTTCTCGGCAGGACTTTTGGTGTTGCCAGCGATGGTGAGAGCCACAGATAGAAATGTCTTTTGTCGTCTTCTGAAAGAAAATTAGAAAAAAGCATATCAGTCTGGTAGCACGTTTGAACCATAACATGCAAATTTAGTTGCGCTCAGTAACGTTTCTTCTGTATTGTGATGTTCATCATTTTTCTTCTGTATTCATGTTTTCATGAGTGAAAATGATTATCCAAAAGAAAACAATGTAGGGCAGGGACTTTGTTCAATCTATCGGGTGTTGATTGGATGGAGGTACATCTAAATGTGAGTTTGCAAATGATTGTAAGAAAGGGGTGGCATTTAAATGGATTAGGATTAAATGAAGTCCTTCATACAGTCACCAGAGAAAAGTCTGGTTTTACCAGAAGCTTGATGTGACATTTGATTAAAAAAATGTAAGGAGGGATGAATCATTCACAATAAGATCACTTATTAAAAATAGACAGGGTGAGTTATCAGTTCATGCCGACTTTAACATAAAAAGTACTAAGTGCACCTTTAAGGTAAAGCAGTTGAATCAAATAAAATTGGGGTGTCACCTGCATTAGTAGAGGGTGTGAGGACTGCAGGTACAGTCTGTGTGAGAGACAGCATGGTATTGTACACTGTGGAAATCAAACATTTAAGAGAATATTAAAAAATCTGCAGGGCCAAAGCTTCAAATCCTGATTCTGAATCACATGATGGCTTTAAGTGGGCATCAAGCACATTCAGTGTAGCACAGAATCCGAAGTTAAAACTCTTAAGTGTGACTCTACCTATGAAAAGTGCAGCAGTAGCGGCCAGTACAGCAAACAGAGCAAATACTGAAATGAGCAAGTGCCCAGAATTTGTTCCAAGATGACCTGAACATACAAATAAAGAGCAGTTTCAGAAACACAGATATATATACATATATGTTATGCTACTGTTCAGAAGTTTGGGGTTAAGAATCTTTTCGGGGGGTTTTTTGCACTCTAAGGCTGTATTTATTTGATCAAATTATGAATTTGTCCCACAAATTATCAATCCTTTCCCTTATTTTAGTCAATTGTGGCCACACTACTAATTTTTGTAATTGTGCCCAATTTGTACTTTTTCATTTCCTAGTTTTTAATTAAATTCTTAATTTGTGGCCACAATTTAATTAAAATGAATGAACTAGTAGTAGATCATGGCCATGTGCTAAAACCAAGGAATCAATTAAAAGTGAAAGAACAAAAATTTGTGGCCACAATAAATATATTTTTGTCTGCGTGTCATGTGCAGGGATCCGTTTATTCCTGTAATGCAAAGCTGCATTTTCAGCATCATTACACCAGTCTTTAGTGTCACATGATCATTCAAAAATCATTCAAATATGCTGACTTCGTGATCAAAAAACATTTCTGATTATTATCAATGTTGAAAACATTTGTGCTGCTTAATATGTTTATGAAAACTGTGATGCATTTTTTAGGATTCTTTGGTGAATAGAGAGTTCAAAAGAACAGCATTTATTTGAAATAGAATCGTTGATGTCATCTTTTTGTCACAATTTAATGCTGAATAAAAATACTAATTTCTTTAAAAATATATCATACTGACCTCAAACTGTTGAACATTAGTGTACATGTAGAATATTGTGAAAAGTGTGTCTCTTGCTCTCTAACCTGACTCCAGGTTGTCCATCACTCCAGTCACCAACACAAAGTGCTTTTGTGGAGAGAGGTCTGTGTACAGAGTAATGCTTGCAGTAGATGGTACATGATCCAGGAAATGTGAGGTTGGATAGACTGAAATAAGGAGGAGGGTGGGGTCTTCATCTGACCGGACCGGATCAGATAACACAATGTCTGGGGTGTCTGACTGAACCTTATTAGATAAGAGTGAAGAAATAAAAAAACTGAAAAGTGATTTCATTTCAAATGCATCTCTCACATGATCTCTCTCATTCTCACCTTAAGTGTGCTGAGCATGTCTGTGGTGCCAAACACTATGATTTCAGCCACAGGCCGCTGGGAGGAAAGTTTGATTTTTGTGACAGGACAATGAAATGCTGGCACGTACGGGAGCTGAAGGGAAGACTGAAAAGAAGGGGGTGACTGAGGAAGCGACAGCAGGGCAGCTGGGGCTGATTGAGTCCGCAGACAGGCAGACAGATGGATGGAGAGAGGCCAAGTAGACAGGAGATGGAGGATGGAGTCTGACTGGGGCTGCACAGAGATCCTGCAGCTGTACTGAGCTGAAACAGGACACAAAATACAGGTTAGAAGTGAATCGTACAGGCTTGCTTCAGTTAATAACATAAAATAGCTCAATTTATTTGATCAAAATGCATTAAATCTGTAATACTGATTTTATTACAATCTAAAATGTTTTCTATTTTCATATATTTTAAAAAGTAGTTTATTTTCAGCAAACATTACTCCGGTCTTCAGTGTCACATGGTCCTTCAAAAGTCATTCTTATATGCTGATTTGGTGCTTAAAAAAACATTTCTTATCAGTGTTAAAAACAGTTGTGGTAAAATAAAATAAAAATAAAATAAATTGAGAATGTTTCAAATGTGTTTTCAAGTTTAAAATTCTGTTTATAATCTATTTTCACTGTGATTTTCCAGTTATTAAAATACCATTTGGCTCTCTCAGACTCCAAACTTAACATGAAGCTTAATACAGAATCTTATGTCAAACTTGTTTCACCAGTGTATGAATTGTAGAAGGGTGTTGCATTAAAGATAGCCTGCAGTATTCTCATCTCTGGATAGGGGGCGCCAAAGTGTAGCGAGCACAGTAGCTCTGCCTCAGGATGTAGTTTCTTCTCTATGGCCTCCAACTGGTCTAGATTGCATTGAGCTACCATGGAGAAGGAGAAAGAAAGAGAGAGAGAGAGTCACAAGCACACACTATTGTCAATACTGAATAACATTTAAGTAACGTTTAAAGCAACTGTAAGCTTTTTTTTTAAAACCTTGAAATATCAGTTTCAGAATTATGGTACACTGACTTCTAATAAGGCAAATGGCTTCTGGTTTTTCCCACGCTCCCCCTAAACATCTGTTCTGGGAGTATGTACGTTTGGTGAATGGGTATGAAATTCAGGAAAAGGGGTGGGTTGCTTTACAGCAGCAACAAATACACATGTACAGCTATCCATTGTAATTATGACTATGTGCTATATTCACGACAGTGATTCCACTCACTTGGTGAGCTCCAAAGTTGTGAAAATACAAAAAAACGACATACAGTTTATTTAAAAAACAAAACAGCATTTAAATAAAACAAATCATTGTGTACCTTTTTGCCTTTTCCCTCTCATTTTTATTTTATCAAACTTGTGTGTGTCTAATTTAACGTTATCAATGCTTTGGCAATGTAAATCCTTTTTTACCATGCCAGAAATGCTACTTGTATCTGAATCTGATTCAGTCAATCACAACCTCATATTCCATCTGTGCAGGAATTTATCCATGTCTCTGAAAGTGAAAATCCTGCCCAGATCTAAGATCTATGCAGGTCAAATAAAGTTGAGATAATTTCTCTTCCCACCCACCACATTTTAATTGCACATATTAAAGAGTTAGAGATAATAACCACTGAGAATTATTTCAAGTCTAAGAATCAAATGATTAAAGGGGGGCATGTGGATCCTCCAGACAGAATTTAATATCTGGATTATAATCTCTTAAATTTCCCAATGGGGTAATTATTAATCATTATTCTTAAATTCCCCTTATATATTTGGATTAATGGCACATCAGTTTTCCATGGTTGTGAACAGCGGCCTCCCTGAATCTCATGTGGAGGTGTGAAAGGACTCACCTGTGTTGGCAGCAGAGGTGTTCAGATCCACTCTGACTGTATATTCTGAGGCTTCAGGCCAGTTAATGAGGAGCCTATCAGCAGGAGGAATGAACACAGGAATGGAAGTAGGCTCCACTGTTACCTGCATGACACCAGAGGAGTCTTTTAATTTATAACATTCGCAATTGGTCTGTTTCAAAACCTAGTGAGCTGCCTCTCCACATCCTAACAGATGGAACTGATCTGGAATGCACTATATCAGTGGTTTTCAGACTTTTCTGACTCAAAAGCCTCCCATTGTCCCACCCCCCACAAGGTAAGGTATATAAACAGAACTGTTTGGCCACCCATAATGCCTTAAAGGGGTCATATGATGCGATTTCAATTTTTCCTTTCTCTTTGGAGTGTTACAAGCTCTTGGTGCATAAAGAAGATCTGTAAAGTTGCAAAGACTAAAGTCTCAAATCCAAAGAGATATTCTTTATAAAAGTTAAGAGTCAACCACACCTACCTAAAACGGCTCGTTCTAACACGCCCCCACATGTCTACGTCACGATGTGGGAAGATGTGCATAACGCCGCCCAAATGTTTACGCAAAGAAAGAAGGCGCAACTTTTATTCTCGCTGTAGTATTGTTGTTGTCGCCGCTGCCATGTTGTGGAGATGCTGTGTGTTTCGCTGTGAAAGTGAAACTACTTTGTTTGGCCTTCCAAAGGAGGACACAACTAGAAATCAGTGGTTAAGTTGTATTTACAACACTGTTCCAGAACAGTTCAACCCAAATATTCAGATGTGCGCATCGCATTTTACGGAGGATGAGGACTGTTTCCTTTGAGAGTAGCCTACAATGCCGGTGTCTGTTTCTATAAAGTGGGGCAGTTCCAACTTTGCAAGGACAGTCTGGCGCTTCTGACTCACAGACTGTAAGTACGTTTTTATATTTAAAAAATTTGCCACTGATGATTCAAACTTGAGTTTTTAGCAGTGTAGAGTAGCGCTTGTTGTTTGTCGTTTCTCCAGACATGGTTTTATGTTTACACAGTGCGATACGCAACGCAACGCGTAAAAAGACAGTATAAGTCATTATAATCAGTAATTATGTCCCCACTGGATGCAATAGATCGTTTGTAATGGGTTTTATTGTTTTTGTCTTGTCGCGCCGGGACACAGGGCATCACAGTATGGTAAGGGGCGTAACATTTCCGTCACACGCTTGAAGTATTCAGCCAATCACAACGCACTGGATAGCTGGCCAATCAGCGTACACCTCGCTTTTCAGACCGATGAGCTTTGTAAAAATCGACGCATTTCAGAAAGGCGGGGCATAGAGGAGCAACAATAATGTACATTATGTGGAAAATAATGTTTTTTGAACCTTAAACCGCATAAACACATTGCATTTCACCAAATACACAACATAATGTTCTTTTTAGCAACGTCACATGACCCCTTTAAAATGCACTATCCATAAGCAGCTCACTAAGTTTTGGAACAGAGCTGTTATGTCACAAAACATGAGGACACTTATGTAACTACACAGAGGCACTGATTATTACCTCTCTGAAGGTTTGCTGTCCCCCTTCTAGCCTGTAGTAAACCACCACTGTCCCAGAATTCTTTGCAAATGCTACTCCAGTCTCAGAGTTCATTTGAAGGATCTCACTTGATGACACATCCCATCTGCCTCGCTGACCTTAAAGAGAGAAAAACAAATGCAAAACCAAGGTATGCATACAGTGCACATTGTCATTTTCATCATCACAGTATGCGCATGCTGTATATGTGCAGTCGATTTTTCTGTCCTTGAGTACTTTGTATGCTTAGCTTGCACACGCACCATTAATTTTTGGTCCACAAGGTGGCAACACTGGGCAAAGCTGTTGTTTCAAATTCAAAAAAGAACTTGCCATTTCGGTTTGTTTCTCACCAAACCCTCAGTATACCTTCAGAATGCTTGGAATATATGCCACGAGATTCATTTTTCCACCCATGAATGAAAAAACGAAAAAGGAGCCGTTTTCTCATTTTTCTACTTTCAATATTAAATCAAAAAACGAATGATCGAATGATACACGGATTAACAAGACATCCGCTTTGACAAGAATTTGTGTGATGGGGTTAAGAGTTACTCTAAACAAGTACAAAAGCATTTTATCAGTCATAATTTCAGAAGAGAAATAGCACAGACACTAGACAAGAATAAAGAGGCTTTTAGAGGCTTTTTACAGTGCCCTTCTAGTGCCTTTTACAGGCACACCATCAAATAGAATATACTATGACACTCGGCTGTATGCATATATTTAGTTTTTGTGTCAATAATGGAGTATACTTTAGGTTTTAGTTTAGAGGGGTTTGTTAATGAAAACTAAAACTGGTGCTCTGCTTCCTAGTAACCTAGTGATTTACCCTGCTGGTCTGTAATGGGAGAGTTGAAACAGATAACATCCCCAGAGCGCAGGAATCCTGGGGGCTCTGAGATGGCAGGCATCACAAACAGAGGGGTGTAATCGCTCAGAAATGGGTTTGTAGTGTCTCCCTGCACCCTCAAAACAGTTAGACCGGGTGCTGCCGTTTGCACCAGAAACGGCTGACTGCCTTTGTCAACTATCAGTTGTACAAGGTCATCTCTGAGACAGAAAAAATAAGGTTAGACCACTACCACGAGTAACATAAACATAAACATGTATCTGTGTAATTACCTGTTAGCTGTGACCAGTGTTGGTATATTATGGGAGTGGAACTGTCGTCCCATGTTATCATAGTATAGAGCCCTGATACGGATGCTCCAGCCCAGAGGGAAGGCAGGAAGAGCTCTTTCACCATCACTGTTCACTGATGACACAGTCAAAATACATACAAACCACACTGTTGACACCTAAGGCAAGAAGGATGTTGACATTAGGATCTAAAATGAGGGTAACCTACAGTATTTATCAAAATAAACACTCACCTCCACAGTGATCAGAAGTGTTTGGTTGATACCACAAATGTCCATGGCATAAACCTCCAAAATAGCTAGGCCTGTATCAGGCCCTGTCCTTAACACTCCTTGATCATCAACAGTAACCAGTCCTGCCCCTGAGACATAGCGGCTAAGGGTGTAATGGACCGGGCAGTCTCTGAAACACACATTTTAAAAATTCTACGCATGACCAGACTTTTGACTAAACAGCAAATAGTCTGTGGATGTTCTGTCTAAGATTACATGAAACCGACTTCATCCAATACTTCAGAAAATTTTTTTTTTTTATTTAATTTTGATCAGGTACATTATTTGTCCAAATCATCATGAGAACTGCAGTGATGCGGAACAGACTTAATGGAGTGGATACTGACTTGCTGGGCAAAACAAAACAAAAAATTCACTTATTGCTCTGCAGGGGGTACTGAGAGAGGGGAGACATGAGGATGGCTCCTGGGCTTCCTGCTGTTAACTGCATCTCTTCAAACACCTGAGAAAAGAGGGGAAACAAAAAAGAAGAAATACATTTAGAGTGAACTCCACATTCTAAAAATGCTTTAGTATATGTTGAAAATGTATTTCACATTTGTTGAAATGTTTTCGTATAATATGAAAGTAAATAGTTGTATTAGTAGGTACTAGTAGTATTCATTTGTGTTTAGACACTACCATTCAGAAGTATGGGGTCAATAGGATTTATTTTTTAAACAAAATTAATATTTTTATTTAGCAAAGGCACATTAAATTGATTGAAAGTGGCAGTAAATAATTTAATATTACAAAAAAAAAAAAATTATTTTACTTAATTTCTGTTCTTTTGAACTTTCTATTCATCAAACATTCCTGAAAAAAATGTATCCCAGTTCATAACCATTTTCAACAATGATAATAATAATAAGAAATGTTACTTGAGCACCAAATCAGCATATTAAAATGATTTCTGAAGGATCATGTGAGTAATGGCTGCTGAAAATTAATCACAGGATTATTAAATTTGAAAATATATTAAAATAGATAAAAAGTTTAAATTGTAATAATATTAATATATAATATATTCTTACCAACCCCAAACTTTTGAATGGTAGTGTACATTTTAATACGATTTTTTAAATTATTTTTTGATTAAATACTATTCTTCCATGAATTTATTCTTGAGTACTTTAAACTTCCAGATATCCTGTTTTGCTAATTGGCCTTGTTGAACTTGCCCTAATCCGTTTTACTAAAATAATATGTGATGAATTATGTATTTTAAGATTGAGTGGGTTACAGTACAGTATTAACTTTATTTAATTATCTGATGCCTATCTAAGCCTCCAAAGTATGATTTTATAGTATAGTGAACACTTTTATCTCAGAAGATCAAGGAAAATCTGCTTCCTCAAGACGTGACTCCTTTAAATAGCTTGCCATTGGTGGTTCTTTGTGGAGGATGTATTTACCAGTATCTGTATCTCGTCAGTGAGATGATCAGAGAGTGATGTGTTGCTGGCATTTATCTGCTGGAGCTGCACACACACTTTGAGGCTGGTCCTGCCTGGAGCTCTAGCCCTCACCAGCGCAGAGAAACTGTGAGAGGGAGACACACTAACGCCCACCTAAAACAGACAGCGTAATGCACAAACAAGTGTTCAAACAAGTCAATTCATGCTTTGTGTGTGCATCTCACCTCTGCATGCCTTGGTTTGATCTCCAGCACACCCGCTTTGCGTAGACTCCAGTGGAAACTGAGGCCAGACTCGACACTACCCAGAGATAAAGGGTTCTGACCACTGTCACTCCCCATCACATAAACCGGCATCTAAAATGAAAGACTCAACCAAACTTCTCCTGACAGCAAAAACATGGCTGCACACAACAAAAATTAGCATGAGATGGACAAACCTCTGTTCCTACGGAGAGAGTCACTAAAGGAGCCTGTATCCTCACTGCTGTCAGGTTAAACACCTCCACCTCCACTTCATCCTGATCACAGCACACATACAGTTATTAGGTTTAGCATTAGCATAGCATTACATCTTTTAGAAATATCAAATTTAGTCTCTTTATTTTTTGAGAGATCATTATTATAGTTTAAAATATGTAATGTGAGTGTATGTAAGCACATGATGTGTGTGTATGAGCACAGATGTAGTAATGGTAGTGATGACAACGTATAATTAAGACATAAGGGATGAAAGGTTGGATTTGCTGCATTGGGTAAGTAGTCATTTATTATTCATGTTGGGTGTCACGGCAATGGAAAATCACATCAAGCATACATGTTTGCTCTTGAGTCACTTTCATAATTATCAGTATCTAAGTAGGAGGCATTTCACACAAAATGTGTTTTTGTGTTGAAATAAAAATAAATAAACATGTAAAAATGTGGTTTTTAAAAGTCGTAAGAAGCCATTTTGCATTTGACCGTGCGGCTTTTCCATTGTTCATTGGGTAAGTAGTCATTTATTATTCATGTTGGGTGTCACGGCAATGGAAAATCACATCAAGCATACATGTTTGCTCTTGAGTCACTTTCATAATTATCAGTATCTAAGTAGGAGGCATTTCACACAAAATGTGTTTTTGAGTTGAAATAAAAAAAAAATAAACATGTAAAAATGTGATTTTTAAAAGTCGTAAGAAGCCATTTTGCATTTGACCGTGCGGCTTTTCCATTGTTCTTCTATGTAAACATGCACTAGACAGAAGTTTTTGACCGTTGTGTTTGCATCGAGCATCTTTTGCATGACAAATTGTTCTAAAAACGTGGAGCTCAAGTTAAAATAAAGCTAAACTTTTTAAAAAACATGTCTCTAGATCCTGCGGTTTTTTTTTATCTGTTGCCCTAAACCTCGCCTTTTTTAAAGCAAAAGCATATTTTTTTTAAAAGCTGAACTTCACCTTGAGCACCATGTTTTTAAAATGCTGTGCCATGCGTGAGACAAAGTGAAATGCAAAAATGTGCAGTGTGTAAATAACAATATTTTGTATGGGCTGTATGGCTCCACAAGGCAGGAAATTAATTACAAATGGCTTTAAAAAAAAAAACTATGGATATCCAGGTTTCACAAAGGTAAACTATGCGGGCTACCTGTAAAAAGGTAATCAATGCTTCTGTATCTTGTGTCTGAAGAGCTCCTCTGAGTTTGACCACACCCACTGCCACACCTCTGACCAGTCCTGTCTCAGTTACCACAGTGATAGAGCTGTCACTCACAGAGAACTTGACACCGTTCTGAGGATGAGGCCCTCCCTCCCATTTCACCTGAACAGCAAATGTATGTTTATAGTAAAAAATGTGTTTCTGTGGAAACCAACCTATGGTTTGGTGTCTTGTCATGCCAACCTGTTGCACGCTTCCAACTGCCAGAGTAAGTTTACGAGGCTGCAAACTGAATGGAGGGTAAACGTGCATATTCTTGTGGGAGGAGCTTATAGTACGCCCATGTCCATCCACTGCTGAGAGGTGGAGACTGACCACGCCCACTGTCAGGCCGGTCACACGGAATCCCACACTGTACTTGTCCACTGGCCCCGTGTCCCTGTAAGCATACATAATGTACTCAATAACAATACTCAAGAAAAATATGATTCAAAAGCTACCTGCTTTACAACTAGAATTTTTAACTCTAATTTTTAAATTAGTTTTTAGCTTTAATTTTTCTGTGAAAGAACAAATGAAAAGTTATAAATAACTAAAATATGTACAAAAATTTTCAAATATATATTAATTAAATACATATATATTATATAGGAAATATATATTAATTAAATACATTTGATTGTTAATATAATTAAATGTTTCTGGAAATACCTCATATGCATATGATAACATTCTCCTGAAAATTACTACAAAGTTATAGGTATTTCTTTGAATTTCATTCAATTTTAATTATATTTCAATTAATTTAAATTTGAAGTGGAATTCTTAAATTCAGATTCACCTATGCGTTCATAATTCAAACCAAAGCCACTTGCCTCGCACTTTTCCAGCATCTCACCACCATCTAAACGTAGTCATATTTATTTACTTTTATTATGTATTAAATATTATATCATTATCATTCTATAATTTTTAAATTAAAAGACATAGGGCAGAATGTAGTCCTTGAACTCAAAATGTGAAACAAGGAAAAACACATGGCATAGACTCACTCCACAGAAATGATAGATGAAGAAGGGATAAGCATGAGGTTCATGAGCAACAGGTAATGGTGAAGAAACGGTTGATTCTTTGAGTCCAGAACACGCACTAGCACTACAGCAGAATGTCTGACCTCAATCTAAAAAGCATCCACATAGGAGACAAAGATTCAGTGAACATGAAATGAAAAAAAAGAGATAAAAATATGAAATAAAATCTAAAAAGAGGAAAGAGATGAGGAGCTTCGGTCTACATCGTACAGTATTAACGAAGTCAATCCGGAAATCTTTGATGTCAGAGACAAGAAAGGAGGCCACAGCAGGATCAGAAGTCACACAGAGGTCATGAGCCAAAAGAACTGAGGAACCAGACTGAAGTGGGGACACCTGGGATAGAAAGATTATAAGTGAACTAGTTTATCTGTATTGCAAAATACAGTTAGTTAGTTCTGTACTCTCACTTTGTGGTGAAATATTTGAAGACAATCTCTTACCTGTATTCTATTTCCGTTCTCCATATGACTGATGCTGGCTAACTGGTTGTCTTGTAGATGAACATGAAAGTGACCCGAGCCGTGAATCAAGGTCATATTTTCCTACAGAGATGAACATATTGACTGAGGAGTCATTAAAATATAACAAAAAAACAGGCCAGATGAGAAATGGTAGAGAGGGATGAACTTGCTCACTGAGACTTTTGGATGGTTGAATAAAGTGACAGAGTGTCTGGTCCACTGTACATCATCTACCAAACGCAGATTCACACACTGAGACGCTGGAGCTGTCAACATCTTATACAGGGCACATAGTTCATACGTTACTCAGGCCTACACACATTAATATGGACAGATTACAGTACAAATCAAAAATAAACACACACCTCTGGACATCTGAGAGTAACATTGACAGTCACAGTTCCTGTCTGTCTGTGGGCTTGAAAAACCTGCCAGGCTTTAGAACAGACAAATTGATTAGATTTGGGTCAATGACAATTAAGAACGTCCTCGATAAAGAAAAGTACAAATCTAGTTAAACCCTGTGTCATGATCTTAGAAATGTACAATATTTATGTTGGTTTCATGTGGTTTTGAAAAACGTTTATACCATTTTCAAGAAAAGTTATGTGGTGTATCCATCAAGTAAAAAGTCATTTTAATCTTTTTTTTCAAACATGTTGCATAATATATATATATATATACATATATATAAAAACCCAAACACACCATGTAGTTTGTAGCCTGTCTGGGTTAGTCTATCTTTCATTGTGGACTGGGGGAACAATGAGAGGAGACCAAGGTCAGAGGAGGTCCATCTCACTGAACAGGAAGTGAAATTATCAAACTGCACCCCCTTTTGGTCAAACACAGACAACTGCAACGTAGCATCCCTTGTGCTAGACACAGACAACTGAGAGAGAGAAAGAGAGGGATGACATGAAAGAATATGGTAATGTGATATTTAATTACATCAGAGTAGAAGAAAGGAAGCCCAAACACCGAAAGAGATAAAGCGTGACCTCGTTAAATAAATAATGATAAAATCAAGCTTAACCTATCTAACTATAGGAGGTATGCAGAAAAAGATGCTTCAAATATAACAGAAAAGCAGTAAACTATTGAGATTTGATGCTCTACACACATGAAAATGAAACTGTGAACCTAGTTAATCCGTGAATGAATCTTTGAATACAAGCTGGTAGAGATATCAGTCACACTTAGATGAAAACGGGACAAGAATGTGCAGTAATAATCCTCCTTTGCCATCCAGTTCATGACCCATACTGGTCACATTATGTAGGATTTGCGTTCTTTTTTTTTCTTCTTTTTTTTTGAAAGAAAATACTTTTATTCAGCATGGTGAATGAAAATAATGTTATGCTTTAGGTTGATTGAAAAAGACAAAACATTAAAAACATTTATAATGTTACAAAAGATTTCTGTTTCTATCCTTTCTATTAATCAAAAAATCCTGAAAAAAAAATATATCATGGTTTTTACAAAAATAGTAAGCAGAACAATTGTTTTCAGCACTGATAATAATAATAAAGGTTTCTTGAGCAACAAATCAGCATATTGGAATGATTTCTGAAGGATCATGTAATACTGAAGACTGGAGTAATGATGCTGAAAATTCAGCTTTGTCATCACAGGAATAAATTACATTTTTAAATATATTCAAATAAAACAGTTATTTTAAATTGTAACATTTTACAATATTACTGTTTTTACTGTATTTATAATCAAATAAATACAAGGGGTGTGTGTACACACAATGAAAAATTAACAAAAAATGTGTGTGTATATATATATATATATGTTATAAAACATTATTGTTAATTAATATAAACATTTAAAAAATAAATACTCTCATGATTTAACATATAATACCATTTTGGTGTCTGCACATTTACACACGTCATGGTTTGTAAAAATATAAATAAGTGAGCGCACAATCACTGGCATTCTGTCTGCGAGTAATTATTCTTTCCATTTTGTGTGTGTGTGTGTGTGTGTGTTTTGCTTTGACTAATGATTTGCTTTATTAAATTGGTAAATCTAATTTCTGCCTCTCTCACTGTGCTGTGACCTAAAAAAGAAACATTTATGACCAGAAATCGAGGTTTTCCTCATGACTCAATGGTGCTCTTCAGGGTCAGTTAGAGATATGATGTGATGTTTCATTCTCAGAGATGGTTTTAGTCAGGGGGGTTTCTGGGGGGGGCCGAGGGGGGCCAGTGCCCCCGTGTCAACAAGCTTGGCCCCCGCTCTGGCCCCCCTAAATTTGGAATCGTATCACACAAAATAATATTGGGTGCAATGCGCAGTTTGTAATGGAAAAAAGTAAAACATCACCAACTGCTAGTGGCGCCGAGCCAGACACGTTT
>NW_015505219.1:2045837-2047901 GCF_001515645.1 Sinocyclocheilus grahami | reverse complement strand
TAAGTAAGATATTCATTTCATAGTGTAAACCGCTTCAGTGATTTTGATGGGAGTTTATGAGAGTGCTTGAACTCTGACTAGACTGAAGTCAGTGATATTGTTTTTGATCATGTAAATCAAGGGTGCCAAACCCTGCTCCTGGCGATCGACTGTCCTGCAAAGTTTAGCTCCAACTCTAATCAAAGACACCTGCCTTTAATTTTTAAGTGATCCTGAAGACCCTAATTAGTTGCTTCAGGTGTGTTTGATTAGGGTTGGAGCTGAACTTTGCAGCACAGTCGATTGCCAGGAGCAGGGTTGGGCACCCCTGATGTAAATGTTCTTTGCTCTCTTTCTGTACAATAAAAGTGTTATAATTTGTAACTTACAATGTTTTTATTAAATTCACATTAAATACAAAGTCAGTTGTATTAAAAATATTGTATGGCATGACACCCATATCTGGTGCTTAAGTAAAAAGAGGGTTTTTTGCATAGTTAATAGATTACACTATTAGGCTACTTTGCTCATCGCCCATTATAGATCAACTAACATAATCTATAAAGGTGCAAAATGCATTTACTTACACATATTTGAGAATTTAGATATTTCATGATATAGTTAACACGTTTGGGAATATTTTGAATAAAAGAAAAAATAAATAAAACATAAGCCTATATCAGTTATACAGTGCTATTGTGGCACATGACAAGCACGACACCACTGACACTACATTACAATATAAAATCATTTGTCAGATAAATGAAACACGACCCCACCCCCCCCCCCCCACCCCCCCAGTTACTGTGGTCTAGAACCGCCACTGGTTTTAGTATATTACAGATGGAATACAGATTGTGAGGGTTTGGCATTGATCAAAGACATGTCAGGAGAGGAAAAGCCCTCACACAACCCTAACACACACACACACACACACACACACACACTGAGGGCCCCATGCATGCGGTTACTATGGAAACTGCCATAACACTTCACCCTGCACATCACACATAATTGCATGGCAAATGAGAGCAGCGCAAAGAGAGACAGAGAGAGACGAAGGTCTGGTGTAGGTGTAGGGGTGAAACAGAAAGAAAGAGAAACACCTGGAGGGTGAGAAAATGAAAAAATGAAAAGAAAAAAGAGAGGTCTGGGCAGGTGAAGGGAAAAGAGGAAAATAAGTGAATCATAAAAGAGTTTATGAGAGGACCTAACAGCAGGAGTGGGCAAAAAGAGAGAGCATTACTCACCAGTCCACGGGGGTAGTGAGGCTGAGTGCAGGAATAGTGATGGGAGAACAGAGGAATGGATGAAGGTGAGGACGGGGAGGAGAGAAGAGAGAGAGACAGACTAGCGGGGATGCCACACGCCACCTGAACTCTGCTCTCCTCGACTGTGGGAATCTCGTTTAATGGACCTGGAGAATTGCCACACCTGAAGACCAACCACTGCACACATAAACACACTCATATGAAAAAAAAATACATGACTGCAAGGCTACAGCACTTGACCCACTCAAAGCATGAAAAGCTCATGCAGAATTAATTCTGTCTTCACTGTTTGATATATAAAAGAGCCTACATCTCAACTAGTTGGATTTTAATTAAACCACAAAATGTCCACCACATTATGGAGAATTAAAAAAAACTTTTCAAAATACATGTCTGTAACTTTTGTTAACTTTTCTTTTATATATATATATATATATATATAAACACAAACATTTCAAAGTTTGGAGTCAGTAAGATTTTTTTAAATGCATTTGAAAGGAGTCTCTTATGATCCCCTAGGCTGCATTTATTTGATCAAAAATACAGTCAAATTAATCATATTGTTAAATATTATTACAATTTAAAATAACTGTTTTCTATTTTAATATATTTGAAAATGTAATTTATGTGATGACAAAGCTGAATTTTAAGCAGCTACTGATCCAGTCTTCAGTGTTACACGGTCCTTAATAAATCATGATTTGCAGCTCAAGAAACATTTCTTATTTTATATCAGTGTTGAAACCGGTTGTGCCGTTTAATATTTTTGTGGAAAGCATTTATGGTTTTATATATATATATATATATATATATA
>NW_015505219.1:2021939-2045657 GCF_001515645.1 Sinocyclocheilus grahami | reverse complement strand
TCACTTTTGATCAACTCAATGCATCCTTCATTTCTTTAAAAAAAATTTAATGACCCCAAACGTATGATCGGTAGTGTATATATTTATTAAATATAATGAAATATAAAAAGATGTAATTAATAAAAATGACAAAATGTACACTCTGTAGGTGGGATTTTAAACATTACTTATTATTGATTATTATTTATTAAATGCGAATTTTTAATCTTCTGGTTCTGTAAATACCCCATATGTTTGTGGGTAAATACAGAAAATGAAATCTATTATTATTATTAATAACTGCACCTACATGAGTTTAGTGTAATAATGCAGTACATATGACACTTGAGTCACATTGCAGTTGAGGACATTTCAAACCTGTTCTCCCACGGCGGTGCACATGACCTGATACGCATGTCGAGGTGACCTTGCTTCGGTCGGACTCAGTGCCTCCACGGTAACACCCCCCTCTGGCTGCACCTCGACGTCACTAAAGAAACGGAAGGGAGCCGGGGGCCAGGGCAGAGGCCCATCCTCGAATATAACCACACGAGATGAGCCCACTGAGAGAAGAACCTCAGATGCAAGAGACTAAGTGAAAGAAGGAGAAAACAATGTCACTGAGAGGCTACATGGAGTACAAAGCTCACGATAATGTCCTTGTTAAAGTTGTTGCTGTCTTTCATTAGTGTCATACTGACAAAAGCAAAGCACTGATCCAACACATTGTCCTGTTAAATTCCCATGAGTGTGCTTGGCAGCGTTTGCCCTGGACCAGAGAGCTCCGCTGCTCTCTATGTCCCTGACATACAGTCATACATCAGTGATCAGGAGCGCTCAGTTTCACATTAATCTTCTGCTACTCCCAAACAGTTCATTATCTTAATAAATAGCCACCATAGGGCTGATAAATCACCCTTTATACAGACATGACACTTACTACAAATCATACGTGCACACATACACAGTTGTGCACAAACACACACACACACACACACACTCACACACACAGAAACAGCGTACTTTGAGAGGGCTGTAGGCCACCAGTGTTGTCGTCTCACTGATGTTGCATCCCTCTGTTTCCACTGTGATGGTAACAACAGTGTGACCCCATGAAAGAGCCTCCATACGGACCCCTCCACAGAATCCAGCACCTGGAGACAGAGATCCTGAGAGAGATAAAGAGGCAGAAAAGTAGAGACAGAAAGGGAATATTCATGTGGTTCATACTATGGTTAAGGAAAAGCATAATGATTTACGAAAAAATAAACTTAAACTTAAAAGTAAGACATAATCATAATATAAAATTAACTAATTTCAAGATACATTCCCCAAAAACACAAAATCTAATGCAATTTAGTTTTTTTAGATGTAAAGAGCATCAAAAATACTGCTCGTCTTTGATTGGTAGTGTATTTACATTGGTGTTGATATTATTAACTAAAACTATTAAAAATGTGTTTTTGTTAAAGCTGCAGTAAGTTTTGCCTCTTTGTCACCATCTCTGTTTGAAAACCTGCAATTGCAGCTGTGTGCGGAATTATCTAGCTTGCGTGGGTTGTGTGGCGGCACGGTTCCAGCACAGATTAATCTAATGTTCTGAAGAGTATGTGTGGCAGTCAGTCACCGCACCGGTGTGGATATTGTACTTTGCACTCACAGATTCTAGCCTACGTCTCGAAATATATGACTCAAATAAGCATTTTCACTGGATATTGTCATCTGAACAAGTAAGTAACAAGTCTGCCACGTTTGTTCTGACCAACTGAGGAAAAAAGCATTACAATAAATCGCGCTACCAATAGTGATTTAATCTAACGATCGATGAGCTCATACCACATCAAACCGTTCAAATTATTATTATTGTTATACTTTATTCTCAAATTGTTAATGTTAACAACACCAGCATTGCGTGACTATGAGTATAGTGTGTATAAGCAAGTAGATTTCAATTTCTGTACAGTCTAATCTCATTCTGTACAGTCATACCACTCGAATTTCATATTAAGGAATTCTTTTAACCCAAAAAGCTAATTATGCTCC
Organism: Sinocyclocheilus grahami; assembly: GCF_001515645.1. Classification (NCBI taxonomy): domain Eukaryota; kingdom Metazoa; phylum Chordata; class Actinopteri; order Cypriniformes; family Cyprinidae; genus Sinocyclocheilus; species Sinocyclocheilus grahami. The sequence goes on along the minus strand of NW_015505219.1, from coordinate 2,043,635 downwards.
CTTCAAACTGGTTGTCTTTATAATACCAATCTTGTGTAATCCCAGGCTATCTGTAATCAGAAGCAAATTCATAACTGGAATATAATTTAATTTCATTCACATGTGTTTCATAAACACATAATACTTTCTGGATTACAATCTGCCATCAAAATGATAGATTTAATTAATCCAGCTGCTGTGAGAAAAGGTTATAAATGATCGGCCACCTGCAGGATCCTCAGTAGCCAAGTAGCCAGGACAACTTCTTTATGTTTACAGAAGTGACGTAATGATGCCTTTTATAGCAGTATGTTCGAATTTCCCACGAAAAAAAACCCGTACAACTCAATTAGAAAACATTTTTATAAACTGACTGTTGTGAATCGGGCTAAAGTAAGGCGATAGTTTCGAAACACTGGCTGGTTGTGTACTAACTCAAATATTGATTTCGGATCATTTTTAACCAAAAAAAGTTACAGAGTGCAGCTTTAATTTAAATAGAATACAAACTATTTTATGAAAACCTTTAACTTGAAAATTAAAATGATAGAAAAAAAAAATGTTGTATTTGAAAGTAACTGATTTAAAAGTACTAAAATTGCTAAAACTAAAACTGAACAAAAAATATTAAAATTACACAGAAAAACTAAATAAAATAATAAAATGACAAAAACAACAAAATGACTAAAATCTAAATGAAAAATTAAAACTAATTCAAAATATTGATAAATACTACAATACTTTATAAATGACACTATAGCAAAATTGTTTTACATACATTCTTAGATAAGCCTCAGAAAATGAACTATTTTATTAATTATTTATTTTCACAGCCATTTATGATGTGTAGTAGAATTAGTTGCACCAACTATACTAATGACTACGGAAGTTCTAAGCAGCCATGCATTATAATTTTTTTCCTTCTTGTTTTCTCGTGATCACCACTTAATTTTCGCGTGATCACAACATAACAAAAGTTGTTTTCTCGTGATCACGACTTATTTTACTCATGATCTAGTGTGTTGATTTGTGCAATGATAACCTACCAGCAATGTTAAGATGATTTCAATATATTAGAATGAGTACATTACAATATAAATTTATTAGAACGAGTACATTATTATTTATGGGCTTAAAAACAAGATGCATACAATCAGAATATTGTACCTGGTGGTGAGTGCACAATGTAAACATGAAACATATGCCATTACCTATAGGCTATTGTATTGTGGTACAGTTATAGAGGCCCTTCATAATGCAGAGGTCAAGTGCCTGTTCTGCCAATAGTTAGCAACGGCCCTATGGTATGCATTGTTTAATAAACAGCTGTTTTACAAAATTCTTCTGAGATGAAATTCAGTGCAGTCCCGTATCGTGATATGTATCATATCGTGGCATCGGTATCGTGATACATATTGTATCGTGACTTTGCTGGTGATACACAGCCCTAGTATTTTACAAACTCTAAATGTATTGTTTTACTAGTACTTATGTGTATTTAAATGTCTGAAACCTAAAATAAACATTATGTGGTTAAAAACACTGCATAGTTGTGATTATATGACAAGCGCAGTGCCAGCCAAAGCGCGAAAGCACAGTTTAAATTTGGCAGTTATGTGACGTCACCGTACGTTCTAAATCCCATATGTGAGACCCCAGTACTCCCAGGGGCACAGAAGTAAAAATCCCACATGTGGGACCGTACCGCTCTGGTGGAACAATCACAAACTCTGTTGTGAATATAAGCTTAAGTTTTACTAGCATATTTGCTGGGATTCACATTTATGCAATCCAAGTGCTGGCTTCACGTGCCGGACAGGACAGCTGTGCAAGTTATCGGTACATAAATCCTCTGTCAAACACAAACACACATACACTCCAACAACTTGATGTTTACGGGCTAATGTACTAACCGGATTATACACAGAGAGAGAGAGAGAGCGTGTATTGATTTTCTCAGTGCTTTAAATTAAAGCAGGAGAAATGAACTAATAGGCTGCGTCCGAAAGCCTAGGCAGCTGACTCGCTGCCTTATCAGGCAATGACTTTGCAGGCAGCTTTTTTGAAGGCGCCTCATGAAACTGATTTCAGACAGGCTTCTGAGGCAGCGTAACGGTTTAATGATCTACAGCAAAATGGTACTAGTTTTGGTGATAACTAAACGAATATTTAATTACTATAATACTGATTTCTCGCTAGAACTTGGTCAGAAAAACATACATTTACACACAAACTGACCACCAAACGCAACTTTCAGAGGCCATCTGTATTTTTTAGCTCAACCATCACGGAATGGAACGCACAGGATTGTGGGATATCAAAGGCAGCGAAGGATACATCTATGCTGCCTTCAAAAATCGATCAGATGAAGGAGACAGGAAGTGAAGCTAACTTTGGATTCGGATGTGCCTTGATGCCTTCCTACCTTGGAATGCATCCTCCGAAAGCAGCATTTTAGAGCTTTCGGACACAGCCATAGAGTGTGGGAACTATGACGTCAGAATTGTTGTAGAACAAAACGTAAAAGTATCGTCAAGTTATGTTTACTCTTCCGATTTTGACATCCTAGTTCCCCCACTCTATTAATCCTATTTTAATTTGTGCGTGCAGTGGAGAGGAAGTCCTAAACAAGAGAGGAGGGCAGAGAGAGAAGGAGAGTTGGGAGGAGAGGTCTCTGTGTGTGACTGGGAGTAGATCACTTATTCCTCATGTTCAATATGCCCTGAGGTAAACAATTAGAGCAGGCGGATGAATGAAAGTGCCATCAGAGAAACAGAATATTGAAGAAACCAGTAGAGTGTAAATGGATGGACAAAGTAGAAATGCAGAGATGGAGAGGGTGAAGATGCTGCACCTGGCATGCGTGTGAAGATGCCGGCAGGCTCAGTTTGGACGTGTAGAGAGAGCTGAGAGCAGTCTGTGACTAACACAAGATTTCTATCCTCCAGTAGAGACTCTCCGCATTGAAGATGGTGTGCATCAGAGAACAAGTTTGCCTGAGAATTTGCACTGATGCTCCTGTGAGTGTACGAATGTGTATCAAAGACATACTTTGTCTGAGAGCAAGTGTTTGGTGGGTCCTGAATGCCCCAGAGAGCAAAGGGAATGTCTATCCTGTCCCCCACACGACAATCGCCCCTCTGGGGAATCAGCTGCAACCGGGCAGGCCTCACAACCATCACCTGTACACAAACAGTGAAAGAAATATGAGAATTTATAGCCTGTGTGTGTGTACAGGTTTTTCTACACTGGTGGGGACTTAAACCTGAATAAACACCAACTCATGGGGACTTTTGTCACAGAAGCTTATAAATCATACAGAATGAGTTTTCTTTGAGATTGTAAAAATGCACAAAGTTTCCTGTGAGGGGTAGGTTTAGGTGTAGGGTTGGTGTAGGGCGATAGAAAATACAGTTTGTACAGTATAAAAACCATTACGCCTGTGGGGAGTCCCAACAAGGATAGTGAACCAAATATTACCTTCCCGACTACTTTGTGCAGGATGTTTTTGGAATCTGAAACCTGAATTTCAGCCTGGCCCCTCCTCTTTCCTGCTATGACCACCCCTTTTACTGTAACTGTGGCAATTTCTCTATCAGACACTTCCCACGTCACAGAGCCACTTCCTCCTTCCACCTGGCAACATAGATTCTATTATAGCAAACGGTCATTATGCTTCAACATACACAGATAACAATATTGATTTTAACAGTACCTGAATATTGTACTGGTACACCTTATTGTGGGGTTGCCATGGAAACACAATCACAGAGGGCTGCAGAGTAAGAGGGTTGTAGATTTCCACTTCCTGTCGCACTCTGATTGGTGGGATGACAGGCCAGTCCTCTCCATCCTGTTACAAAGGGGTTGTCGAAATAAAATATAAAATATAAAATAAAATAATATAATTATATTAAGAGACATAGTTCTATGTTTCTCTTGTTTCTATTAATGGTGGGTAGAAATAAATAGTTAATGAAAAGATGGACTTCCGTTCAATCACCACCAGAGGTCACCCTTCCATTACATTGACTCTCGCACTACACAAACTGTTGCATGTCATCCCGGACTACATATCCCACCATCCATTGCACTGATTGCACACAGCTGTCATCAATCACACCTTCCCTATATATACACTCACTCTGATCCCCGTCAGCTGCCAAGTATTGTATGCGCTTATCACCAGCAGTGATTGCTACCTTACAGAGCCCTTGTTAGTTTCCCTGTCCCAGTCCTAGTCTAGTCTTGCCCTGTCTGTTTTCTTGATTTCTGATCTTTGCCTGTTTTCCTGGATTTATCCCTCTAGTCTCGCCCTTTTGATTCTGTTCGCCGATCGTTGACCTTCGCTAGCCCTAGGATTATTCTTGTGTCTTGCCCGCCATATACCTGTTTGCCATTGTTCGACCCTGCCTGTGTTTCTGACCTCTTCTGCTCTATATAAAAGCTTGCACATGGATCCGCACGTCTCACGTCTCGTCAGCCCTGTTACAGAATACTCGGCCACACAAGGATCCAGCGGCTTTTCAAGTGGACACTGGCCAGGTATGGACATTGCAAGACTGTTATTAGCCCTCAAACAGGGCACACAATCACTCAAGGACTATATTCAAGAGTATCTGAACTTTGCTTATTTTTCTGATCTGCCAGACTGTGTACACAGACTTCTTTTGTGAGGGCATTAATCAGCTGCTCAAATCACGTTTAATCCGTGAAGGTCCCCGCTCATCTCTCAGTCAGTTGATGGACTATGCTTTGTTGACTGTTGATTCAACGTTCACTGTGGGTGTCGTGGAGGAACGCGACCCCGCACTCACTCGTGTAATGGTGGCCACACTAGAGCACGCTCACAAAATGGCAGACACAACAGCGCCCCGTTATGTCACAGCTGCCAATCATGAGGCAAGTCAAGTCACAGCTGATCTTCATGAGTCAAGTCAAGTCTCAGTTGATCATCATGAGTCAAGTCAAGTCACAGTTGATCATCATGAGTCAAGTCAAGTCACAGCTGATCTTCATGAGGCAAGTCAAGTCACAGTTGATCGTCATGAGTCAAGTCAAGTCACAACTGATCTTCACAAGTCAAGTCAAGTCACAGTTGATCGCCATGAGTCAAGTCTAGTCACAGCTGATCGTCATGAGTCAAGTCAAGTCACAACTGAGTCACAGCTTATCTTCTAGAGTCTCGCCATGTCTCAGCTGTTCGTCCAGAGTCACGTCACGTCTCAGCTATTCATCCAGAGTCACGTCACGTCTCAGCTATTCATCCAGAGTCACGTCACGTCTCAGTTATTCATCCAGATTCACGTCACATCACAACTGATCATCCGCTGCGTACACTACCACAGAACCTCCTGAGATGGTGGTGCTCTCTCCAGGTCCTCCAGAGGTGGCAGCTGAGGCTGCAGAACATCCTGAGGTGGCGGTGCTCGCTTCGGCTCCTGGTATGGTGGTGGCGCCCAGCAATACACTTTCAGCCCGTCCTGTCACGGTCGAAGGGACCTTTGCTGAACTCTGTACCTATACGGTTAAACGGAATGTTAATGAACTCTCCCTGTTTCCTGCTGGTATTACTGTAGAACCTCCAGAGGTGGCTGCATTCACTGCAGAACCTCCAGAGGTGTCAGTAGTATCCACTTGTGAACTCTCGTCCTGTTCTGTTCCGGCCAGGGAGGCCGTCTGTGAATTCTCTGCCCGTCCTGTCACAGCTATGGAGGCCATCTGTGAATTCTCTGCCTGTCCTGTTCCGGCCAAGGAGGAACTCTCTGCCTGTTCTGTTCCGGCTAAGGAGGCCGTCTATGAACTCTCTGCTTGTCCTGTTCCGGCCAAGGAGGCCGCCTATGAACTCTCTGCCTGTTCTGTTCTGGCCAAGGAGGCCGTCTTTGAACTCTCTGCTTGTCCTGTTCCGGCCAAGAAGGCCGCCTATGAACTCTTTGTCTGTCCTGTTCCGGCCAAGGAGGCCGCCTATGAACTCTCTGTCTGTCCTGTCATGGCAATGGAGGCCATCTGCGAATCCTCTTCCAGTCCTGTCACGGCTATGGAGGTCGTCTGTGAACTCTCAGCCTGTCTTGAAATGGCTATGGAAGCCGTCTGTGAACTCTCAGTCTGTCCGTTAATGGCTACGGAGGCCACTGTTGAACTTTTGTCCTACTCTGAACCGGTCATGAAAACCCTAAATGAACTCCCTGTAGGCTCTAGTAGCCTTGTCACAACCAAAAAATCCTCCTTTGAACTCTTAGCTCTGTCTGTCATGAACTCAAGGACTATAAATACATTCCGTGTTCAGTCCTATTCTGGTGGTCTTCTGCTCTGCCGGGGGGATCTTCGGTCCCATCTGCTCTGCTGTGGGGGTCTTCAGCTCCACCTGTACTGCCGGCTCAGCCCTGGTTCTCTGCTCCGCCGGTCCTGCCTCAATGCCCGGCCTCTCCACTTTCACGTGGACATGGCCCTCCATCCCTCCCCCTGTTCCACCTCCGCTCCACCGCCCTCCTGAATTGTAAAGTGTTCGGAGCATCTGGAAGCCGCTCCTTGGGGGGGCGCTATGTCACGAATCTTGTCCATGGACTTCCGTTCAATCACTACCAGAGTTCACCCTTCCATTACATTGACTCTCGCACTACACAAACTGTTGCATGTCATCCCGGACTACATATCCCACCATCCATTGCACTGATTGCACACAGCACTGACTGCACACAGCTGTCATCAATCACACCTTCCCTATATATACACTCACTCTGATCCCCATCAGCTGCCGAGTATTGTATGCGCTTATCGCCAGCAGTGATAGCTACCTTACAGAGCCCGTTAGTTTCCCAGTCCTAGTCTAGTCTTGTCCTGTCTGTTTTCTTGGTTTATGATCTTTGCCTGTTTTCCTGGATTTATCCCTCTAGTCTCGCCCTTTTGATTCTGTTCGCCGATCATTGACCTTTGCTAGCCCTAGGATTATTCTTGTGTCTTGCCCGCCATATACCTGTTTGCCATTGTTCGACCCTGCCTGTGTTTCTGACCTCTTCTGCTCTATATAAAAGCTTGCACATGGATCCGCATGTCTCACGTCCTGTCAGCCCCGTTACACTTAGTACTTGTTGCAGAAACTCTTCTTGGTGGCAAGCACAGAGGTAAGAAAGAGGTTTGCACACATCTCAGGAGGGATTTTGATCCATTCCTCTTTACAGATCCTCTCTAAATCCTTAAGGTTTCTTGGCTGTTGTTTGGCAACTCGAAGTTTCAGCTCCCTCCACAGATTTTCCATAGGATTGAGGTCTGGAGACTGGCTAGGCCACTCCATGACCTTAATGTGCTTCTTATTGAGCCACTCATTTGTTGCCTTGGCGGTATGTTTCGGATCATTCTAATCCTTGAAGACTTCTGGCTGAGGGAAGTTTTTTTTTTTTCTCGTCCAAGATTTATAGTACATGGCCCCGTCCATTTGCCCCTCAATGTGGTGAAGTCGGCCTGTACCCTTAGCAGAAAAACAGCCCCAAAGCATAATGTTTCCACCTCCGTGCTTGACTGTAGGGATGGTGTTCTTGGGGTCATAAGTCAGCATTTCTCTCCCTCCAAACACGGCGAGTCGAGTTAATGCCAAAGAGCTCAATTTTGGTCTCCTCTGACCGCAGCACTTTCTCCCAAGCCTTCTCTGAATCATTTAGATGTTCTTTGGCAAATTTTAATCGAGCCTGTAAATGTGCCTTCTTGAGCAGGGGGACCTTGCGGGCACTGCAGGATTTCAGTCCATTACGGTGTAGTGTGTTACCAATGGTTTGCTTGGTGACTGTAGTCCCAACTGCCTTAAGATCATTAACAAGCTCCTCTCCCGTGTAGTTCAGGGCTGATCCCTCACCTTTCTCATGATCATCCTTAACCCATGAGGCGAGGGGATCAAATAAATATTTTCCCCACTGTAGCAGAACATGTTGCAGACACAAACTCTAGGTAAATATCACTTTAAGAAGGCTGGGAAATCCCAAACTGATGTAACTGATGCTAATCATCTGAATAGCCAGACAAACCACAAAGCAGCACCTCAGCGTTCTGAAGGTCTGACAGGAAAATTTACGCCTGCCTAAAAAATTATTTCACTTGGAGGCAGTTTTTTTGTCCCATTAATCTAATGGATGATCCTTCTATGTGAGCACGGATCGACAGAAAGTTGCAGACCGAAACTAATGAGTAACGTTTCCCCTGGAGCTCATCTTACAGAACCATAACACCCGCATGATGACCCAATAAAACTGCCCCCCTCTAAGACGGGTTTCATCTTCTGCCACCACAGTGCCTCCCGCAGATGGAACACGCTGTCTTTTCCTTTTTAAACAATGGGTTTTCCAACACACCCCATGCATCTCTTTACACTTCACACAGTGTGTATCCTCATTTCCTGCTCGCTGTCTTATCATACCCCCTCAGATGGGGCTCCCCTCTAGATCTGCAAGCAGCTTGTGCCATTTACTCCAATAAGAATGAACTTCACTTTTGTGAAATAACCAACTGCACCCCTCAAACTGAGCAATGAACTGAACAAAACCCCAGAAGTAAGATACTTGACATGTTACTGATGACACTAGTATTGTATAATTAAACCCATGGGCCAACAGGGAACAAAGACCAGCACAAAAAGTATTGTTTCAGTAAAACCATTTTATAGGGTTCTGGCAATACAGTAAGCATTGATATTGAGGTCTACATGAAAGTATAACTAGCTCACTGACTAAAAAAATAGACCATCCGCTAAGCTTTATTCTCCATAATGACTGCTTGGTCAAACAAGCTTTGCAGAACATCCCCTAGGAATGAACTGGAGATGCATGTCAAAAATATAAGGAATATTATTATTCCATGGACTGGAATGATGTGAGACATTGTTAAGCATTTTAATCTGCCTTCATTCTTTAATTAATTTGTTAAACTACACAGCAAAGGAATAAAAACTTATGTTAATCCACAGCGCGCACATCTCAAGATTTATTAAAAGATAAAAAGGGGCAAAAAACTAAAAAATTATTAAATTGGCCAAAACAATGTAAAAAGTAAAGACTTTTCAGATTTAAAATAAATTATGTTATTTTGAACTTTCTATTAATCAAATAATCCTAAAAAAGGCATTCAACAAAAATATTAAGCAGCACTACTTTTTCGACATTGATAATAATAAGAAATGTTTCTTGAGCACCAAATCAGTACATCAGAATGATTTGGAGTAATGGCTGCTGAAAATTCAGCTTTGCCTTCACAAGAATACATTACAAAATATATTGAAGTAGAAAACAGTTATTTTAATTTGTAAGAATATTTCACAATATTACAATTTTGCTGTATTTTTGATCAAACAAATGCTGCCTTGGTGAGCTTAAGTGACTACTTTCAAAAACATTAAAATTTTACAGACCCCATATTTTTTTTATATAATACTGGCTGACTAAATACTTTTTTGCCCCACTGTATATATGTGTGTGTGTGCATTTTAATTGCTTAATGCGATGTATTTCCAAGTGAAACAGGATGTTCATCCATATAAAATTTAATTTAATCCATAATGAATTGACTGGATTGAAATTGGCTGTTGCATACCAGAATGGAGCCGATTGAATGTGAGTTTTGTAAAACAATGCCCATATATTTGCCATTTGACTATTTATTAACATTATCCATGAGTAACATCAGCAGAAATAGAAAGTAATTTCAGAAGAAGAAAAGGCTATTACATTCTAAGGAAAGATTTTAAAAAACAAACAATTTTTTTCCTGCACCAATTAATTATCAAATCTTAGTGTGTATATATTTGTGAGTGTGTTACCTCAGAGACGATGCTATAAAGTGAGGCCTGTATTAAAGTCTTTCCTTTCATGATGGTCTGAAGGAGATGGCAGGCGGGATCAGACAACAACTCGAGTGTCACTAACCCCTCAGTCTCCTCCACAACAATCACCACATTCTGCACAGGGTTAAAGTTCAGACGTTATGCTCCTGTCAAGAGATGCAGTGAAGCAAACAGTGCATAAACTGATTACTATGAAGCACAACCTGTGACAGGTGAACCACATGGCCCTTGTTGCCATGGATACGAACAGTCAAATAATACTGCCGCCCTGTCTCCAACACCCATCTGTCCTCTTCCTCCTCAATACTCAATGCTGAGACACACAGACAAATGTAACTAAACCTTAATACAGGTGTGTGGTTTAAAATATTTTCTGTATGTTGTGTGTGTAACTCACTCATATAGCTGGGCTTCACCACATATACAGAAGTGCGAGGGAGTTGGGACGTTATTTCAGGGGGCAGATCTGAATCACAACTGAGCTTGGAATCATAACAATATACTCATATGCCCCACAACGTAATGTTTCAATGAAAAACACAGCTGTGTCGGATACTGTCGTGTGTAACCGTTAGTGTCGCATGACCCAGCTTGAGGGCGGTGACAGTAGCTGTTTCCCGCTCAACAGAGATGATGCCCTTGTATCCGTCCACAATCAGGCCGTATCCCTCCTCAGACAGAGTGACCTCTACAAACAAAAATGAGAGTGTGCAATTAGATGCAGGTGTTAAAAGGGTAGTATATCTCTCCTGACATATGCCATGTGTTTATGAGATGGTATATAATCGGTCTAGAGGTGTGAAAGCATGCGGTTAGGGTGTTAGAGTGATAACACGCAGTTTAAAGGCCATTACAGTAGCATACTGGTAATCTTGAGTGTGTGTTTATGTGAAGAACATGTTGAAGTGACTTGTCAAATGAGATTATTGCGTTCAATTGGCTTGGAAAGCTTAAAACAGCCCAGAGCTGAACCTTTTCATGATCTTTCCAACAATCCCACAGCACTTGAATAATAAAGACCATACATACATTTTTAACGTTTCTTCTGTCAGTGACAGTGTTGAATCCTGAACTATCAAGTCTGACAAAGCATTATAAACAGAAGTGCTTAAGCACAACATTGTATCTAAATCAGTATGTTGTGATAAAAAGACCAGCCTTGCTGGACTGCTTTTATTCTATTTTAAAAGTGAGTGACAAGTGACAAGTGAAGTATGGTGTCCCATACTCGGAATTCGTGCTCTGCATTTATCCCATCCAAGTGCACACACACACAGCAGTGAGTAGTGAACACACACACCCGGAGCAGTGGGCAGCCATATTTGCTGTGGCACCCGGGGAGCAGTTGGGGGCACCTCCCTTATGGTATTGAGGGTGGAAGAGAGCACTGTACATTCACTCCCTCCACCTACAATCTCTGCCAGTAACAAGACTCAAGCCCACGACCTTTGGGTTACAAGTCCAACTCTCTAACCATTAGGCCACGACTGCCCCTCTACATGAACAATTCTGTACATTCACAATTCTGTCTACTGACATTTTCTTTTTCTCTATATTTTATTACTATATTGTTATTTATCATTTATTGTCTATTCTCTATATTATTAGTCTTTTTATTACCTTAAATTATATGTATGTCTGCACTATGTTTGTAGTTTCTGTACTGGAAGCTCCTGACACCAAGACGAATTCCTTGTATGTGCAAACACACTTGGCAATAAAGCTCTTTCTGATTTTTTTTTTTTATTGTGACAGCAATACTTTTTGCATGTTTAGGCATCCAGATAACCAAGATGCAGAACCATTTTTTTTTTTTAAATATTGCTTTATTTCTGGATTTGACACAATAATACCTAAATAATGATTTGTTGAATTGTTATTTTGTTGTTCTTTATGCTTTTTTACAGTGGAGATGGTTGAAAATTGATTTACTATTTATATTGTTTCTTTTGGGATATATCTAATTGTCACACCAAGAACCATAACTATAAAGATAACGATCACTATATTAGATAAAGTTATGTTGTCTGCTGCATTAAATGGTCAAGCTCTTAAAGTCATCAACTTTTCAGGATCATTTATGTTTCTGAGAGTGATTCCAACAATATACTTTTTCTATGTTGTAATCTTTATAGTTCTAGTATGGACTTTCCTGTTCTCATTGAATCAGAATGATTATTTAAACTTTATAGTTATAGTTATCATCTTTGATGTGAAAGACGATAACTATGATAACTATAAACACATATGATGATTTTTAACTTTAACCGTTGCAGTCTATCAGTCGTATAATGCATGGTGTCTTAGGACATCAATGTGTCGTCACGAGCCGCAGGGTTTAATTTGGATTTGTCTGTGCATGTTTTTTTTACTCTCATAGATTTTGTTACCATTGCCATGCATTATACGACTGATAGACTGCAACGACTAAAGTTAAAAATCATCAAATGTGTTCTACTGAAGAAACAAAGTCACCTACATCTTGGATGCCCTGGGGTAAGCAGATAAACATCAAATTTTCATTTTTGGGTGAACTATCCCTTTAACCAGCAAGCTGCCCTTAGTCAAGCATATTCACCATGTTGGTTGATCAGCGCTTTTTGCTGACAATATGGCTATGTTGCTCCACCAGCTAAACCAGCAGTAAACTAGCATAAAACAGCAGGATGTATATAGATGTTATTTGTACCAGTCTCTCCTTCTTGCTCAGAAGTTTTCCACAGAGTGTATCTGATGGTGGATCCCTGTAGCAGGTATGTATCTCCCGTTGGACTCAGGTGTAGTCTGTCTATCACAAACAAAGTCACACTAGCTGCTTTTACATGCTTTACATGCCCACCCATTCACACACACACACACACACACACACACACAAATTAGAATATATTACCATTAACATCATAATATTTGATTGATCAGCAGATAAATTACAAAACAAACAATTTGTACATCTACATATGGTGTGTTTGGGGTCAGTATAAGCTTTATGTTTTTGAATCTCTTATGCTCAACAAAGGTGCATTTATTTAAAAAAAAATACAGTAAACAGTTCTATCATGAGAACTCTCTGAAGATTTTAGCATGGGATTTAGCATTTATAATGGATATGACAATGTTAATGTATTTGGTCTTGGCGGAATAGATCTGCTACACTGCAGAATTGCTGCTGCTGTTGGTTATTGTAGATTATTGCTGCTGCTGCTGCTGCAAAGCAAGTACAGGAACTTGCTATTGCCAGTACATAAGCCAAAACAGTGCTGTGTGAGTATTTAAGACCTACTGCTGCTGCACAAATAGCATATAAAATAACCCGTAGCAGATCTATACAGGTGGAGCTGGGGAAGGTGGAGGATTTCAGAAGAAATTCTGAAAGCACGCTGCGAAATGCTCTAGTGAATGCTAACCAGCCATTTAAATGTAAAGCAGCAAGTCAATTGACTGCGAATGCAACATGAACCAATCAGTTTGTGCCAAGTAGTTTAACGCTGTGAATATCATCAGTTTGCATTAAGGACCCATCAGCCTGCGCCATTCTAGAGTTTCATGACAGAACTTGGCATTAATACAGTGAAATATTATTACAATTTATACAACTGTTTTCTATTTTAATATATTTTTTTAATTTAATTTATTTCTGTAATAGCAAAGCTGAATTTTTAGCAGCCATTACTCTAATCTTCAGTTCAAAAGATCATTCAGGAATCATTCTAATATGCTGATTTGGTGATCAAGTATCATTCCTTATTATTATCAACATTGAAAACAGTTGTGAAAGTGGTTCTCAACCAAGAGGCCAGGACCCACTAGGGGGCTTCAAAAAAGTTCCAAGGGGGCCACATGATGACTTAAAATGAATATATTATTAATAATAAAATGTATATAAATATATTATAATTATTATTTTATAATATTCTAACATAATTGAAATGCCAAAAAGACTCCTGACTCCTATTCAAAAATAACTTTTCCATTGTAGTGTATATAGGCTGATATTGGATTTATTTTGCACACTCATTTTCAACAATTTTAAAATTCAGTTGACCTGTGCAGTATCATTACCTAATATAAAAATGTTGTGATATCCAATTTCACTTTGTAGATATCACATTTAAAACTATAACTTATATTTTAACTTTTATTTCTAGCATGCTCTTAATTTTTTTTTTTAGGCAATATAGTATAGGTTTTTAATACTGCCCATTAAATGGTTACCATTACCATTACTTATAAAAAAAATAATTATTGGCGTCTGCCAGAATTTTTCTATTCAATAATTCTGCTTGGTGTTGAATATGTTTTCATACCTTATGTTCAGGGTGAAGAAAAGACACTTTTATAAGTGCTGAGCCACTGTGAATCCCATACAGCAAGACACTCTCCCCCCGCTGACCGGCATCCTCTAGAGACATGATATGAGGTGGGGGAGCGTACCCTGCATCATGGTGACGCACAAACCTACGATAATCACAGAAAACAAGACATGCTGTACGTTGATGCATTTTCCCTGTCTCTCTCCCTCTCGCTTCACTTAAAGACCCTTGTTCACCTCACTGCCTGTTTTGCATCAGACTCCTTTGCCAGCCGCCAATTAAATTTCAAGCCAGCCAGACAGCTAAAAGTATTTCCTGTGGATCAGGCCAAGAACAGAGCACAGTCATAACCATCTTATTTCCAAAGAAATCCATTTAGCAAAACAAACATACAGCGTCCCAGAGAAATTTGGGTAATGAAATGTACCTTCAGAGTCAAACGCCTGGACTGATAAGTGCAGGGGTGGGTCGTCAGTAAAAAGCTGTCGAACGGTTGTGACAACCTGAATCCTTTTAATCCAATTAGTGATGACATCACAGCGCAGAATGTGACCGGTCACTAAAATGGGAACGGGTGAAGTCACAATTTTGAACCCTCATGTTCTGTTTAGGACCGCAAACATAAAAATGGTAACAAAATTTTCAACAGAACATCATAATTATTTGTCATAATTTATTAGCCCTCATGTTGTTCCAAACCTGTATTTATTTATTTATTCTGTGGAACACAAAAGAAGACATTTTAAAGAATGTCAGTATGTCTGTTCCCATTGACTTCCATTGTATTTTTTTGTCTATACAAATGAAGTCAATCGGAATCGAAAATGTTTGGTTACCAACATTCTTCAAAATATGTTCTTTAATGTTCCAAGAAGAAAGAAAGTTGTACAGGTTTGGAACGACATAAGGGTGAGTAAATGATGACAGATTTTTTTTTTGTTTTTTTTGGGGTGGACTATCCCTTTAATAGATAAACAAGAACAATCATAATGAGATTTAAATGGTGTGCACTGCATTTTCATTCGAGCAGTCAGTGAGGCAAAGAGTGAGCTACACTCTTAAAAATAAAGGTGCTTCAAAAGGTTCTTCACAGCGATGCCATAGAAGAACCATTTTTGGTTCCACAAAGAACCATTCAGTCAAAGGTTCTTTAAAGAATCATCTCTTTCTTACCTTTTTATAATCTGAAGAACCTTTTTTCACCCCAAAGAAACTTTTGTGAAACAGAAAGGTTCTTCAGATGTTAAAGGTTCTTTATGAAACCATTTAGACAAAGAGGTTCTTCTATGGCATCGTGAAGCACCTTTATTTTTAAGAGTGTAGCTGAGTGCATTCAGCATTTATTTGTTAATTAAAATGCCGGTTAATTTCATATGGAAAATAGTATCATGTTTTATACATTTCATTTGAATTGCCTGTGAAAAATAACCTATACTGCTGCAATGGTGCCATATGTCCTTCAGTAGAAAGAAAAAGCATGTCTATTTATTACTGTCCCATCCTCTCGCTCACCAGGGTCTTGAGCCTGGACCACAGTATGGAGAGGGACAGCCTGGGGGGAGGACAGAGCTGACACCAAGCACTGCTGACTGCAGGAGGAGAGGGGCAGCAGAGCCAGAGGGCTGAGAGTGGAGAGCGGATACACCCTGACAGTCTCAGGCTTAGAGGACACCCTAAAGTCAGGCAGACAGCAATAGAGTCAGACACATGATTGCAAGGCAACACAGTATTGTCTATATTGTTCATTTTCTACATACTTTTCTGCAAATATTTCAGGAATGTGTTTGTTTTTACAGATGCTTGAAATGTAAAAAATAAATTAAAATAAGAACGTCTGCCACTGGCTGATTCTTGACATAATGAGGCTACAAAACTGAAAGTTTATGCATCACAGAATCACTTTGTATGAAGGACATTTAAGCACAGTTACTTCAAATTATAAAAAAAACACATAGCATGTGGAATATGGGAAAGGGGCCTTCATGATGAAGAAGGACTTTGATAATTACACTACCTTTCAAGAGTTTGGGGATAATAATAAAAAATGTTTCTTAAAGCACCAAATCAGCATATTACAGTGATTTCAGAAGGATCATGTGACACTAAACACAGAAGACTGCATCATGATGAAAATGCAGCTTGGCCATCACAGGAATACATACTATTTTACAATACATTCAAATAGAAATTAGTCATTTTAAATTGTAATAATATTTTACATTATTAACTTACTGTTTTTACTGTATTTTTGATCAGCTTTGGTGAACATTTGAGACTTCTAAAAACATGTAAAAAAAAATCATACCAACCCCAAACTTTTGAACAGTGGAATGCTTTGTCATAATTTTGATAAAGTGAAGAGGAAATTAAATGGCACATTTGCATTAAGAACATTCTAGAGATCATCTCGGATTCATTTGACAGTGAAAATGGCCATTTAAAAAAAAAAAAGTTAAATAAAGTTGTGGGATATTTTTAGTCATGTCTCAAAAGCATTCAAAATCAAATGCAATTTAAGTTTTCTGATATACTGTAATAACAGGGCCGTCCTTAAGGGGGTGCAACTGGTGCGGTCGCACCGGGCCCCCTGTCAGCTAAAGATGGCCCTGTGTAATAATATCAATTCATTGTAAACTAAACTGCATTCTGAACAGTAGTGCCGGGTAGTGACCCTATACATGCAAACCAAACTGTTTCCACCCTGGAGATGATGTCACTACAAGATTGTTTGAATTTAGTTGTTAGGCAAGAAGAAATGAACTGATTGAATTAATAACCTTTCAGACATGACAGCACGTAATGAGACAGAATGGCATGTTAAGCCGAGTATGCGCCACAGCCCCTGTCACTCACCATTTGTAGCATCCTCTCTGTGCTGTCAGTGTGATGTTCACAGGCACATGAGTGCTGAGAGGTAACAGCAACTTGGGAACGTTCAGTTTAGTCGACTTACTGAGTGTAATCAATGAGCTCATTAGCAAAATCCCCCAAACTGCTCTCTCTATCGTAGGCATGTTGAAACTGCTGCTCTAAACTCGACTACAATACACAACTGAATACTGCTGGTGGCTCAACAACATCATTTTCGAAGCAGGGACACGAGCAGAAACCGCAAACTAGTTAGTCTCAATTTTAAGAGCTCAATTTAGAGTAATGTTTGGCTTCTGGTAAACAGCACTGGTCGTTACAATGACACCTGTCGCTGTTGATTTTTGAAAAAAATGTATGATTTGATTGGCATCACCAGAATCGTGCTGTTTTTACAAGAAGCTCAACGATTATTTTCGACCTGTTGGCGGTGTTTTCAAAACCAAACATAGCTACGTTTTTCTTTAAGAAAAAAATAAAATAATAATAATAATGTAATTTTGCGGATTATAAAATCAAGCAGTCGATTATTGTCAATGAACAAATTAATACATTTTAAACATCCTATAGGTTATTGAATGTGAATGTAAATGTAAAAAGGTCATTTTCGTGGCGCAACGCATTGTGAACTAAAAGCCTACACTGATGCTGCACCATTTTCACAGACGCAAATCTTGTCAGTCACTCAATGATACTCACACACAGACAGTCATGTATAGATATATACTTTATTAATTCTCTCTGGTAAAATAAAATTACAAAATAATTTCAACCTCAAACGGCACCTCCCCTATAATTAATATTAATAAAATCGTTATTTATACAGCAATAATAATTTCCATGACGAATGAGAAGAAGGCTATCGTATAATTATAATAAATATGAGCTATAACTGCGTTAGTAATTATTAATGGTAAAAAACGGAGCGATACAAAGCTAAGTTTCAGTAGTAGCATACTGTACAATATTCCAAGCGGATGTACTTCAGTATTCCGGCCACAGGATGTCACTATTAGTCAGTTTTCAAAATGGTCTCTCCATTTAAACGGAGCCAGAAGTAAAATAGTCTCTTATTCCAACACCACTACAATAGAAGCAATTCCACTAAAAAATGACTATAATAACTCTAATAATAATTCTACAGTTATTTCCGTGTGAGCAGCTGTTCCACCTTGATGGGGTGGGATTTATAACGTATCGAATGGCTTCAGCGTTGCTCTTCGAAATAATGCTTTGCTCAAATGGCTGTTAGTCTCTTGCAGACTGTAAAAAATGCTGTCCAGATTTCATAACATTCTCACCTGTTGATTATTTATACTCTCTCTAATCCCAACCACCCTAGTTCCTTGTTTTTCAACACACACCTCAGTTCATTTCAGCCAACTATAGACAGAGCACTTTGGTAGCAAAGACGGAATCAGAAAAAGTGTGTGTGTGTGTGAGTGAGCGTCCATGCATGTTAACATGTCTGAGTCGGCGTCTTCTAAAATGTATACATTCATGGTAACAGTAGAGTACGTCCGTTTTGTGGACTACATGAAATATGGCAGTTTTGTCATAGGGTTTTTGTGCAAATATCATCGTGATACTGTAATGCTCGTAGTTACAGTGCATCATATGTGAATGTGTGTGTATGGTTATGTCATCTCTTCGTTTCGACTAATCCAAGTTCTCTCCCCCCCCGGAGGGAACTTCCCGCACCAGAGCTCTCAGCAGCTGGAGCTGCTGGTGTTGGGACTGTCCTCGAAAAAATAAAAATAAAGGTCAGCTCACAACATGTACACTGTACTGAAAATGGTGCACAGTCTAGGAACACACAACAACACACTCTCACATAAAATAAATAAAAACACTAGTTACATTCAGAAAAAAAAACGCCCAAACACACACAGCCATCAAGAAAAATATCTTGAATTGCACACATTTTCTGTCATTCTTCAACTTTCTGTCTCTCTCCCCTCCCACCCTCTTCCACCCTCTCCCTCTCCCCGTCTCCTCGCTCCCACTGTCATCCCTGCTTTAACATTTGTTCAGGTTGCTAGGAGACACAAAGCCACAGAAACAAAACGGGTCAGCATGGAAACAGTTGAATGCTGAGATATATTTGGGAAAGCAGAGGTATGTGTGTCACCAGGCATTTTGTGTTGCAGTCGATGTGCTTGCAGCCCTTGGGTGTTATAAAGTGTGTGTGTGTGGGCATGGTAAAATTGCAGAAAAGGGAACATAATGTCACTGAAAGTGTGTGTGGGTGTCTACTGTTTCCTATCAGATGTAACGTGCATATGCGTGGGCTGTCTGTCTGTGATTTGTGTTGATGTGTGTGCATGTACAGTAGTCTTACCTTTGATAAGTCCACCAGAGTATTGGCTTGATCACTGAGTTTTCTCTGCTCCATTTTAACACTTCGCAATCTACAAAAACAGGGACAAACACAAGCACATAAACACACACACACACACAACCCATTAGACCTCCTTCTAATCTCTCTAGCACCAACAGCCCTCAATTGTGAACCTCAAATAGCTAATTAACTTAATCATCTTGTTTTCTTTATTTGTTTGTTGTTGATGAGAATCCCCCAAGATGAATATGCAATCACGGCGTAAATCCTAAAAGCATTAGACTTAAAAGGATTGCATAAGTGTGGGATTTCTTTAAAAGACAGCCTTCGTTTTGAAAGGAGCCCTTAAAATTGGCGGACAGGGCCACGACAAAACAGTGACAGGAGGATTAGTTTTTAAAATGATGAGTATGTGTGTGGTGCGGTGGGCACCCACGCAGAGGATAGCATTAGCATCAGCAAGCAAACAGTCAAAGAAGCTGATACAATAGTCACAGTTTGGCCAAACAGACAATCACAAATAGGGAAACATGGTCACTATAATAGTGTAACGACAATCTGAAAAGCCAGAGGGACATGTTATTACCAAATTGGATGGGCTTATGGATATTAATTAGGTGATGTAACATTTGCTCAGCAGTTCTAACTGATTTGCTAAAAGACAAGCTAGCTGTAGCCATATTAACATTAGCACTCGCCTATTCGTCCACACTCCAAAAATGCCGGGTTGTTTCAACCCAACTTTGGGTGAAATATGGACTAACCCAGCTGTTGGGTTAAATTTTTAAATTACATTTTTAACCCACAAGTTGGGTTAGTCCATATTTGACCCAAAGTTGTGTTGAAACAACCCGGCATTTGCAGTCCACCACCAAAGCAACCGCTTGGCAGAGGCTTCTGTTTGGTCTTAAAGGGATAGTTCACCAAAAAATGAAAATTACCCCATGATTTACTCACCCTCAAGCCATTCTAGGTGTATATGACATTCTTCTTTCAGACGAACACAATCGGAGTAGCCCAAAATTTGAAGTCCAAAAAATTGCACCCATCCATTATAAAAGAAGTCCACATGGCTCTGGGGGCAATTTTTTGGACTTCAAATTTTGGGCTACCATCCACCCCATTATAAAGCATGGATTAGCCTGGACATTATTTAATATAACTCCGATTGTATTCGTCTGAAAGAAGAATGTCATATACACCTAGAATGGCTTGAGAGTGAGTAAATCATGAGGTAATTTTTATTTTTGGGTGAACTATCCCTTTAAAGGGAAAGTTTACCCAAAAATAAAACAGTCATACAAGTTTGGGGTGACATGAGGATGATTAAATGATTACTTCATTTTTGGGTGAACAATCCCTTTAAATCTGATAATATATAATCTAAACCAAAGGACAATAACATTATGTTTATTATAAGTGTGCACTGCAGTCTGTCGCTTTAAATGCTCTGATTGGATGTTTTTATTAATGATTATTAAAACTTTTTCATTATAGTTATCGTTGTTTGTGTGAATGGCTCTTTACAATGGGTGCTACATGCATGATCTGCGGGATCAAATTCTGCTCATAAGGCCTGAAAACACCAAAATATAAAGAATTTGGTATTTGGATGATACAAAAAACTGAATTACATCATAAATCTCAAGTTAAAGTTTCACAGTTTCAAGGTGTCGTCCAAATAAACAGGTCTGAAGAGATTTGTCACGAATTCGGTCTATGGACTTCCGTTTATTCACCACCAGAGGTCACCCTTTCCATTTCATTGACTCTCGCACTACACAAACTGTTGCATAGCACCCTACAACGGTCAGGTTCCAGTTCATTATCATGAGTCAAGTTTAGTCACAGCTGATATGCATGAGTCTAGTTAAGTCACAACTAATCGTCATGAGTCAAGTCTAGTCACAGTTGTTCTTCCTGAGTTCAGTCAAGTCACAGTTTATCAGCATGAGCCTGGTCCAGTCACAGCTGATATTCATGAGTCTAGTCAAGTCACAGCTAATAGTCTTGAGTCAAGTCAAGTTACAGTTCATTATCATGAGTCAAGTCAAGTCACAGCTAATCCCAAACCCACTCACTCTAACCCTTCTGTTCATGAACTAATTCCCCTGTCTGAAGTGTTTCCCCTGATGGGGATCGCCTTTTGTTGTGTTTGGGCTGCATACACCTCCACAGAACTCCCAGAGGCAGCAGCACCCACAATCAGGTCTGCAGAGTCGGCGGCTGAAGCTACAGTATCTTCTGAGGTGGTGGTGCTCGCTGCTGTGCTCCCCGAAGCGATGGTGCCCGCTGCAGTTTCTCCAGAGGTGGCGGCGCATGCTGCAGAACCTTCCGAAGCGGTGGTGCTCGCTTCAGCTCCTTGCGTGGTGGTG
>NW_015505219.1:1990561-2020859 GCF_001515645.1 Sinocyclocheilus grahami | reverse complement strand
TTACGTCACAGCTGATCTTCTAGAGTCTCACCATGTCTCAGCTGTCCATCCAGAGTCTGGTCACGTCTCAACTGTTCGTCCAGAGTCACGTCACGCCTCAGTTATTCATCCAGAATCACGTTGCATCACAGCTGATCATCCAGAGTCATGTCACGTCCTGTCTGTCACACCCAGATTCTCAAGGTCAGTCCTTCGGTATCCCAGTCTGGTATCCAGTGTGAGGGATGCACCGCTGGTGTCTGCACGCACCGCTGGTATCCCCAAACCCACTCACTCTAACCCTTCTGTTCATGAACTAATTCCCCTGTCTGAAGTGTTTCCCCTGATGGGGATCGCCTTTTGTTGTGTTTGGGCTGCATACACCTCCACAGAACTCCCAGAGGCAGCAGCACCCACAATCAGGTCTGCAGAGTCGGCGGCTGAAGCTACAGTATCTTCTGAGGTGGTGGTGCTCGCTGCCGTGTTCCCCGAAGCGATGGTGCCCGCTGCAGTTTCTCCAGAGGTGGCGGCGCATGCTGCAGAACCTTCCGAAGCGGCGGTGCTCGCTTCAGCTCCTTGCGTGTTGGTGGCGTCTAGAAACACACATTCGACCTGTCATGTCAGGGTTGAAAAAACCTTTGCCGAACTCTCCCTGTATCCTGAGGGCACTACTGTTGAACCTCCGGCTCCGGTGGTCTTCTGCTCCGCCGTGGGGATCTTCGGTCCCGTCTGCTCTGCTGTGGTGGTCCTCAGCTTTGCCGGCTCTGCCTCAGTCCCTGGTCTCTCCTATCCTTGGACCTGGCCCTCCGTCCCTCCCCCTGTTCCGCCTCCGCTCCACCGCCCACCTGGATCATTTAGTGTTTGGAGCGTCTGGAAGCCGCTCCTTGGGGGGGCGCTCTGTCACAAATTCGGTCTATGGACTTCCGTTTATTCACCACCAGAGGTCACCCTTTCCATTTCATTGACTCTCGCACTACACAAACTGTTGCATAGCACCCTGGACTACATTTCCCATCATTCTTTGCACGATTTGCACACTGCACTGATTGCACACAGCTGTTTTTAATCACCTCACTCACTATATAACACCCACTCTAACCACCTTTCTCTGCTGAGTATTGTTTAGCCTGTACCCCTTTCCGAGTCTCCGTGTTTTCCTTGTTTTGCCTTGCCTGTTTTTGCGGTTTCTGATCTTTGCCTGTTTTCTTGGATTTCTCCCTCTCGTCTCGCCCCTGTGATTCTGTCTGCTGATCGGTGACCTACACTAGCCCTGGGCCTATTTTTGTGTTTTGCCCGCCATATACCTGTTTGCCATTGTTCTGACCCTGCCTGTTTACCACGTCTCTTTAATAAAGCCTGCAGATGGATCCACACGTCTCACGTCTCGTCAGCCCCATTACAAGATTAATGGTACAGAAAACACACTTTATCCCACTTGAATGTAAATGAAAAAAGCTTGATGAAGCTTGATAAATTAGCACATACAGCTATTAGAAAAAGCTGCCACCTTCAGATACCTTCAGTTTGTGAAGATATTTGTCATGTTCTTCCTCAGGTACCATGTCAGAGGACAGGGCAGACATGCCAACTACCACTCAGCCCAAATGTGAAGCACTTCAAATGCTTTTTGTGTGATTTTAGCTTACATTGCTAAAGTTCACTTTGCACTTTTGTTGTTTATTGGTCCAATGTGTGTGATCAATGTGAGAATATAAAGTGACTAGTTGAGAGTTTGAGTAAATTGGTTGTATAAAGCTGTGTGTCTGTGATGGGAGGTTGTTTTTCTCACTGGTGAATGGCTTGGAGGAACTTCCTCTGATGCTTGCGTACGCGGGAGTGGTCGATTTTCTTCATCAGTTTGGTGTGCTTGTATATCAGCCAAGTCTCTCGTAGAACATTTGCTGCTGCGTTCTTTATCTGAGGGGACATGTCACCATAACAACAATATTAGCATTAGGAAAAGCATCTTAGGAGAAAGTTATCACAGCTCTGATTCGCCAGTACACGCACACAACCCCAAACGTCTGCCAAATTAAAGGTCCTCTTGGGAGATATTCCAGAGTGACCTGAAAACTGATTTTGTAGCACATAATTCTGTCATCCGGTCAATTCACTATTCTGGCCCCAGACCAGCAATGTCCAATAAAAGAGGGTCAACTCTAAAGCTGTTACAATATAGCTTT
Organism: Sinocyclocheilus grahami; assembly: GCF_001515645.1. Taxonomy (NCBI): domain Eukaryota; kingdom Metazoa; phylum Chordata; class Actinopteri; order Cypriniformes; family Cyprinidae; genus Sinocyclocheilus; species Sinocyclocheilus grahami. The sequence continues at coordinate 2,018,697 of NW_015505219.1, read as the reverse complement.
AGAGTTAGAGACTAGAGCTTTAGAGAGAATATATCATTGTGGTAAAGTTTTGAAGGACAAAATTAAAGCCACCTTTTCTGGTCTGACAAACAACAGACAGAAAAACAGAAGTCATTCATTTCCAATGGAGAGATGTACAGCAGCTGCATGGAGTTGCAATCATATGCATATGTGGAATTTTTGGATGAAATTTGAGCCTCAAATCGATTAAAATATTTAAACTTTTGCAGTTAAACTATATGTGACCATCCAACCAAAAGTTATGTGTTCTAATTAAGATGACTGTGATGTGAGAGTTGCCAATTCCACCTTGGAATTATAAGGTTACATTCTGAGCAGTTTTGAGATATTGAGCTTCAAAGTTTTTGCATTCCATATATTTATAGATAGAACCTTTTCATTTTCTAAATAAAAAGTCTCAACTTTAAAAAAAAACTAAAAAAAACAACCCATGATGTAAATAAGTTGCCACAGAATAAAATTGTGAACTAAATTTGGACAAAAATGCCAGATAAAACCTTATACTCAATACGCAATATCTTTAAAGACTATAAAATGTGCATTTATGAATAATTATGTCAAATTAATTATTTTATTTATTTACACTTATTAGTTCTAAAGTACTTTTCTTTTGGTGGTCATTTATTTTGTGTACTGTATATATTCATTTATTTATTATCTATTCACATTACCGTGGTAAATAAGCAGAGGGTGATGGCTGCTTCACGATCAATTTAAAAGCTCCTAAGGGGCTGCCACTTGTGGCAAAATGCAATAATTTTGCGCAGATTTGGAGATAGTGGAAATGTGGCTTTAATCTCAGTTCCTGTACTGTTATATCAGGAAGTGTAAAGGTAAATTCACTCAGCATTTGTTTTTTTTTGCACACTCAGTCTGCATTTTTTAGCACTTGATTCACTACATGAACCTAATTAAATGCTAGTGCTATGCTAGTGCATTTAGCATCTGGTTAAACAGGATTGCGGGTGGTTTGTGAATAAGATGCATGTTTTTGTACTGAAATACAATGTGTGAAAGGGGCACAACAGAATGCTTTGAGGTTCAAATATTACAATATTTTTAATTACTGCCTCTTGCCCTTGAAGACCTCCTTGTGCATCGTATGATTCGTTTGTGATGTCCCGAAGCCACAAATGCTTTCTAAATCTCACATATGGCACCAGAAAAGGGAGAGGAAGAGCAAATAAAGGACAAAATTGAATAAGAAAAATGAATGAGGAGACTTTAAAGGGGCACCGCTTCAGAGAAAAGAACAATTACATCCTCGGTGGGCAACGGAGGGATGATAGAACCTTCCCGCTTTTAATAAGCTCCTGATTTGACAGTATTCCTCCACACATAGGGCAGCAGCAGGCTTTTTTTTTTAATCACTGTGTCTGGATTTAGCACTGCACAGCTCTGATTAATTAACAGTGGTCAGTGTATTTAATAATACAACGGTAGGAGCTCTGGCCCAACCTCAGTGCAGGTCTCATTTATGAGAAGAGCCAGAGACAGGGCAAGCTAGAGAATGAGAGAGCGAAAAAGATGATCCCAGATATAATTTAGGCAGGGATGCTCATTGCAGTCTACAAGTGGAGTTTTCTGGAATCTGAAATCCAAATGACATTGAAGCAGTATTATAGTGATTAATAAATACTACTACAATAATAATAAAGTTCAGAACAGCTCCCTTATATCTACTAAATACACAAACTGGATCGTACAATATTATTGACCTATTTGCATACAAAGGGCCATTACTAATCCATATTGTCCCTACAACCACTTTTCTAAGCACTGATTTGATCATTTTCAAATTATTCAGTCTAAGTCACCTATGCCTAGAAGCGGCCCTGCACATAAATATCACATTTCAGTAAAAATCATCATGCAAATTGATGGTATAGCTCAGATATACCAGCAAAAAGTTTATCTGACAGTCTACATCGCAAAATAAAAAAAGAAACAGTTTTTTTAAGTACTAATCACAATTTATTTAAATGTTCACTTAAGAAATTGCATTACCCATGTTATTATTTTATTTGTTTCTCTGTCATCATTTATTTTAAAACATTTGACCATCATTTAATAGAGCAGTTCTCAATTTTTGGGCCCCAAGGCTCACTATTGTCTACAACAATATTCAAAGGCCCTATGACTTTTCCAGATGATTTACTGAAAAATTACAATTTTTTTAAATATATTTTCCTACATGATAAAATATTTTAGAATTTGATATAACTAGAAAAATGTATATTCGTTATAAAAATTCATTTACATGACTTTTCTGGGTCCTGAAATCACATTTTTTAAAATTGGGCTACCTTATATATACAGGTTTCCCAAAATTGTGATGAAAAGAACAATATTTTTGGTTGCTTTAGCCTATTTTATTGTTTGTTTTGTCTTATTTTAAATAATTTTCATGTTGAGGCCCTCTTGGAAGTTTGCTGACGGCCCCTGGTTAAGAACCACTGATTTAATCGAAACTGTTCTAAAGAGTTAATCAACAAACTATTTGCTCTACCTACTGTTTCAACAGGTTTGATTGATTATTTTTGCATTTTAGAGTCAACATCTTAACCAACCATAATGACCTCTTCATACAGTGTTGCTGTATAGTTTTTTTTCACATGGCAATTACTACTAGGTACTGTACAATCAATCAAAGACAAGATGAGACAAGAGAGCAAGAGAAAGACTGCCAGAGAGGTCAAAGCAGCTGCAAGTAAACGTCAGAGAGAAAGAGGCAGAGGGCAGGGAACTGTAATGAAGTCTGAGCCATCATTGTTGACTATGTGGTAAATTGAAGCCTTACCATTACAGCAGCTGCCAGACTAGCTCACCAATTCAATCATAGAACATTTCTCCAAGAAAAAAGTAAGTTTACAGGATATGCACTACACTTTTACTATAGAGTTAAACCAGTTAAACTCGCGTTAAAAATGTTTATGCTTCATTTACATAGCCTTCCTTATATGGTATTTGAAAGCTTGGAGTGTCTTCTTTACAAAGAACACCATTCCTTTTGGTTTTTATATTCATAAAGCAGTAAAATTAAGCTTAGAAATGTATTCGTCCCACACACGAATTTCCGCCTAACTATTGCGAATAATTTTTACGAAGAATGTGTATTTTATATATTTTTCACAAAAAAGTCAAGTCATATATCACAAGAAAGCTCTCATTCTCAGGAATTTGACGATGTAGATTATTTCATTGTGTGACAATCACAGATCGAATGATCTTCGATAGAATCGCGATGAAAAATTTTGTCACCTCTGAGCGAATTTACATTTATACTCGTAGCACTGCTTCAGTCAGCCACGAACAGCCACAAATATCTATATACTCTATATTATCTTTTAGATTAGGATCTCTTCTTTCAAACAAGACCATTTTCACATTTCTGCGTGCTTCCATCAGTGAGATATATAGCGTTTTGTCCAGATTGTGCAATAGGCGCTCGTCTGGCAGAGACGCACTCTCCATATCATAAACTCTCTCAGCCAGCGCGTCTGATGTTCTAGAGATCTGTGGTCGCTTGTGGACTGCAACTGGTCAGATTACATGTCTTTCAACTCGGCGGCCATTTCATAGCCGTGAAATTTGACACCTCTGCGTCACTAGAGGGGGGAGAGGGGGGTCTTGCATCCGGGAATCCGGGGCTGGGTGTTTTGGGGGCTGTAGTTTGTGGACTCGGTGATTTGAAGGCGAGTTTCCCTCACGGAAAGGATACAGCACATGCAGCTCGGATAATATCAATCTATGATAATCATATTACAAGTTATATATGGTGAAGAACGTTCAGCGGCGCCGTGGAGAGGAATGAACGCGCGTCTGGTAAGGCTTTATGAGCGTGTGTTTGAGCGTTTTTGATATTGTAATCATTGTTTCGAAACGTAAAAGCACAGCTAGCAATCTGATACACTGTTTATTGACAGAAAAGTACAGTATATTATGCATTTCAGTGAATATACAGTAAATATACATGGATTATTACAGTGCTGTGTGGATGAACAGATATGTGTTTGCTTGACGCTCTGAATGTTAGAGCTAGCTGCCGGCTAGCAAATTAGCGCCGCTCTGGACCAGGGATGATGCAATGTTGTCATGGAGATGCTCTGGATACAGGAGTGAGTCAACTGATGAGGTGAGAGATGCTGTGAATCAGTATCCCAATACAGAATGCATATAAATGGAATGATATAAAGCTGGAGGATATGGATTCTATTTTAGATTGTGATAGACCAGATATATTTTATAATGTAGACAGTCTTGTGCATCCTGAAATAATTCAACTGATTGTAGAATAACACAACATGTAACATTTGGTCCAATTCGCTTGTGCCATTTTGTATATTACTACTTAGAAAAACATAAAAATGAAACATAATTCAATAAATAATCAATTAAAGTGCTTATGGCACAGAGTAAAATAGGATTGTGGGGTTAATGTGTTTTATAAAGCCTGTTTTTGCAAAGGAAACTCACAAAGACACATTTAGATGCAGAAATAGACAATTTGCCTCGCTTCACATATAATGTAATAACTCCTGTTTAGAAGCTGTTATTTGAAAGATTCTTTTTTCTGGTACTTTTTGGCATCTAGTGGCATCAAACAAAGTAAATTGCAGAGAGCTGGACCTAATATAACCTGAATTACAGAATTTCAAAAAAACTATTTGTTTTAAAACTCCAAAAGCGCCTACTTTTTTATTGTAATATTTGAAAAATATATAATGTTATTTATAAAGAATTACACTCATTTTTTGTTCACAATTTTTTTTCATTTCCTCCACTGTATGTGTGTAGGGTAAACATTTGAATTTGAGTATGTCAAATTTAGGCGAAAATACCAAAAGACGCCCTGAGCTTAAGTGAGTAATTTCACAGTATTATTGATCATATACTCTGGCCAACTCTCCGAGTTGGCACAAAACCTCATGATTGTATCATTTCTTCATTCATCACACACTTAGATTAAACACTGGATAGATATTTAAAGCATTATGGATTTTGTCAGTTTGATTAGGTAATATAAGCATGTTGCCTATGGATGATTTATAACTTGTATCTTGCATATTTGCTACATTTTTACCATTTTTCTTAGTGTGAAGAGCTTTTTAATAATCTGAAGAACCATTTTTCCATAAAGAATCTTTTGTGCAATGGAAAGGTTCTATGGATGTTAAATGTTTTTCATGGAACCATAGGTGCCTATTAAGATCCTTTGTTTTTAAGAGTGTACTGAAAAAACAGGTAGTTAAAATGGCTAAACTGAAAGATCATTCTGTTGTGTGTTCATCACATTATAACCTTTAAAAACAATAATTGCATGAAAGTGAATATTTACAACCCTCATGAATGCATATTTATTCTTGAAGACCGGCTTTTACAAGTGTGATAAGTTCGGAAGCGTATTAAATATATATGTACCACTTATGAAAACTTATGAAAATGGTACCAACATGATTAGAAAACTGGAATACTTTATATAGAGCACATTAGCATTTATATTTAAAGATAGTTTGTGGTAAACAATTCTAGCCTGAGAAGCCTGCCCATCTTTACCATACTTTGCCATGCTGGGTTGTTTTATCCCAACCCAAATATGGACTAACCCAACTGTTGGGTTATATTTTGGTAACATTTTTAACCCAACAATTGGATTAGCCCATATTTGACCCAAAATTAGGTTGAAAAAACCCAGCATTTGTCAGTACCTTCTAATGCGGAGACAGAAGAACATCCTGCTCCCTGGCATCCAGTTAAAGGTAAACCTTTTGCCGCCATGTCTCCACGGCAACAGGTTTGTGAGGTCAAAGTTGCGAGCGCATTTTTTTCTCTTTTAGTAGAGCTTTGTAACCATAGTAGCTGCAAACTCAATGCATGAGGATGATTGCCACAGTAACTCTACAGCATTTATCAATCTCTCTTTCTCTCTTACCCTGACAGCCTGTTAAACTTACAATTGAGTGAGGCAATTGAGTGTGCGTGAGGTAATAAACTTAAAAAAAACAGGCTCATTTTCCATCCGCTTTCTTACTCCCTCACTTGAGGAGGGCATTTACTGTAGCTGCTCCTCTGAAGCAGCACTCCACTGCTAAAGTGATTTTTTAAAATCTGCCTTACAATTATTGATCACCAGCCTTCTAGTCACTGATGTCGGCCATGATGTTGCCTACATATTTGATATGAGGAGCTATTTCTGAGTTCTTCAAGTACATACAAATTTTAAAAGGACCTACGGAGAGAGAAAACTGGTACATGTATATGCTTTTCTGAAAATAAAGTTGTGTCTGTGTGTCCATTTAGTGAAGAGTGAGTGTATGTGTGTCTGTGTGTTTACCCGTTTGGTGAGCTGTGTGTCCATCATAAAGTTGTGCACATGCTTCTCCGCCTTTGTCAATTCGAGCTTCCTGGCTACCACGGCAACAACCAATGCAGTGCATCCTGCTCCCTGCGAGAGACAAGAGACAAGGTCAAGGTGAGAGAACACACATGCATGAAAACATTACATAATTGTATCATTAGCTGAGGTCACATGGAACAACATATTTGAAAATAAATAAGGAAGGTCCCATGGATGGGCTATGGAAACATTAACTCCAGTTCATTCCAGATGAGAGAGCATTCGAAAGAGAAAAAAATAAGTGGTTTAAGTAAAAGGAGATAAATTACAAATAAGGCAGGCAAAATCATAAGAAAAAATGTAATAATAAAAAATGAAGACAATTTTAGGACTGTTAGGATTTTTTTGCAGTGTTACATTCTGTGGCGTCATGCACCTATTTCTTAGTAGCAGTTCTGTATACTTGGTTCCCTAGGGGAGATAAGGCATGACAAAAGGGGAAAAAAGTTTTTGAAGACTGACTCTAGTGGTACAGGTTTTTGTTTAGTGTGAAAGGGGACCAGTTTCGAATCTTCACCTAACATATAGCAGCTCTGATGTTTAAATAATTTCTCCTTTTGAGATATTGTTTAAATGTTTGGGGTCAGTAAGATTTTTAATGATGTGAAGAAGTCTCTTATGCTCACCAGGCTGCATTTATTTGATCAAAAATACTGTAAAACAGTAATATTGTGAAATACAGTGAAATACAGTTTGTATACATTATATACAAAATATAATTTTATATGATTAAAAATAGATGAATGGATGGATGGATGGAATATGACCCTGACATGAGATTCTTGAGATTTTCTGAGAACAGTATAGGCATCACTGGAGAAGAGACCAGGGTGATACAAAAAGAGAGAGAGAGCAGTTTATTCCTGTAAACTGAAGATATTACCAACGACTACACCAAAGTGGTAGAGGCACGCAGACGAAAAGAGACTGAGACAGGTCGCGGGAAAATGAGGAAATAAACACATTCAGAGGTGAAGAATGGAGTGATGCAGACAGGGAGAGAGGAATAAAATTTCAGTTCAAGAAGAGAGAAACGATAGTTTAGCAAAGAAAGAGAGGTCTGGGGAAAAAAGTGACAAGAAGGGTAGTGGAGGTGTTAATGAGGTCACAGAACTACTAATAAGAAATTAATTTGAATTAAAAAATGACTAATAAAAGTGTGTGTGCTTCCTATGACTGTGTATGGCGTATACGTGTATAGTGTGTGTGTGATGTTAATGGAATGTTTTTTAACCCACTTGTAGGACATACAGAAGAGAAACGTAAGTCCAAAAATACATTCGACCCATTTCACAAGACATAAATATAAATCAAAAAAGCAGAGAAGCACTTTCAAGAAGCACTTTTATTGCCCATATTCACCACTTAATAAAACATGACAACCATCCACAGAAAACCCCTCTAGGACATCGTCAAAATGTGTATATGTGTTTCCATATGGCAACTTGTATAAAAACATTCCCAAATAAAACACAAAACATTAATCTCTTAAAGTGACAAAAGAGTGTCAGAAAGATCCATTTATCTGCAGACATCCTCCATTTCAGTTCATATTTCACGTCTTTCCAGATCTGAAGGTTATTAATGTCATGAGGAGAAAAGAAAATGCACCTGCCCTCAGACCAAAACACATTGTGTTAGAGCTGACAAAGCTGAATCTTCACTGTTATGACGCTAGAGAAAGGCTAATACTCAACTATAACAATCCATAACCTTTAGTTGGTGTTTGAATGAGGAATTTGAGGAAGTGAGTTATTAAAGACACTATATTGATATATAATGTACTCCATTCCACATCTACATTTGCAGACAGGATAGACAGGTGCTCCTTGCATCCCTAAATTCTCAAGCAGCACCAAGAGACTGGCAAACTAAAACCCTGCCTAAACACTCCCGTTCCCGCAGGGCAGTGGTACAGTCTAACAGAGTTGGCCTTCGATGTTGTCATAGCAACAAGTCCCATAATTCTGCCTATAGAAAGTCAATCACTCTTAACAGTAAAATAAATCACATCCAACACTCTTTCTCTCTTCTCTCTCTCTCTCTTTCGCTAATACCTATTCTGTAGCATTTCATCTCTTTAGCATCTCACATTATGGAAAGAACACAAGCGGGTTGAAACATTAGCTGCCCTTTGCAAAAATTAAGACTGTGAGAATATGTCAGTGTTATCTGGGTCAATGACACATAAACATGCAAAAAAATAAGAAATCAGGAAGGGGGCCAACACTTTTTCACACCACTGTGTATATATAAATATTTAACAAATATATAAAAAATCATATACCAAAACTCAACAGTCATGTGGTGTAACCAACATGCCAAACAGGAAATGAAATCATAGAGAAATGACTCACGTGACTCAAGGTCAACAAGTCTCCGAAAATATCAGATCATATGACATGGTTAGTTCAGGTGGCAAACATGTCACCCCCAAAAAAACTGACATTTATTTTATGAAATTATATTTATGTTTAATAATATATTTGTTAAAAATACATTTTATTTTATGAAAAAAATTATTTCATTTTTTATTTTTTTGAAATTATGACTGTGTACTCGTGTTTTTAAGGTGTAAGGAAAATATCTTTGTCCTATTTACTTGATCGTTACACCACATTATATTTTAGTGTCATTAAATTTAAATTATTCTTGAAAATGTTTTTAAAAATTCAGAGAATACATATGAAATTCAGAGTATACATATCTAATAATTTGTCACGTTTTAAACTAGAGTTTTAAAAGATCTTTCCTTTTCTTTATAATGGACATTCTTATTTTTCACTGATCCACCTTCTATGTGATTGTGTGTGTGCAGAATCGAGAAGGAAAGATGAGGATCTCAAAAAACTCCTAAAATGAAAATAAACAGAAAAATAACCACCATGTCACATTAACCACCTCTGTAGTCTCTCTGTGAGGATATTTAGAGACTGAAACTGACAGTATGTGAACAGGAAGAACAAATACTCCAAACAGAACAACAGAGAGAGGAGAGAAAGTGACCTCTACTAACAGATATTTACCATCTGCAAACTCAACATCAAAATAAACACATCTAAACCGTTGCTATACACCACCTGTCAGGCTTTCCTCAAGCACAGAGACATACAGTACAGGCTCAGAGAGAGAGATTATGGCAAGAAATACCTGGGGCTTACATTAAACTAATGCCACTGTACTGGAAGCTCATCAGGCAGAACAATGGGAGCCCATAACAGCCTCAAAGCTGAACAAATGTGCCGTCCCAAAATACACAAAAGGATTCATCCTAAAAACACTCAATGTTTGCAAGCTGTGTCCTGGTGTTTGCTAACAGACATGGGTGGTGAGACTGTGGTTTGGGTTTATAGAAATAAGATGAGTAAGAAAACATATCTTTAGACTGTCCCTTACTGCCATGGGTATGAAATCGCTGTGCTGTGTGTGTGTTTATACCATAATTCCTGTGAGCAGACACACTCCCTTGCCACAGTAGGTGTGAGGTACCATGTCTCCGTATCCAATGGAGAGGAAGGTGATGGAGATGAGCCACATTGCACCCAAAAAATTACTGGTCACATCCTGAGCATCATGGTACCTGAGAGAGAGAGAAAAAAAGAAGATGAGGTTCAGTTGGGAAAGATTTGATTATTGAAGGAAACTTTGAACAGGTTCTGCCTGTGGAAGGTATGGAGAAGCAATAACTGGATGTGAAATAGGCACAAATATCACATCAAAGTTTTCGCATCAAATACTTTCATATGTTTCCATTCCTTAATTTGATCTGCAAAGCACTCTGAAGGAAACTGTTTGCCCACAGGCTTTTCGAGAAACTTCTTAAATGTTTGTTACACGTTTGACAAAAAACAACATCAAAAAAACCAGAACAGAACAGAACCTAAATAAAATATAAAAAGTAAATCACAAAATAAAAATTAAATAAATATTAGGGTTTCCCCCATCCAGCTCATATATATATATAGTCATTGTGTATATGTTTTATGTATTTTGAATAATATATATATATATGAACTGGATGGGGGAAACCCATTAGGTTTTCACAAAATTCCTAAAGCATTTTGAGAGAGCGAGAGTAGGCATACATTAAAGGCTCCCTGAAGCTCATATCACACCAAGTTCATAGGTCTGATTCCCCGGAAAATACGTTTTTTTTTTTACTAAAATGACAAAATGAATTGTGTAGACAAAGAAGTAAACAGGGCCCATTTCAAGTTGACGTCAACAGAAGATTTGAGGTAGAACTGCAGATTTCTATTTTATTTGTACAATAGCATCAGTACACAGTTTCTTTGAAGTCCTCTCAAGGCATCATAGCAACCTCCCAAGAACGTAGTTAAAATAAGTTCATCCAGTTAAGGGAGGTCTAAAATCCAATGTGTGCGTGCTGGACTGAGTAAGAGCAGCACACAGCCTGCAGGGAGACTCCTCCTCTGGAAAGGGCCTTTAACATGATGACTTTGAGTGCAGTGCAAAAAAATAGAGCAGAACCCTGTAGGCTCATCTCACAACAACGCTGCCCTGATCAGACGTGGCAATTCAAATGCGCAAACCGTCACTCACATCACGCTGCTCGAGCCTGCCGCTATCAAAATAATCATTAAAACCTCAGGTCCCCAATCCAGGGAACCCTCAATATTTTAAAGCATCTACCCCGAGACTAACACACATCTAGAGTTTGTAACCATGACAACATGCCCGGTAGAGTCGGAAACACTCACTGGCCTGAGGGCCTAGTTTATCCCGAGACCCTTTTAAGATGCAACATGGGAAATCTGTTGATGCACGTCGTAACTGGCTGCTGCCCGGAGTGCATGAGTGTCAGGAAAAGGAGGAATGCTGTTTAGATACACAGGTCTTCTGGAAACAAGGGTGTGAATGAAAGTGCTCCTTTTCTGTCTCTTTCTTTCCTTCGATCCCTCTTTCTCTCTGGTCTCTTTTCCTCCCCACAGAACAGTGGATGTGTAGAGCGAGTGTTTGCACACCTCAAACGGTGTGTTATCATCCAGGCAGTGCCACTTATTGGTGAGGATTCAGGTGAGTCCTCATTAAGCATAAGAAACCTGACAGCGTCTAGACAGAAAGGTGCAGTTGGAAACACAATGATTAATTTGTTCATTCTTGCTCACGCTCGTTCTCTCTCTCACCTCTCACACACTCTTACGGTCCAGGCAGCGATGATCCACAGGGAGATACTGAAGACCAGCAGCACCGTGCCCGGGCATATGGTCATCAGGGTCTTCATCACAAACCGTGTGTTAAAGTGCACCTGAAAAGAGAAAAACAATATTAAAAAAATGATACCTATAGTTTTCTCTATGGGATTCTCAAATTTGATTAGTAAGTTTTGTCAACCACTTTGACCAAAAATATTTACTTGAAGATTTATTGTACTTAACATTTTTTTTCTAGCAACAAACATGTTTTTTTTTTGTTGATGTTGTTGTTTTTATTTCAGTTCATTAATAAGCCTTCAATAAACACATTGGCATGTTCACAGTTCTCTGATGTTGGTTGGTGGTCACATGACATGCAGGTAAACAAATAAATGAATCTTTTAATTGTTTTATTTGGATTTTTACTTTAAATAATCTATTTTTTATTTACATTTGTATTCATTATTCCTGCAACCATATAGGGCGCACACTTTGAAAAATGGATGGATAGGTAGTTAGGTAGGTAGTAGCAACCTGCAGTTCCCTCACAAACTCCCAGAGGTTTGTGAACACCAGTTTGGGAATCCCTAGTTTATCGTAAAGAAATGTATGCAGGTTCTTCTTTAACTACCAACAAAACTTCAACCTAATAATAAAGATGTAAGTTTCTTATATAAATTTATCATACATGAAACGGGTTGTTGAATGCACATCAAACACTTAAATATACCTATAGCACCGTTATAAAGCCTAAAAGCGGTTTAATATGCAAGAGAAGTAAAACAATAATCTCATCAGGTAGTATCTATTGCATGAATTCAAATTGATCTAAATTATATTTGACATTGACTGGTTGATAGTTTTAAAGCCAGTTTAGTTTCTACATAAGTTACAAAACAAAAGTTACAACTTTCTCTTCCGGATTTTAGGACCGAACAGCTCTATGAAATATAAAGTACATTCTGATTGGCTAAAATGGTGTTGCGTCGCACAGAATTTTCGTTTTATGTGTGAACAGACAAATTGCTTGTCACGTTGCGCCTCTTAGGATTCATTACAGCAAATGAAAGAGAAAAAAAACAAAAGTCCAACCATTTAATCAAAAACTTCAATTACAAATTAATAATTCAGATTAGTTTATTAGAACAACTAATAAATAGAGTTACAAAATAAATGCAAAATGAGATGTATTTTAAAAGTATTGAACATTTTTTAAGGGCATATCATCTCCAAAAAGGCAGTAAAAGCTGCTGTGGTGGTGAGACTGGGTCCCGTTTGTTACTTATGGAGGTCTTATTAATATTAAGACCATCAAAAGCTCACATTTGGCCTTATATTTGTCACAGCAATTGCACTTGGAAATTAAAACTTGATCTGAGATTAAAAGTTGTGTGATGTCTTTGTGCAAAAATAATGACTGTGACCTGAACTATTATAATTAATGTGAAATACTAGGTGTGCCCTGACTGAAATCTACAAGAAGCCCAAATTTCAGCTCCACACATTTTCTTTTTTCATTTTCAGCTCAGTTCGAATCTCATGCAGCTCTTTTCTGGGTCGTTTGAAGAACAAGAATTGTTGCCATTGTTTGTTTGTACACGGTTTCATCTATACTTGACTGAAAACAATAATATTCATTATCGTCATCATTATTATTGATTTGTGTTACTTAAAAGTCGCATAAAGGGCAGCTCTCCAGAGGCGAGGCGGAGATCTCTGAGCTAAGATGGCCCCATGATCATTGATGATAAAACAGCACATGAGAGGAAAGAGAATTTGCATTTACATCTCTTTGAAACAAGAGCTTCTCTCAAAGGACAAAGTGATTACCCTCTCCAATCAGCCATCCAAATTAAACTACAGCAGGACTCTTTTCACCTGTTTCGGGTTATTTTAATGGCACCCAAGGACAAAACTCAAACTCTGAACTATCAAACACTAGACAGCCACAGCAGTCATTCTTCAGTCTTTCTTAAGCACAAAGCTGAAGAGATACACAATATTCAGAGACATCAATCAGCCATCTAAAGGAGAGCCAAGATAAACCTGCTTGAAAAATACACAGCCATCTATCATAAAATGCATTATCGCAGAAATTTCATCAGTCACATCAACTGACCCCAAGCTGTGATGCTGCATCCTAACAATGCAAAAACAATTAGATGAAGCTCCTGTCCAAAGCTTAACACTAGTTCACTCTTACCCAGCAAATGCCAGGAAACACCAAATAGCAAATGGGTTTTTTGTTGTAACTACTAACTTAATTTTAGTAGTATGACAGTAGTTCAGCTTTTTCCATAGCTTTTCCAATAACTAGCCACTTTTTCCAATAAGTAGCAGCCTAGTGTGACAAAACAGCATAGTCGCATTTTATGTCAAATTGTGTTGTACAGAAAACATTAGAGCGGAGCCAACTACATGATAATCAAAAGCTCTCTCGTAAATATTCTCAGTATTGGTCTGTTTACTTTTAGTGACTCATGTTGAGTGAAGCAGTTCCAAAAGAAACAAGAGTCAAGTCTCTCTTGTGCAGAAGGGTGTCTTTTTATAATGAAATAGTTAAACACTGCTGTTTGTCACAAATCTTGAATCAAGATTAATTTAGAACCATTCACTGTTTTTGAGCACAAGAAATACTGTATATAATAATAAATGATCAGATAGATCAGATAATATATTTCTGAAGATTCTTCCACCTTAAGTAGCTTTAATATAGTCAGCTACTTCATATTAATAAATAATACCCATGGTTTATAGCAGGGATTCTCAAACTTTTTTGTCAGTCAAATCTCTTTGACCAAAAATATATACTTGGAAGTACTCCCTGAGACAGTATGTTAATATTTAAAAAAAACAAAAAGTAATTTTACTAGTATCACGAGATACTATTATTTTTATTAATATTTAGAATTATTGTCTGACATTAAATTTTAGTTAGAAGTTTGGTCCTTTTATTCAGTTTTTTTGTTTGTTTGTTTACAGTGTCAGAATATAGTGTTTATATAATGTTTATATAATGTTTTAATATGCCCATAGTTTTTATTCATTTTATTTCAGTTAATTTAGTACATGAAGTTAAACTAAATTTAAAAAAAAAATTTGCTTTGGCAACCTAAACAAAGTTTAATTTTATTTTAGTTTATTTTTTTTTTCGTTTTAGTTTAAGTTCACTAATAATCATGCATCAAACACATTTGCATGTTCATAATAATAGTTTAGTTCAGGGGTTCTGAAAAAAAAAATAAGCTAAAAAAAATTCCAGAAATTGCCATAATTATGCTTTTATTTTGCTTTGTAAAGACTGCTCAGAACTCATAAGAATAATCACAAGTAATTTAGTCTATAATCAGCCCCATGTTTGTATCTCTTTACGGGTCCCTAGCAAAGGGATCATCATATTTGGGGGTCCAAGGAATCAAAAAGTTTGAAACGCCTGGTTTCACTGACAGTTTGACTAGTTTTATTATTTAGTAACTAAGCAATTTTAAAGAAGCTTCCCCAACACCGTAAGTTTGGATCAGTCAGTGTGTGAACCCTGTTGCTGCTTGTTGGGTCAGTGTGAACCAGCCTATAAATGTACAATCTTTAAACCATCAGTAAAGCTGACAGGTTCATCTTCCTCAAGAGACCAAACAAATCACATAAACACACAAAACCTTTTCCTCTAGCGCTGAAAACCACAGGTCTCTGTGCTCATGATTGTCCTCATAAAATGAACTTTACTGCCCTCAGCCTCACTATGTACTGCGTTTTTTCAGCTGAACAGATTCAGCTCCTTCAGCACTGACATGCAGTCACATTCGGATGGGACAAAGGCATATTCTCCTGAGAGGATGTGTTTATTGAATCTAGGCGCAAGTGGGCCATTGAAGGCAGATGGAAAGGCAAAATCTGGCAAGCTGATGAGGTTTGGACTAGGTTGTTTATAATACCTGAAGAAAGCTAGCCGCTAGCATTCCCATTCATCTCAAAGGCAGTGGCTTGGCTAGCACAGAACCCTCCAGAAGTATGTGATTTCACGCTTTTAAGAGACCTCCAAACAGGAATCAGATGATATGTTACTTGCAAAAAAAAATTTAGTCAGAATACATATATCAACCAGAATATATAAACCAGCAGGGGCTAATGTGGCCAGGCTAAACCAAAGGAAATGGGAAGAAAGGAAAGCCATATTCACAAACAAATGCTACAAATAATAATTCACACCATCAATTCTCAGTTTTGAATCGTTGGGTTGACCTCTGACCTTGTTGAGTGCCCCTATGCTGCGGGAGGAGGCGTCGGTGAAGAGCTTGCTATGTAGCAGCATGACTCGGGCGATGAGGTAGAGTCTAAGGAACATGGGTACAGATAGCACCATGTCTAGATCTGCCTCCGCCTGCGAGGGAGCGTAGGAGAAGGCCAGTCGCGCCCGCCACATGAACTTGAAGTCCCCTGGTACCGGGTGAACCGCCGAAACAATCAGCTCCAGAGCGATAAGCAGCACTCGCTCTATGGTCATGGCAATCCGCCAGTCGTCCGCACCATTGTCAATAACGAAGAGCTGAAGGTGAAAAGTCAGAATGGGAATGTTAAACAATGCAAATTGAGCGGAGTTTCCCAGCAAAGTTTCAATTTACATAATGGATATCAAATTTGCATTCAGTCTTTTAAAAGTGCTCAAGGGAACACGGCAGTCACTAGCTGCAACAATGACATAATAACACAAAGAAATAAAACCCAGCCACCATAAAAGCTTTATTAACTGTTCTTTTATTCTAACACCGTGTCCAAATTAGATGCAATGGTGTAAAGTGATAAAAAAGTAGCTATAAAAAAAGCGATAAAAAAGAGTTTTGTTCCAACATTTATTTATTTTTTAAATCATTTTACACAAATGTGAAAAACCTGCAGATAAAATAAATTAAGATAAAAACAGTAAAATTTCATTGATTGAAAATCCTGCTAAAAGCTAGAGAATTATCATGATCTTGTGTTCCCTCAGTAATACAATTTTTAGTTGAGGTATGGCTGTGCGCAATAAATGTCGAACACATTTTTAAAATCAAATTTAATAAAAAAAAATCACTACTTTAAAAACACAACAGAAATTCCAGAAGGAACCCATGTGGAAAAAATGCTAATTCTCTTCTGGATTTTAGGAAGGATGGATATGGACAGATAGATAAAAAAAAAAAAATTATAATAATAATAATAATTAAAATAAATCCTAAGAAATAAATACATGAAAAAAGATACTGAAATTACGATTAAATATTATTATATTTATAATATAATTTATTATTACAGAGACAGAACATTTTGTCAGTCCTTTGCCTTCTGTTTATGCACTAGGTTGCCCCAGCTACATTAAAATCCCATTGGTCAAAAAATCCACATACTGTAAATTGAAAGTGAATGTGAAGTGACGCGTGGCAACCTATACTTGGAATTCGTGCTCTGCATGTAACTTATCCAAGTGCACACACACACCATGAACACCATATTGCTGCGGCGCCCGGGGAGCAATTGGGTGTTCGGTGCCTTGCTCAATGGTCTTACCTCAGTCATGGTATTGAGGGTGGAAGAGAGTGCTGTACATTCACTCCCCCCACCTACAATCCCTGCCAGACCTAAGACTCGAACACACAACCTCTGGGTTACAAGTCCGACTCTCTAACCATTAGGCCACAATGTTTTTTTTTTTTTTCATTTGAGGCATGCCTGTGTGTAATTTTTACTGAACAAAAAAGAAAATATTTATAATCAATCATTTCAAATCATAAATGTATTCATAAATCAAAAAGCGGTATTCTAAAAACCCATTAGAAATTCCAGAGGGAACCCAAGGCCCCAAAAATGCAAATTCTTCCGGATTTTAGGACCAAACAGCTCTATAAAATATAAAGTACATTCAGATCGGCTAAAATGGTGTTGCGTCGCACAGAATTTTCGCTTTCAGCGTGAACAGACAAATTGCTTGTCACATTGCGCCTCTTAGGATACATCACAGCAAATTAAAGAGAAAAAACCCAAAAGTCCAGTTGCGTAACAACTCAAGACCAACCATTCATCATCCATTTTATCAAAAACTTTAATTACAAATTAATAATTTAGATTAGCTCATTAGGAGGCGAAATGCGAGGGAAACAGATTGATGAGCTCCACAATGAGAACACGCTCAGATAGTCATTTTATCCTGCCAGGAATGCCAAACAGATAGAGCAATAAGCAAACAGAATTCCTCTGGCATAGTGTGCACTGACAGTTATATGTCTCTTTCTCTCTCCTTCGCTCTCCCAATGCAACTTCATGTCGGGCGGTATATCAGCAGAGCCTAACGACAGAACGGGAAGCTAATTCTGCTGGCTGGTGGTGTTAGATGTGTTTAATGTTAATTGCAAGTGTAAGATTGGCGAGGTTTGTTTAACTGATAAGCAGAAGGCAAGCAGGGTTTTCCCCCCTGAGACATACACACATCCACTCGCACACCCACAGGAGGGCTGCAAATTATTATACGGGAATCCTGAGAACTCATGAATGAAGTCGTATAGCTCTTTTGCGCTTAGCTCTACCGCGCTCGCCTATATTTGACACGAGGTTATATCACAGTGCAACAGGTCTTCCTGGCATCTAGTGAAATTGCTTTGTTTGTCTAATTGCTCGTGCATGTGTGTGTCTGACTCGGTGTATGTGAAGGGCATGGTGCATGTCGTATGGCTGTAAAATGTGCATGTTTTTGTTTTTTTTTCTGGAAAAGCCAGCCTTGTCATGGTGACTGTTGCCTAGGCGACAACATCAAAGAACTGCCAAGCTTAATTAGGGTCCCCTGGTGAGAGAGGGAGAGAATGACTGTGTGTTTGTGCGTGTGTGTGTGTGTGTATGCGAGCGCAAAAGAGAGAGAGCATGAGGAAAGCATGAGGGAGCGAGATAGAAAGGAGGTGGAAGGCAGCGAAAGAAGCCGAGAAAGGGAATGAATGTGTGGGGAAAATACGCATGTGTGGGTGGGTGGAAAGAGAATGAAAGAGAATGAAAGAGAATGTGTGAATGTGTGTGTGTGAGAGCGCATGTGAATCTGTGAGAGGCTTGTATGGATGGGTGTATGACTTATGAATAATGGTTGAACGATATGGGTTGTAATGACTGATACCATTGAAATCTACAGTGGAACGTGGCTGATTCAGTGTTGATTGAATGAGACAATAATACTGATTAAAATAAACGCTTATATTACACAACATTAACAAATTATTTGAAGACAGATAAGATTGTTTATTATTAGTGATCATTAAGGTTAAATGTTTCAAAATATTATGAATATTAAATTAATCAGATCAACCCTTTTTAAGAATATTCCTGCAAAATTCACTTGAAAATATTATTATTAGTATTTAATGTATAAATATTTAATAAACATTAAATTGATTTGATTAATTAATTTGATAAATTGATTAATATCAAAATATTTACTCAAAATGACCTAAAAACATTTGACAAATGTTTATTGTTAGAATGTTTATTAAAGTAAAATCTTAAACTTTAAATTTAAATAAAATTTAGTTTAAATTATGTAACATTATTTAATATTAAATGTAACATTAAATTGATTAAATTAAATAAAACACAAACTTCACATAATATTTAAACAAAATCCACTAAAAATACTTTAAAAAGATAATACTTATTACATTAAAATTGTAAAATATTTTATGAACATTAAATAGTTCAAATCAAAATCTTTCACTGAATATTTACTTTTTTTTATTAGAATTAAATTTAAAAAAAGATATTTTTAAATGTTAAAAAGTTTAAACATGCCATAAATATTAAATAAATAAACTATACATAATAAATAAACCAATGTTTAGCTAAAAATATCTGAAAACTAAACAAGTTCAGTTTAATTTGATTTGTGGTCTTCAAGTCATTCCACAGATTCAATGGGGTTTAAGTCTGGGCTCTGGCTAGGCCATGCAAGGACATTCACCTTTGTCTCTTTCAACCACTGTGTGCTTAGTTTTGCTGTGTGCTTTGGGTCATTGTCATGCTGGAAGGTAAACCTTCTTCCCATTGACAACTTTCTGGCAGAGGGCAGCAGATTTTCCTCAAGATTTTGATGGTATTTTGCCACATCCATTTTTCCTTCTATCCTGACCAGTGCTCCAGTCCCTGCTGCAGAGAAACACCCCATAACAGGATATTACCACCTCCATGCTTTACTGTAGGAATGGGGTTATTTAGATGAGAAGCTGTATTGAATTTCCACCAAACATATCGTTTGGTGTTGAGGCCAAATAACTCAGTTGTAGTCTCATCTGACTCAGAATCTTCAAGGTGCGTTTTGGCAAAGCTCAGTCGTGACTGCATGTGGCCGTTCTTGAGGAGTGGCTTTTTTCTTGCAACATTCCCATAGAAGCCACATTTATAGAGATTTTTGTGATATTTTTTTTATCACACTATTTGTGATATCGTTGTCACATGCACACAATGACCACTCTTTGTCATAAATTCCTGCAACTGCTTCAGAGTTGCTGTAGGCCTCTGACCAGTTTCCTCCAGGCTCTTTCATCCAGTTTGGAGTGACGTCCTGATCCAGGGAGGGTCTGTGTTGTGCCAAATACCTTCCACTTCTTAAAGGGTTAGTTCACCCAAAAATTAAAATTAGCCCATGAATTACTCTCCCTCAAGGCATCCTAGGTGTATATGACTTTCTTCTTTCAGACAAATCCAGTCGGAGTTATATTAAAAATTGTCTTTGATCAGTCAGCGGGTGTTGCAGTTCATCAGTCCAAAAGAAGTGAAATAAAGCGCATCCATCCATAATAAAAAGTGCCTCACACGGCTCCGGGGGGTGAACAAAGGGGTCCTGTAGCGAATCGATGCATTTTTGTAAGAAAAATAACCATATTTAAAACGTAATAATCCATTTAATCTAGCTTGCGCTCACTGTTGTACACGGAAGCAGCTGGTGGATGACGTAGGATGTCGACGTTGCGCATGCGCCGCTCAGAAGTGAGGAACAAAACCACGGTCACGAATTAGAAGTACAAAACAAGGTTTTGTAAAGTAGAATGTCAGAGGATTTCCATATAAGCCAAGAGGAGACTGGTTTTCCTTTGCTAAAGTAAGGAAACTTTGCTTCCTTTGCTCCAGTAAACAAACGTTGATTTTCACGAGACTCACCAGCGCATGCGCAACGCCGACATCTTACATCATCCTCCCGGAGCTGCTTCCGTGTACAACTGTTGGCGCAAGCTAGATTAAAGTGATTGTTACGTCTTGAATATGCATTGATTTGCTACAGGAGGCATTTGTTCACCCCCCGGAGCCGTGTGAGACACTTTTTATTATGGATGGATGCGCTTTATTTAACTTCTTTTGGACTGATGAACTGCAACACCCGCTGCCTGCCATTAAACAGCTTGGAAGATCAAAGCCCATTTTTAATATAACTCAGATTGGATTCATCTGAAAGAAGGAAGTCATATATGCCTAGGATGGCTTTAGGGTGAGTAAATAATGGGCTAACTTTCATTTTTGGGTGAACTATCCCTTTAATAATAGACTTCACTGTGCTTCTAGGCATTGATAAAGCCTTTTGAAGTTTTTTTTGTATCCATCTCCTTACTTGTGCCTGTCCACAACTTTATCCCAGAGATTTTTTTTTACTGTGCCTTGCCACCCATAGTTGATTGTTTGCTTCAGTTGCACTACAAGGACAATAAAGCTCCAGGAAAGCTCTTTTCATGCTGAGCTAATCAAAATGACCACAGCTGATCACAGTTGAAAGTCAAATGGCTTTGTGTGCCATTGAGAAAGTGATTAGCTACACCTGACTGAGTTTACAAGTCATTTTTAGGAGGGGGTGATCCTTTTCCAACTCAGTGATTCTGATTTTTTTTCTTTTTCTGACATGTTGCTGTTATATCTTTCACTTGGATGATAAGTTGCACTGAGTAAATGCAGCTGGATAAAAACAAAAACAGTGTCCGTATTCATTTCAGGCTGCAAAGCAACAAAATGTGATTATTTTAAAGGGGGTGATTCTTTTCTACACCCACTGTATCTATCTATCTATCTATCTATCTATCTATCAATCTATCTATCATTACTTATGGCTGCTTCTATATTTTCAAATATTTCCTGAAAATCATCACAATCTTTATTTGAATAAAAATGGTGCAAATTTCTGTAAGCTGTGCATTTATGAGTAATCGTGGGAATTTTCCATGTAACTTTGAGGACAAAAAAAGACACTAAAAGCGTTAAAATCTCACTTTTCTCCATCATCATCTCTTCCTTTCCTCCTCTGCATGTTACTCCGTCCCCCCTCCCCCCCCCCCCCCCCCCACCCTGTCGTTCTTTTTCAAGCCAAATCGCCACCAGGATATGCTGAATAATTAAATTCCATTAGTGAAGGTAATCTGTCAACATGAGTGACTGAACCCAGCTGCCTCCCTAAACCTATCAGAGAGAGAGAGAGAAGACAAGCGAGAGAGAAACCCAGAACCTCCCAACAAATGAGGGCCAGAGCCAATTAGGAAAGGAATGAAGGATGAATAGGAGAGCAGACAGCAAAATGAAGGACGAGAGAAAGAGAAAAATGCAGAGCTTGGGAAAAAGTGGACAGTCCAAGAGGGAGACAGTGGTTGAAAGAGGAGAGGGAAAGAGTGAAGCAGAGCGAGAATAATAGTGTCTGTTTTGTTGTTTTGCCCTGTCAGAGATGAACACCTTTGTTATGATAATGGAATTCTAAGTCACACACAGACACACCGCATACAAACAAACGCTTACATACATACTAATTCAGATCACCTCACTTCCTCATAATCACAAGTCCTGGCAAACACTGTACTATTTTTTTTCTGTCTTTTATCATTGCTTGTCAGATTGTATGATACGACTCTAGTGAGATCTTGAGTAAAAGTCAAAGCAGACATCAACTGTCCTTATGTCAGAATATATGATGTACAGTTCTGCAGACTTTTGTCACAACTGACAGCTTTGACTAGGCAGTTTGAGTCCATTCTGACATCCTCACTTATATACAAAAAAACTAAAATACCATACAAACCCTGGCTATATTTTGCCTGGTAATGAGTGAACTCAAGGTTTTGATAGCATGATACACTATCATAAGTGTATGATATCAGTATCATAATGTGAGGGGAATGTTAATTACCAACCAGTATTGTTGTTGTTATCTAAAACTATTAAAAATGTGAAAAAAATGGTTTCATTAATATAAATAAAGAAATAAAGTAAAATACAAATAATAGATGAAAAACTTAAACTTAAATAAAAAGTGATGCCTTGACAGCTAACTGAAATAAGTTCAAGTTGACTGAAAACAAAGCTCAGAAAAATAAGCTAAATCGAAAAAGTACAATTAAAAAAATAATAATAATGACAAAAGCACATAAAAATGACAATCTTGAAAAGTGAAAATATAAAAGTAAAGATAATTCAAAATATTAATAAATACTATCAACTATATAAATAACACTAACAACATTGTTAACAACAAATTATGTCAATAACCTTAATAGCTTCAGTGATGATGCTGCAGGCAGCCTGTTATAAATGTTTTCTTTGCAATATAACAAAGAGTGAAAAATTTAAGGGGGTCTGAATACTTTCCGTACCCACTGTATTTACCTTATATACACATACACACTTCATATCAAGTACATGATCTGGGTTAAACCAGACGTAAATAACCCCATAGATAAGAAAATGTCACCAGGCGTCTTAGCAGCAGTCACACTGCAGGACTGTGACCCAAAATGTCTGACCGTGTCAAACTCAGAACTTCACCAGAGGCTGAAATTCATTATAAAGGCAATTAATCGGCCGTCGGTAAGCATGTCACGCTAAACGATCCAAGACTGTCGATTTTGCCCTAAGGCGAATCTTTTATGATCCCTGAAATTTGTTGCAGAACAAAACCGTGGCAAAAAATCTACTGGCTTAAGACGACCGAGGAAAAATCAAGAGAACAGCAGGTAACTCCAATCAACTCAGATTACCCGTGAGGCAGGCCCAAAATACCCCACACTGCAGGATACAGACACACACAGGCCAAATAAGCGAGGAAATCTGCCTGAGGTGTTTTTAAAAGCAGCGGAATCTGTTTGGAATTCCCTCTTTTTAAAGTAAATACATTTATATGCACACTTTCTCGCTCTCTCGTACATACACACAATCTCCCATGTGTGTAGCCAGTAGCAAAAACAGCAGGAAAGCCCTGTAGTTTCCACCAAGCTACAACTCACACAATGAACCTGAGAGACGGGATGTGCTGTCACAGTGCTTTCGCAATGTTCTGGAAACATTTCTGTCGTTGCATTCTCAGCACCACCCATGCTGTCAGTTACAAGCTTTACCTGTGCTGTACGGCGTGGTTAATACTACGGTAACCTCGTCTCAGCTCTAAGTACAGGACTGTCACTGCAGCTCATTCCTTCTCCAGAAGCCTGAGGTGATCTCCTCTACTTTAGCATTCTGCTTACGCTTTGCTAACCTATGCTTTTTCTTCAATATTCAGCACATTCTGCTGCTCCCTTTCAAAATTTTTGTATCTTAACTGACAGTTGACAAATTTCATGGATTTTATTTTTTTGTCAGCATCAAGATTTTAGGTGATTATTTATAGAGTAGTATGGGGCTAGTTGTCACACAAGGAAGTATGACAAGGCCTATATCTCAATACTTCAGTACTTGATCTGAAGTCCCCTTTGGAGGATCATTTTATTATTTGAGTCCAGAGCTTCAGGTTCATACAGGAAGTGCAACAGAATGAAACAATGCAGGGAAAGTTTTACAAACTAGCTTTACAAAATGAGGGTATTTTTCATAAATGTAATTTCAATGTAATTTTAACATCATAAATGTTAAATCAGAACATGTTTTTAATTTATGTCAATTTAATTGAATACGATGTTACATTTTTAATTGTATTTTTAAATACAATTTAAAAATAGATTACATTTTTACATTATGATTACAATACATTTACTTTTTACATTATGCTTTAAATTTGCTGAATGTTTCTAATAGGCAGTTTAATGGCAAGTTCCCTTGTGACAACTTACCCCATATAGCATTATGATATTGGGGCATGTTTTCACATTATGATCTGTATTTTTTTCCCCTGGTCAGCAACAGCGAAAAAGTTCAATAGACTATGCATGTCCATAGGGATACTGGCTTAAAAAAATAGCCCTGTCATGAGAACTATTAACTGAAGTAGATAATATGGCAACTAGCCTGAGTCTTTATTATATACATAAACAAAAGTGTAGAAGTACAGCATGTCATACAGTCATACAATAGGACTTGGTTTAACATGTCAACTACCAAACTTCAGTTTCTGCCAAAATATACCTAAGTTAATGTAATTCATTTTACTATCAAAAAAATTATATTAGAATCTTTTTTCATGCCAATTCTACCATTCTGTTTAATTTCTCTTTTTCAGTAATGATAGAGCAATGATAATATGAAGTTACAAGTTTACTGTGGCAAAAAATAACTGTAAATAGTATTTTCTATTTGGGTGAAACTATGGTTTCCATGGAAAAATTTCAATGGCTAACCATTGTTTTATAATTTGTAGTTTTAAATAGTCTTCTACAGGGTCTGCATGTCGCCTACCTAGTACATGAACTCAAATGTGCTGCATGTTAAGTCTCCAAGGGCCAAACAGCTTCAAAAAGCTCATCATAAAAACCACTCAAGCTAAACTTTTCTAGAATCAGTCCAACCTTGAACTAAAGATATTACAAAATTGGCTTCAAGTAATACTGGTGATTCACCAAATTCTTTAATGGGCTTTAGCTAAAGCTGTACAGCCATGAATCATTTTTAATGTGGCAGAGGAGCCAAGCAGTTTGCAAACTTTAACCAAGGATGAAGCTTGTTGGCTCTCAGGAAGAGATGCACTCACATTAACATGTACACTTGAGTTCAAACACTATCTTAGAGGCACTTTCAACCATATGGGCAAAATGGATTTTGACTGAACTGAAAATAAAAATTGTATCCAATGAAAAATTCACAGGACTTAAAAGGATAGTTCACCCAAAATAATTTACTCGCCTTCATTTCAAAATCTGTATGACTTACTTTCTTCTGTAGAAGAAAAAAAAGGTATTTTGAAAATATCTCAGTGGGTTTTTAATGAAAGTCAATGTTGTTTGGTTTGGACCTGACTGATTTTCATTGTCTGGGCAAAAACAGTTGAAACAATCTTTAAAATATCTTCTTTGTGGTCCATACAAGAAATTAAGTCATACAGGTTTGGAACAACATGAAATAATTTTTATTTATAGATTAACTATTCCTTTAAGGTGTACGATAATTAATCGATATACAGTCTTAAATTGCTACCTTTGTCAATTTGGGCATCTAGGAATGAAGAAGGAACAGTCATTCCAGTCTCATTCCTCTCTGTCTCTCTCCTCAGAAACATCCCTGATCAACACCTACTTACATCATGTTTTTATCTCCTTTAAACCATGTCAATACACAAAAACACACACATACATACACACACAGTCAATCTCTGTCCAGGAAAGAGCTGCCGAAGTCTGACTCACACACAGGAAGAGAGTCTCATCACCACGGAAACACTTGCATAACGCAGAGCGTACATGAGAAACTTCTCAATCCAGCGAAATGAATGAAACACCGTCTGCACCTTTACACAACCACACACATATTGGTCTGAAACGGAGAGCAAAACTGCGTGTATATCTGCGTGTGTGTTTGACAGCAGCAGCTTAAAAGAGCCTGAAGCAGACAAATAATTCACAGACAGAGGGGGCAAGGGAAGGTTGAATGAAGGTAAAAATACAACCAGAGAGAGAGAACAAGCAACTCAACACGCATCTAAAGGGGGAAGAGAGAGGAAAACCTTTGGAGAGAAAAAAAAAACCATAACATGAGAGAAAGCACACAATGAATTGATTTGAGCAGAGAGAGAGAGGAAGGGGCATAATTTGATATAGGAGGGAGTGCTGGACGTTGAAAGAGTGATGGGGCAAAATTACAAAGTGGAGACATACACAGAGATAAAGTGAAAACAAGGGGGACATGCTGTTTGCATGAGTGAGCTTGTAATAATATTCTGTTTGATAAATGTGTGAACTGATTTCACCCTGTAAAGAAACGCACACACACAGTTGGGTTTCCATGTTTTATGGGGGCATTCTATAGGCCTAATGGTTTTTATACTGTTAAAACTGAATTTTCTATCGCCTAACCCTCACAGAACACTTTCTGCATTTTTATGATATATGAGCTTGTATCCTTATGGGGACTAAAAAATGTCCCCACAAAGTTAAAATTTACTGGTAATACTTTACTTGTGGGGACATTTGGTCCCCATAATGTAAGGAATACTAGTTACATGATCCTTCAGAAATCAAATATGCTGATTTGCTTCGCATGAAAAATTTATTATTATTATTGTTGTTGTTGTTGAAAACAGTTATGTACCATTTTTTTCAGGATTCTTTGATGAATAGAAAACTCAAAAGAACAGCATTTATCTGAAATAGAAAGATTTGTTTTTTAAAAGAATGTAATATGCTGATTTGCTGCTCAAGAAACACTACGTATTATTATCAATGTTAAAAACAGTTTAATATAATATCTTTATGGTCACTTTTGATCAAATCAATGTGTCCTTGTTGAATAAAAGCAAACATTTCCTCCAGAAAAAAAAATCTTACTGACCCAAAATCTTTTAAATGGAACAGTATATAAAACAATTAAAAATGGTTTGTGTAATTCCTGAGATGGAAAAGGTGAATTTTCAGCAGTCATTACTCCAGTCTTCAGTGTCACATGATCCTTCAGAAATCATTCTAATATGCTGATTTGCTGCTCAAGAAACACTACGTATTATTATCAATGTTGAAAACAGTTTAATATAATATCTTTATGGTCACTTTTGATCAAATCAATGTGTCCTTGTTGAATAAAATCAAACATTTCCTCCAGAAAAAAAAATCTTACTGACCCAAAATCTTTTAAATGGAACAGTATATAAAACAATTAAAAATGGTTTGTGTGTAAATTATAAAATATCATGAGTTGAAAAACACAAGTCAATGGAAAGTCCTCACCATGATAGATATACAGTACAAATGTGTGCATGTGTGTTTATTTTAGTATTAGAAATCCGGTGGATTATTCATGTATTCATTGATAAAAGGGCAGACAAGCTCCTTTCTCAAATAACTGTCAAACAGTCACAAAATGACTCACTCTCAGGAACAAACAGACCCAAAAATAACTACTAAATGTCTCAAAGAAGTTTGTGTGTGTGTGAGGGAAAGAGAGAGTGTAAAAGGAGCTGAAAGTGTTGTTGTTGTGTATGTGTCTGTGGGTTACTGATGCTCCTGTGAGCGACTTTCCTCTGCTAACCTTCCTATTAGCATAATGCTAATGAACTGTTGAGTTCAGCTCCCCTTGCTGAGTGCAACAGCCTAAAACAACATTACTCATCTCTTCTTAATGCCACACTAAATGGGGGGGGGGGGGGGGGGGTTTTTTCTGCTTTTTTTTTTTTTTTT
>NW_015505219.1:1918628-1984564 GCF_001515645.1 Sinocyclocheilus grahami | reverse complement strand
GTCATTACTCCAGTCTTCAGTGTCACATGATCCTTCAGAAATCATTCTAATATGCTGATTTGCTACTCAAGAAATATTAATGTTGAAAACAGTAGTGCTGTTTAATATTTTTGTGGAAACTGTCATTTTTTCAGGATTCTTTGATGAATAGAGAACAGCATTACAGTTCAAAAGAACAGCATTTATTTGGAAAATAATCTTTTTATAATATCATAATATCTTTATGGTCACTTTTGATCAAATCAATGTGTCCTTGTTGAATAAAAGCAAACATTTCCTCCAAATCTTACTGAAACACAAGTCAATGGAAAGTCCTCACCATGATAGATATACAGTACAAATGTGTGCATGTGTGTTTATTTTAGTATTAGAAATCCGGTGGATTATTCATGTATTCATTGATAAAAGGGCAGACAAGCTCCTTTCTCAAATAACTGTCAAACAGTCACAAAATGACTCACTCTCAGGAACAAACAGACCCAAAAATAACTACTAAATGTCTCAAAGAAGTTTGTGTGTGTGTGAGGGAAAGAGAGAGTGTAAAAGGAGCTGAAAGTGTTGTTGTTGTGTATGTGTCTGTGGGTTACTGATGCTCCTGTGAGCGACTTTCCTCTGCTAACCTTCCTATTAGCATAATGCTAATGAACTGTTGAGTTCAGCTCCCCTTGCTGAGTGCAACAGCCTAAAACAACATTACTCATCTGTTCTTAATCCCCCACAAATGGGGGGGGGGGTGATTCTTCTTCCTGTTTTTTTTGCACTTTTTTGTTGACACCATCACAGTGTAACATAAGCAGACTGATGTGATAGAGTCGAGAGATACTGACTATAAACAAAAAAAAGTATGTTTTGTTTGTTTTACACATGTGATGATGTGTAAGTAACTATTTACAACAGTACTGAACTGGTTATTTCAATTAAATTATTGCGGTTGACACCATCACAGTGTAACATAAGCAGACTGATGTGATAGAGTCGAGAGATACTGACTATAAACAAAAAAAAAGTATGTTTTGTTTGTTTTACACATGTGATGATGTGTAAGTAACTATTTACAACAGTACTGAACTGGTTATTTCAATTAAATTATTGCTACCACAACTGTTTTCAACATTGATAATAATATGAAATATTTCTTGAGCAAATCATCATAATAAAAGTGATTTCTAAAGGATCATGTCACACTGAAGACTACAGTAATGATGCTGAACATTCACCTTTGCCATCATAGAAATACATTACATTTATATTTATATAAAATATATATATAAAAAGTAAAGAGTAATAAAACTGATAAAATAAATGCAGCCTTGGTTAGAATAAGACATACAACTAACATACAAATTCTACCAACCCCAGACTTTGAACATTAGTGTACTGTACCTCATTAGATGAATGGACAATTTTTAAGACTCTTTCATGGGCCTTTTTGAAGCTTGACAGCCCGAGTCGTCATTCACTATCATTATGTTATAAAAATGTGATACTGTTGAAAAAAATTCACCTTTTGTGTTCCACAGAAGACAATTAATCCTACTGCTTTGGAACGACGTGAGGATGAGTAAATGATGACAGAATTTTCATTTTTAGGTCAACTATCTCTTTAAATAAGAAATTAACAGCACAATCACAGCATGTGCATCTGTGCCATATAGTCTGCCAAGACATTTTTAGTGTCTTTTTATAATCTATGGATTACATGCACATCACTTCCAATCACACTATACACACACAATGGCATGGTTACTTAAAAGTGTGTCTGTCTGTGTGTGATTGCAGGGATCTCAACTTGAAACCTAGAAATACAACACACACACACACACACACACACACACAGCTTGCTTAAACTCTCCCCTGACTGAAAAGCAAAAGTTTTAAATTGTTTCCAGCCTGAGCCTCGATGATGTCCAGCTGAAACACACACATTATTAGACTGGCCACCCGTGGGTCTAATTTAAGGCTCCGTACTGGAAGCATTATTCCACATGGACAGACAGACAGTGGTGTCTGGGGGACCCTCGGCTCCTCAAACAGTCTCTCACTCTCATACTGACACACACACACATATAAATACACAGGGCTCCTAACTAAAGCACATACACAGTATACCCATCCAGGGGCTAACAGCTTATCAATACAACAACTGCTGTGTTTCAGTCTCTGTCGGGCTTCCAAACGAGTCTTAGAGATGATTTTCTCTAATGGATGGAAAGATTGATTGGCCCTATAAGCTCAACGTGATTTATCTGAATAGGACAAGTTCCTTCATCAACATTGCTATTTATGTCATTATTCATGTCATTTTTCACACTTTGTATCTTTGTTACTAAAATGATACACCAATTCAATAAAAATGAAATAAAATGGACTATAATCAAATTATTTATATAATTAATCATATATTACAACATAATATAATGTAATATATATATATATATATACTGTATACTGTAATATATACTGTATTATATTATAAATCATTATATAAATAATATAATATAATGCAAAATAATATAAAGTAATATATATTAAATTAAATTATATAAACAGTTTATACAATTATATATACAGTGGATATTTAATAGAAAAGGGAGAGAGACCCTGATCCTTATGTCATGAGCAACTGCTGTGACATATTGACTAAACTAAAAGGAACTTTCAAAGAACTACCAAAAAAAAAAAAAAAAAAAAAAAAATTATGATTTTTAGCCTTAAAGGGGTCATATGATGTTGCTAAAAATAACATTATTTTGTGTATTTGGTGTAATGAAATGTGTTTATACGGTTTAAGGTTAAAAAAACACATTATTTTCCACATACTGTACATGATTGTTTCTCCTCTATGCCCCGCCTTACTGAAACGCATAGTTTTTTACAAAGATCATCGGTCTGAAAAGCAAGGTGTGCTCTGATTGGCCAGCTATCCAGCGCGTTGTGACTGGCTGAATACCTAAAGCGTGTTATGGAAATGTTACACCCCTTTCCGGGCGGTCTTGAGTGAGCGGCGGCCGGCGGATTCGACGAAGGAGCGTCCGGAAGGCTTGCGGCAACCACATGTGATGACCCCAGGCTGGACTCCGCTTCGTCCACGGTGAAAGCCGATCCGGCGATCCACAGCGCGAAGTTGATGTATTTCCTCAGCGACCAGCACGGATCAGCTCTAGGGATGACAGTCCTCTTTTGGAAGACCAAACAAAGTGGTTTCACTTTCACAACGAAACACACAGCGTCTTCACGACATGGCAGCGGCGGCAACAACAATACTACAGCGAGAATAAAAGTTACGCCTTCTTTCTTTGCGTGAACATTTGGGCGCCGTAATGCAGATCTTCCCACATCGTGACATAGACATGTGGGGGCGTGTTAGAACGAGCCGTTTTAGGTAGGCGTGGTTGACTCTTGACTTTTATAAAGAATATCTCTTTGGTTTTGAGACTTTAGTCTTTGCAACTTTACAGATCTTCTTTATGCACCAACAGCTTGTAACACTTCAAAGAGAAAAAGAAAAATTGAAATCACATCATATGACCCCTTTAAAATGAAAACATGTCATGTCAAACATCAAACAAAGTTGAGAGAGATCTTTACTGGAGGCTTTTTGTAAAGGGTACTAACCACATTTAATGCATATGCAGTCACGAAGGTCAGAATTTCAATCTTTCTCTCCTCTCACTTTCCCCCACCCTCTCTTCTTGCTCTCCCTGTGTGATGTTTTTTTTGATGATGTGCTACTAAGTGAGTCCTCAGTGTCTGTGACATGACTATCAGAGATAATGTTATATATTAGTGTGTGAACAGAGTATGACGAACAGAATCATGGCTAGATTAGCAGTTATTGATCCAGATCATGATGGACACCATGCAGAGCTAATAGGGTTTCTGAGCTCCATTAACTCCATCAGCATTCTCTTGCACGCTCAAAATATTCCTTTCATTTCTCCTACAACTATTAAGCATCCTCTCTTTACTTCTCCCTGGTCCTTTCATAAACAGCGAACAAATCGGCTCTGACGTCTGAATACACAGTCATTTTTGAGCCTTCTGCCTGTCACGCAGTCGCACAAACACGCTCGCGCACAAATGCACTCACACAATCGCAGTTGAATGTACCGCCACAAATGCACACAGTCATCTGTGATTCTAATGTAATTACTTCCTCTTGTTTCAGTTTCTTCATTTACCGCTGATGTTGGGTGAAGTGACTCACTTGAAAAATCTCAAATACAAGCCACATACAACGAGCACACACACAGAACGAGAGATTTTTTCAGATCCTGACACACAAACAAGACTCGCAACTTAACCACCAGAGGAAGGATAGTGTGTTCACACACACACAAGCTAAAAAAACAAAAAAAAACAAGCAAGACACAAAAATCCTTCAGGAATATTCTAGAGTCCTTACCAGGTCAAGTAGAAACTTAATTTGCTGTAAAGTTGCTTTGCAATGATTTGCATCGTGAAAAGCGCTATACAAATAAACTCGAATTGAATTGAATATTCAAGACCAGAGGAAGTATAATGGGGAAGAGATGGAACACTCATATAAAAATTAAATCAGAATGCTTAATATGGCGGCTGTAGGAATTTAGGTCTCAATTGAAGAGCCGATTGCCTTTTTGATAGAGTTTGTTTATACCCATTAGCTGGACTAGCTAGCCTTAAGCATTTTTAACATGTTTTGCACTTAAGAAGCTACATTTATGATACCATCAGTGTCAGATATCATTGCTGATTTGAAATGTGTTATTTAAATGTAATTCTGACAAACAGTTATGAAGATTTGAGTCTTTCCACAGTGTGGACAGAAAATTTATTCCTATTACTGACAGTGAAAATAGCTGCTGGGGCTGCTACCAAGATGGCCGCTGAGGGGACCGACTGTTAAAGGGACTTTGTTCATGACAAAGATAGATTTGCCGATGATTAATGTCACTGTATGTGCTGTGTTGTGTGTTTGCTCCTTTATTCTGAGCACTTTGTCTAAGTCAAGCAGTCTAATGATGTGAACTAGAGACTCGTGTGTGTGCGGGATGCAGGAGAATAAAATGATTCGTGGGACTCCTGCAAAATAGAAATATCTTAATTCCATCTATTGCAGAAAAGCAACAAGAACAACTAAAATAAAAACGATTAACAAATGCAAGCACAGGCAGAGTTTCCATTTGTAACACGTGTTTGCAGTGTTGAGCACTGTAGCCAATCACAGACATATCTGTTGATTTCTGGAACGCAGTGGCCAATCAGAGATGTTTCAGTTAGAATCTACTAGTTCCAGTGCAGTGCTGAAATTTGCGTGCTCACGAATCCTCTGATTATCACATACGAAGTGTAAACATTATGAAAGATGTATTGTGACTATATTCATTGTGGTATAACAGCTGTGTAAATATTGTAGAAACTTAATTTGCTGTAAAGTTGCTTTGCAATGATTTGCATCGTGAAAAGCGCTATACAAATAAACTCGAATTGAATTGAATATTCAAGACCAGAGGAAGTATAATGGGGAAGAGATGGAACACTCATATAAAAATTAAATCAGAATGCTTAATATGGCGGCTGTAGGAATTTAGGTCTCAATTGAAGAGCCGATTGCCTTTTTGATAGAGTTTGTTTATACCCATTAGCTGGACTAGCTAGCCTTAAGCATTTTTAACATGTTTTGCACTTAAGAAGCTACATTTATGATACCATCAGTGTCAGATATCATTGCTGATTTGAAATGTGTTATTTAAATGTAATTCTGACAAACAGTTATGAAGATTTGAGTCTTTCCACAGTGTGGACAGAAAATTTATTCCTATTACTGACAGTGAAAATAGCTGCTGGGGCTGCTACCAAGATGGCCGCTGAGGGGACCGACTGTTAAAGGGACTTTGTTCATGACAAAGATAGATTTGCCGATGATTAATGTCACTGTATGTGCTGTGTTGTGTGTTTGCTCCTTTATTCTGAGCACTTTGTCTAAGTCAAGCAGTCTAATGATGTGAACTAGAGACTCGTGTGTGTGCGGGATGCAGGAGAATAAAATGATTCGTGGGACTCCTGCAAAATAGAAATATCTTAATTCCATCTATTGCAGAAAAGCAACAAGAACAACTAAAATAAAAACGATTAACAAATGCAAGCACAGGCAGAGTTTCCATTTGTAACACGTGTTTGCAGTGTTGAGCACTGTAGCCAATCACAGACATATCTGTTGATTTCTGGAACGCAGTGGCCAATCAGAGATGTTTCAGTTAGAATCTACTAGTTCCAGTGCAGTGCTGAAATTTGCGTGCTCACGAATCCTCTGATTATCACATACGAAGTGTAAACATTATGAAAGATGTATTGTGACTATATTCATTGTGGTATAACAGCTGTGTGAGATCGCGATGAACTGAGATGTCAGCTTTTTAGAGATTCGAAACTGAAAAATCTGTCCCCGCAGGTCTCTAATGTGAACCCTCTAGACCAGGGATGGGCAACTGGCGGCCCGCGGGCCGTATACTATACTATATATAATCACTATCAAAGTTGCCCATCCCTGCTCTAGACAAACCAGTCACACACACGCCACGCTTTATCATTCACCCTGAGACCTACACTCACCCCATACAGAAATACACAGCAAATAAACCACAATCAACCTCTATAAACACACACACACACACAACCCCAGCTGGTAATACGAAAACATGATCTGTTTTCGCCTTTACAAGAGGAACTTCATTGCTCATTCATAGATGACTTGGAGTTTCTAGTTCTGTTTCTTTTAAGTATGAACTGTTTTCTTCTAAAATTCCTTAGACACAAATGAGATGGACACAAATCTGTGTAACTAACATAGCTCAGCTAGCTAAAGTTGGTAAAAGCTATTAGTTTAACTACATTTCTCAGCTGGTGGTAGCATCGCTACTTTTTAAATCATGCAGCTTTTCATGTAGTGAAGCTAGGGATAGTGAATAGCGTTGTGAAAACATTACATTTATGATTGGCAAAATTTCAGCAATAAACATGTATTCTCTGTTGGACGTCAAGTTTTAGAGCAATTAATTAATCTTTTGAATCCAAACAATAAATTACTACTACTAATAAATACATGACAGCTTACTATTTGTAATAAATTACACACGAAAATTCAGTAAACCCTCCAGTGTACCAAGTTACATTTTCCTATCTAGCTTTTATTCTGTCTAGCTTTCAACTTAGCCTCTATCAGAGAAGCAGAGGCGTCACTAGACCCTTTTTACTGGGATTCAAGCCCCGGTAAAATACAGCTATGCCCCACTAAAATATTATTGATAAATCACTATATGTTAATGAAGATTACCATATTCTGACCTGAAAATCATATTTCTGCAGGTGGGGTTTTTTTTTTTTTTTAATCAGCTGTTTATAAACAGCCCTAGTGATGCCAGATTCGCGGATTAATCACTTTTTTTTATCTACTCGGCCAAATGGGTTTGCAAAAAGGTCTGAAATTGTTCATGATTCAGTTTGATTCATTAGGACAGTTCCTTTTAACTATAGTGGAAACTGAACTGTAAATATCTATAATTTGATTCCTGCAAATGAATAAATGTTAAAATGGCATGCCATATTCCTGAGCTACCCACCGATTGGTTTTATTAAACCACAAAACAAAAAAAGCTGCAAAAAACACACACCACCACCAAAATCAAATGTTATGAAAACAGTAATGTATCTCACTTAATGAAAAACACACACACACAGATAAGCCAAATTACACACACACACACACACTTGATTACACACTGACATACACCATTACACCCCTGAAAACCCAATTACACACTCAGAGGCCAAGAAAAAAAATGGAAACACACACAGCCTCAGCTACATGCACACACTTATACAGTACACACACATACATTAATCTTAGCATTAATGGCCATTCGAGGGTCCTGTGCACTATTGCCCCCTCTCTCCTTCACTGACCCTTCTCTAGGCTGTCCATCTCTCCTCTCGTTTCTTCTCCTTCTCCCCCTCACACTTTCTTCTTCTCTATGTACTGATGATTATTGCTCCTGTGAGAGTGCTGTAAAAGCGTTAGTGTGGTAGGAGTGGGATTAGGGTCCCGCAGCCCACTGGATCACCCCTTATATATGTGTCTTAGAGATGGATTACACACAAACACAGGTTTTTTTTTTTTTCTAAAATGGTGGGGACTTTCCAATGACTCCTATTGTTTTAATAATGAGCAAAATACATTTTCTTTCACCACTACACCTAAAGCTAACCCTCAAAGGAACCTTTATATTTTAAAATTTTCATCAAGAGTACAGTTAAATAAACATCTATTATAGGATGTGTTATATGAATAATTGTGATAATTTTTTGTAAATATGTCAATTAAATATTTTTACATACCATTTAAAATAACCATTTTCTAGCTTAATATATTTTAACATGTAACTTCTTCCTATGATGGCAAAGGTGAATTTTCAGCAGCCATTAGTTCAGTCTTTAGTGTCACACGATCCTTCGGCAAGCATCATGTTGATCTGGTACTCGAGAACATTTCTTATTATTATCACCATTAAAAACTAATTTTGATTTGTAGTGTATTTCTAACTTAGTCCTCCGTACACACATTTACCTGCATAAAAATCCAGACACATACACAGTGCCCCTTGTGCACAGGCAACAGGTTGATCAACTGAGGCATCTGCACGCTTCCTCGCATCTACTAAACAAGTCTAAGCAAAAATGTTCCCCAGGGACGCGTGACAGAGCGAGGAGGGTGTGAAAAATAAGTATTGATTTGACAGTGGCATTTTCCAGGTATTTAGGGCTGTTAAGTGTCGAGCAGACGTGGGAGGAGCTGGAGGAGAATGGATTCAAGGCATGCTGCTTCATGCAACTCTACATGCCATTAAACTGTTTCAGACCTTTTTATGTTATACAATGGGACTCAAGTATCTTACCACATTGAAAATGTGATTTAAACCTGGAAATAAACGGTTTCAGAATATATAAAAAAATTTAAATGCCATGACAAAAAATATATTTGAGATTCTGCACTATTTCAAATCAAAACAATTTGAGTTCCACTGAAGCTCAAGATGCCCTTTGCATCATCTCAAATCATGCTGGAGAACATGATCATCAGGTTTTCATCAGGCGTTTATGCAGATTGAGTGCTGCTGTCACAAAGCAAAAGAGTAAAACCAAATACTAAGACAATCTTATACCCAATTTTATGCTAGTAATATAATTTCCAATGAAAAAGAAGTGCAAAGAAAAGCTAAGTAAAAGCATTTTCATTAGTACAATACATTTATTTTGCAATTAGTTCATGTAATGTAAGGAACTAGTTAATGTAGACGGCAAATGAAAAGTTGATTTGAAAGAGCAAATATTTGATGTAAAACAACAAACAATGCTAACAACACACACAGGCTCCGATTTCACACTGCACTCTTTCACGCTGTTCTTTTTACCTGTCTATTTAAGGAAGGAAGGAAGTGTATGCAGTGTGAATGGACCAGACATCTCCAGAGGATTCACAGCTGAGCATGTTAGGCACACACATCTTCACACACACAATGCTTAACATCGGTACATTCACACAGTCGTATAAATGATACATGTAAGGAATAACTGATGATGGGCCACTGAATTATTACAGAAAAACAATGCACGCCCAAGGTGTTAATGCGGCGAAGTGGGTGTGCATTTTTTTTTGGTCTGAAGTCAATTATTCCGCTTATACTGTGCTACTAACAGCTCAAGACATTGTTCAGATGTTTTATTTCAAGACAATCATCCTTTAATCGCTCTTGTGTGTAGGACTAATTTCATACACATCTCATCCCAAGCCTCAGTTGCCAATTCTAAAACGTTATTTTAGAGCTAGCAATGTTGGCTTGAGCCATTGATATGTAGACTAATGCAGTTATTGAAGAAAGAGAGAGAAGGACCTTTAAAATGACTGGAATAATTTGGTGAAGTGATATGGAACTGTAATACAGTCAAGACTTATACGGAATTAACTATGTTAGCTGTGTGTTTCCTGAAAAATAATTGCACATCTTACATCATGTCCCAATCAGACGCAATGCGATAATATTTAAAAAGTGAAGTGACATGTGGCCAAGTATGGTGACCCATACTAGGAATTAGTGCTCTGCATTTACCCATCCAAAGTGCACAAACACAGCCGTGAACACACACACACACCGTGAACACACACCCGGAGCAGTGGGCAGCCATTTATGCTGCGGCGCCCGGGGAGCAGTTGGGGGTTCGGTGCCTTGCTCAAGGGCACCTCAGTCGTGGTATTGAAGGTGGGAGAGAGCGCTGTACATTCACTACCCCCACCTACAATCCCTGCCGGTACTAGACTCGAACCCACAACCTTTAACTTACGAGTCCGACTCTCTAACCATTAGGCCACGACTTCCCCATTTCAGCGACAAGCAATTTGTTTGTCCACACCAGACGCAACACATGATAAAATAAATCAATCAAAAATCACAGCCAATCAGAAGAGCGTATGGGCAGGCTCTTTCTCCAAGTGTACTGCACTCACAATGAAAACGATAAGTAAATAATCTAATTCATAAATATTAAACCATTTTAAAATGACTAAAAATACATACTGAGTGACTGACACAATCTTTGTCATGAAACACACTTGTTGGTTCACATGTAAGATCTGAGGTAAATTATCCATTGTCGCTTTCAGTATGGCTATAAATGTCAAAATGATATTCAAACTCACAATAGACCCTTTTAACATGAAATAAAGCACATAATCAGTACCTTAGATTATTGTTGTAATAGTTTGTATACTGTTGTTCCAGCCACGACGTCACAGAAATATAAATAGAATCCACCATCGCAGCTGGTTAGGACAAAAACTCTGATTAACATGGAAAAGATACCTTTGAAATACCTTATCACCTTTTGTGGTGTCGCATCTGGTTTGGACACGGTCTTAGAATGTTCGTCAACCAATCAGAATCAAGCATTCAACAGCCCTTTAGTAAAAGACAACAGAAACTATATGTACATCAATTCATTAAAATAACGGCAATTAATCACATAGAATTGTGGCAGATGGGAGCCTTGAATAAGCAAAAAGTGGCTTTAGAAGTCAAACTGTATTTGATCTCATTTCACTGATTATAAGGAATGCCCAATGGTAATTAAATCCCTACTTTAAGGAATTTGTGGACCGTTCAGGAGTTGCAATTAACTATGTTAATTTTTATTGCATTATTTATTAGATAATTAAAAATCACACTAAATCAATGCATTAAATCGACCGCCATATGTGCACAAATTCCCATCCAGATCCGCATACACACATACACACCAAACTACTGAAATCATAATTTTCATATGCTCAAACATAGACAGCATTCTCCAGCTTCTTTGCTTCAATGTGCACACACAACTGCCATTTCAAACAAGAAGAGAGCTTTAAAAGGTTAGGAAAACATTTTGGACATAATAATGTCTCATCAGGAATTTCCTGCTGGTTTCATCCTTTCAAAAGCACCTGTCACACACACACACACACACACACACACACACAGTAAAGCCATCAATAGGTGCTTGAAGGTGTGCAAAGGTGATTATCAATAATCGATGTAGCCGGTCACTCAGAGATGTGAGTGTTCGGCAGCATCTAAGCAGTTACTTTCCTTACTCATTTCCTCCACAATCACTCTAGATGCTCCAGCATCC
Organism: Sinocyclocheilus grahami; assembly: GCF_001515645.1. NCBI lineage: Eukaryota > Metazoa > Chordata > Actinopteri > Cypriniformes > Cyprinidae > Sinocyclocheilus > Sinocyclocheilus grahami. The sequence goes on along the minus strand of NW_015505219.1, from coordinate 1,972,861 downwards.
ATTCACATAAACTTGTTTCTTATGGGAGTTACTATTCACTATACAGGGGGTTTGAGGAGAGGTAATTCCCCATTAGATGAGTCAAGTCAAATCGAAGCAGTCTGGAGAATGTGGAAGAGCATCAGTATCTCACATGTCTCTGGACCTTCAGCAGTAATGCACTGAGAGAAAAGCCCTTTAATTGCTCTGAGGGGCGATGCAGCACTAACAGGCTTCTATTGTGCTGTTTTATAATGGCTATAATGGTATACAATCAGCATGGCCATTATTCATGTGCAAACTTGACTCACTCACCCATTTTCCATCTCAAATAAAGAGATTTTATTACAGCCTTTCATTTCATCTCTCCTAACACTCACTCGCTTTTCTCTCCCCTCTCCAATAACACTCCCCCGTTCACCGCCCACTAAAATAACAGAGAGAGAGCACTAAGGATAGTGAGTATGAGAAAGAAAGAGAAAGATATCCAGACCAAGAATAATTATCAGGAGAGAAGAGGAAAGGAATCGTCAGAGAGAGGACAAGGAAAAACAGTACAAGTATAAGAGAGAGTGAAAGAATGAGAAAGGAGGAGAACAAAACGAGTGGGTGAGACAGAGAGAAAAAGAGAAATAAAGCGTAAGTGGGAAAGAGGGACAGAAAAAGAAAGCCACAGGGAAGACAGGCAGCGAAAGAGAGATACTGAGACAGAGCAAATTTCATATACGTCTGCCATATCAGAAGCACCTGCAGAACAAGGACCACACGTAGAAGTGATTTCCAGCCTACATGCTGAGACAGATCCATTCAGAACAGTGCCAGATGCGAGAGAACACCACATAACGCTCGCACAAACCCACTCACGCACAGACACACATTTCAGATGACTGCACTGTTCCAAAACCCACTGAGCATTTTAAAGAACATTTTCATTTTTTTATGAGAAATATGCAATAGTTATTCTGCCTTCTAAGATACCTCTTTTTAGACTAATTTCAAAGCAGTATTTCATGTAGCCTTCAACGGAAATGCAATCCCAGAAAATCACATACAAATTTATCCAATATTTATGTGCACTAGTGGTTATTTAAGCATAAGGTTTTTAAGATACACTATTTTAAAAGTCATGTAGTGTATTTCAGCTTTGAGAAACATGCTGTCATCAAACTCTCAAGCAATTAATTATTGCGTACTGTATGTCACAAGTCCCAAATCAGTCTCTTATAAGGTTCTATGATAGTTAATAGCTTATATTAGTAGAGCTTCCTGTCACCTACTAAAATTAGGCAACTGACACCAAAGCTACATAAGTTGACCATGAGCTCAGCTCTGTCTGTCCCTTTCTTACTCACACACATACATACATTCAGCCTTCAATCTGAGGCTGTGGCTATTACAGTGAAAAATATTTCACCTTGACATGATGTGTCAGTTACATTCAATCCTTTTAACGTAATGGCACAAGAATCAGTCACTTACCTAACTTCAGCCTCGCTCTGATTTTGAGACTTTGGCTTTATATAAAATGTTACAAGTCTGTAATTCATCTGAAGTAAAAGCCAGTTCTTCAGTAACACTATGTAGGCTGTAATGGCAGTTACATCTGCTTTGATCATTAATCAAGCAACACTTGATTTTTAGCTCAAGAGCCGACTTCAAGGACGTTTTTTCTCGCCTCCCATGAGGTCAAAACTTATGCAGAGTAAAATGGAGCTTTGTCATGCATAAATAGAGTGTACTGTATATTCCTCCAAAATGTATAAATCTGTATTAGTAAAACTAAACACATATACACTCACACCACATCACTTAAACTACACCGCTTTCAGTATTAAACAAACGGTTTGGGTTTTGTATGCTCTATCGCCAACATGTTTCTGATTTCCACAAATAATTTTGACTCATCTCTCAGTTCTTTACAGTCTTTAAAACATTTACAATGGAAGTCTAGAGAGTGTGGAGGGTTTAAAAGCAGAAATGTGTAGCTCAAATTTTGGTTAAACCAATTATATTATTTATTCTGTACAAACGTGTTTGGCATTTGAACTGTAATGCTGTCTAAAACATCATTTCTGCACCGTAATACTGTTTTAGAAGGGTGAACTTCTGGTTATGTGTTACAGACGTAATTTTTCTCAATGTAAACAGTCAGTGTGAAAATTACATGGTTTATTGGCCTTACGTGGTCATAACAGGAGTTGAAATATCAGACATAACTGCACAGACAAGGATGTGAATGATTCTTTCACAATGGTCTCATGGTGACATATAAATGTTCATACTTCTGGAACAGTGTGTATTTTAAAGGGATAGTTCACCCAAAAATTCTGTCATTAATTACTCACCCTCATGTCGTTCCAAACCTGTTCATCTTCGGAACACAAATTAAGATATTTTTGATGAAATCCGAGCGCTTTCTGACCCTGCATAGACAGCATTAGTAGCAGAATGCTTAGTGGTACTCTCTCGTGAACACGCGGAAGAGAGGAAATCGTTGAATAAAGTTGTTATTTTTGTTTTCTTTGTTCACAAAAAGTATTCTCATAGCTTTATAATATTAAGTTTGAACCACTGATGTCACATGTACTATTTTATCAATGTCTGTAATACTGGGCCTGGCACGTGGTTGTACCATTGCTGTCTATGCAGGGTCAGTAAGCTCTCGGATTTCATCAAAAATATATTGTGTTCTGAAGACTAACAAAAGTCTTACGGGTTTGGAATGACTTGAGGGTGAGTATCAATGAAAATTTTATGTTTATCTGCTTACCCCCAGGGCAACCAAGATGTAGGTGACTTTGTTTCTTCAGTAGAACACATATGATGATTTTTAGCTTTAACCGTTGCAGTCTATCAGTCGTATAATGCATGGCAATAGTAACAAAATCTATGAGAGTAAAAAAAACATGCACAGACAAATCCAAATTAAACCCTGCGGCTCGTGACGACGCATTGATGTCCTAAGACACGAAACGATCGGTTTGTGCCAGAAACCGAACAGTATTTATATAATTTTTTACCTCTAATACACCACTATGTCTAACTGTCTTTGGGCGCACGCACGGCATCCGGTGCGTGAGGTGTGTACGCGCTCTGGCGTAGTTTACGTTAATGGGTCTGTTGATATCCAGCCGAAGAGAAATCAACCATAACTTCAGGCGAGCACGCTCAGAAGTTGGGAATAAGTGGAAAGTCACCACTCCTGAATGAGTTCGCGCGAGAGAACGTAATCTTTTAGTTTTAAGTCGGTTTGAACAATCCGGATAAGCGCAAGTAAGTACCATTTTGATTAGCCGTCGTACCTACAATGACTGTGCACTGTGTAAACAATGAGTGACGTATACGTGCGAGAGATCACTTCCGGCGCTTGCGTAAACTACGCCAGAGCGCGTACACACCTCACGCACCGGATGTCGTCCGCATGCCCAAAGACAGTTGGACATAGTGGTGTATTAGAGGTAAAAAATTATATAAATACTGTTCGGTTTCTGGCACAAATTTGGAATTGTCTGTGCATGGTTTTTTTACTCTCATAGATTTTGTTACATTGCCATCCATTATACGACTGATAGACTGCAACGGTTAAAGTTAAAAATAATCATATGTTCTACTGAAGAAACAAAGTCACCTACATCTTGGATGCCCTGGGGGTAAGCAGATGAACATAAAATTTTCATTTTTGGGTGAACTATCCCTTTAACATTTATTCTGGATGCATTGACTTCCATTATAAGAGAAATACCATAAATACGGAGCCCTGCATATGATATTGTGGCAATAAATTAAGATTTCGTTCCGACAACTTATTAATTTGTTGTCTCATTTTAGTTCAATAGTGGGCAACAGCTAAACAAAATTAAAATGATGGAACAAATAAGTATAATGTGGCCACAACTGAACTAAAATGAGTAAACAAATTAGCAAAACATGGCCATGATTGAATTATGAATTAATGTTGCCAAAAATGAGTCATGGTCACAATATCCATTTTTTCATCCCTTATTACGTGTGGGGCACTGTACGTAAAATGTTTTGCTTGTTTTTCAAAGTGAAGGATGATTCAAAATTTTCTTCTGGGAGCTTGTTTTGGATCCAGAACATTCGTTTAATAAAAGTTTCCAGACATTTCTTAAATCACACAAATATTACTGATTTCTTCCCCATTTAAGAAATCTCCCAGACAGCTGTCCAAAATTCTTTCTGAGCCTACAGACATCTGATCCTCTCAGCACTTCTCTGACAGCAGCAACATTACTAACTTTGAATGTCTACTGCACGTGTATGTTCACGAAGATAGACAACTATTTAAAACATTCATGCTCATGCCAGATACACAGGTGCATCGGTACTGTCCTCTGTTCCAAAAGGGTGACAAATGCCATACCAATTCTCCACAGATCATTGTTTTGAGAGCTGATTTTCAGCTTAGCTTGTGTAACATGATAAAGCCTTACACCCTCTAAATAACAGAAGTTCCTGTGATCAGACACTTTGTGCCCATTCAAACTGTGACAGCTTATGAATGCAACTCCCGAAAAACATTTATTTATATCTCTGATGATTAACTTGCTTGATTATTGTTGGTGTTTGTGGCAAAAATCACGCATTCGCATCGCACAATCTAAATTTGGTCACTCCAAATGACTCGCACTTTTCGCAGATCGGAAAATTTCTTGTGATTCGAATGGTTGGTCCCAGGGTAGTTGCCAGAAAGGGAAGCATGGGAGAGACCACCGAGAGGGAGGGGCAGATGTTGCTCTTCGTCTTCGCTCCTGCTGAGAAGGGCCAGACTCAGAGAGGGAGGGGGATCCATGGCAACGAGGCTCCAGCAGATTTGTTTGTGCTCTGCTCCTCAACTCTGGAGTTTAGTTGGGGGGAGAGAAAGGAAGAGAGAGAGAAGAATGGATTAGGTTATGTTATTTATAACCAAATAAAATTAGCAGGTGAAAAGGAGGCTGGATTAAAAAGGGGAACCCCCTCATATTAATAAACCAAGGATGGACTGAAAGTGTTGGGTGACACGGAGTTGTTCCAATGTGCATGAGGAGTTTACGTGGAAGATGTATGTGAGTGGAAAAAGAGAAAACTGATGAACCTATGAACCCATCCACATCTAATCGCTCTGAGCTCGCTCTCTCTCTCTATCTTCCACCCTCTCTCTGACACCCCCTCCACTCCTCTGGCTCCTTCCAGCAATATGTCACATAAATGCAAGCAAGAGTCTCAGTATTTTTTAAGAAACTTATGCATTGGTCGAATCGTGGCCTCTGGACTGACCTAATCTAAAATCTAAAATACACACTAGAAAGCATCATTTTAATAATTTAGTACATTTATAATCATGTAGAAATAGTTACACTTGAGATATAAATGACAGTTTGATTTTTCTCTGTTGCTTACCTCTCTCCAGTCAGTCTTTCTCCACCTTCATATGGTGATTTCAAAAGCAGTGCAACAATATTCCTCCGCACTTTTTCTTTTTCATGTTGTCAAAATCATGCCATCATTTCTTCCTCGATCCGTTGCCAAGCAGTGATTCCAGATTGAACCGCTATTTCTTAAAATGAGACTCCTACAGACGAAAGCTGTTGTGTTTAACACCTGAACAATGATCGAAATAAAAGCGGAAAATACATTTCGGGAAAAGGATTTAGTGCGCTCTTTAATATTTCAGGAAATACATCCACCCGTTGCGTTAATTAGCATTACTAGCCTCCTGTGAAGAAAAGCGCTTTAAAGTAGCATCTAGATATGAGTAAAGGTGAAAGAAGCGATAGTCTGAATTTGTGTAGAAATGGATGCATGTCCTCCAGCTCTCACTCTAACAGCACGTCTCTCATTCTCTCTCCCTCTCAACTTCTCTTTTGGGCTCCGTCTCTCTGCCCAGGTCCCTCCTCTCTGCTCCTCTCATTGGACACACGTCGCTGAACCAAACAAATAAGCTCTGAAAAAAACTAGAGAAGAACATTTACTTTAGAAGAAGCACCTGCCTCCTCTACTGCTATTCCTGCTTTCCTAGCACAAAGATTTTTTAAATAAACCCTAACAACAAAAACCATCGTAATAAATAATAATAATAATGATGATGATCTTTCTTCTTTTATTTATTGAGCACTTTCACACAACCGACCATTGACCAAAGTGCTGTACAATATGCAAACACATAATAAAACGGTCTCAAACATAAAACACAACACTAAAACCACAATAAAATTACAGTGAAATAAACTCCACAATTTCAAAATACAGAGAAATGCCTATACCCCATTAAATGCTAATGCAAGGAAATATCCATTAAGCTTGTGATTAAAAACACTTAATGTGGGAGCTGATCTGAGAGAAAACGATCCTTCATTCCAGAGTTTCAGAGCTATCGCTACAAAAGCTCTCCACTTCGCCGTTTAGTTCTAGGAATCATCAAAGCCAGCTGGTCAGCTGACGAGACCGTTTTGGCTAATATTTCTCAATCAGTTCCGCCAAGTACAATGGAGCCCTACTATGCAATGATTTATAGACAAAAACCAAAATGTTTTAATTAATTCTATAAGGGATCGGTAACCATTGTAAAGAACTCAGAACAGGAGTATGATCTCTCTTACGAGAACCTGTCAAAAGCCTCGCTGCAGCATTTTGGACCAGTTGTAGGCGGTTAAGCAATGATTTATTAATGCCAACATATGAGTTGCAGTAATCTAACCTTGTGAATACAAAGGCATGAATTACTTTTTCCAAATCACGTATGGACAAAAATGGTTTCACCTTGACTATTAATCTCAAGTGATAAAAACAGGACCTAACCACAGAATAAATCTGTTTTTCAAATTTGAGATCACTATCAAAAAGAACTCCTAAATTTCGCACTACTGACTTACAAAAAGGGACTAAACTGCCCAAATCAGATCAATTATTTGGAGCTCCAAACCACACAACTTCAGTTTTGTCTTCATTCAGATTTAAAAAAAAATGTAAGGACAGCCATGTTTTTCTTGTAAAAGAACAGTCCAGCTCAGAGATATGAAACGAGATTCCATGCTTACGAAAAATTGATCCAAGGGGTAACATATACAAAGAAAACAAATTCGGGCCGAGAATGGACCCCTGTGGAACCTCACAAAGTAAAGAAACAGGTTGTGAATAATCTTGACCAACATTTACAGAAAAAGATCTGTTTCAAAGAAAGGACTTAAACCATGTAAGCGCTATACCATGGATTCCCACCCCCTTCTCAAGCCGTGAAAGTAAAATCTCATGGTCAATATAGTATCGAATGCAGCGCTAAGATCTAATAAAACAAGAACTGCTGAGGACCCTGAGTTTGATACAACAGCAGGATCCAAATGTGTTTTTTTTTTTCAAAAGGGGCTGAACAGCAGCATGTTTAAACTGATTAGGGACTACTCCTGTTAAAAGGCTATTATTTATTATAGATAAAATCCTGGGGCCAAGAACATCAAATGCTTGTTTCACTAACCTAGCTGGAATGATATCAAGTGCACAATCAGTTGGTTTCAGCTGGCTGATTATGTTAGCTAATGATTGCAGAGAAATAAGTTCAAAATGGTCAAAACCAACAGATGGTAGGCGAACAACTGAAGATCTAATATCGTTAATCTTTTGAACAAAATAATCCAAAAAGGCCCCACAAGTAATAATTGGAGGGTCAGAAAACAAATCAGATTTTGGTTTAAGTGCAGAATTTATTATATTAAATAGAACTTGTGGCATCATCATGATGATGACGATGACGATTGATTATGATGATGATGATGATGATGATTATTATAGTTGTTAATAATAACGATGATGATAATGATATTAATTAAAAGTATTATTATTTTATAATTAAATGTTGATAAAGAATAATGAATGATTAAATAAAAGGGGCAATTGAAATAAATAAATAAATGTGACTATGCACTCATGTAATAATGACACTTGTAGCCATATAATACACCAAGTCACAACTAGGTTACAATAACTGTTGGAGCTTTAAGTTGTCTTAGTTAATCTGTCATTTCTACTCTGTTTTATTTTTATTTTATTTATTTATTTTAGAAAAATTGTTTCAGTTTGGTTTCTTCATCAGTCATTAAAGTTGTCAAAGAAAATTTTTTTTTTGAATTGACCTTTTCACTATAGGTAGAAAAAAACACCTGTCACCGGGATATACAATGCTGCCGATGCCGGTCTAACAGACATTCCTTAAGCTGACAAGTTTGTGTTTGTTAAAGGGTGAGGTTACCCAAAAATGTAATTCCAAACCTGTATGACTTTGTTTCTTTTGTGGAACACGAAATAAAATAACATGATTTTTTTGATTTGTCCAAAAATCTGAAGTCAATGGTAATTAAACCTTTTATTACTTTTGATTATTTCACTTGACAGGTACGAATAAATTAAATACATTTCTCACCTGGAGAGACGATTTCCCTGGATTTAGTGACTATTACAGCACAAGCCATATGTTGCCCCGGTGGCATCACTGGCAACAAGCACAGTCATGTCTCTTGCGGTTGCCATGGTGATGATGCAGGGTCACACTATTCCTGTATATGTGTCCAGTATCATATAATCTAGGGGCATGACACAGGCTTAAATTTCCCTAGCGTCCAAAACCTTGTGACAATAAAAAAAAAATGACACAGCGGAAAGTGAAAAGAACAAAGACTTGATAAGAGGGATTCAAAGAAAAATAAAACAAACAGGGGATGACAGTGAAAGGAGAGTTACCCACTGGAAAGGTCAAAGGTGACCGGGCGAGGATAGTGACATAATGGGACACAGCTGTCCAACTCGAACTGGGGAAGATGACGGACATGACAGCTAAGAGCACAGCTCAGACACGAAAAAGAAAGGGAGAAATCCTTCATGCCGCTTTAAGTCTGGCCGACAGGGAAGGTTATGGATATGCAGAGATGGGTAGATAGTGACACCAAACAAGTGCATTTGTTCCTTTTGTGAAGAGAAAAGGTCAGCTCATTTCTAAAAGACATCTATGAAGTGGTGTATTACAGCGAGAAAGCTTGAGAGAGAATGATAAATGCTGGAAAACACTGATCTGATAAATATATATATATTTATGACCGAAAAACAGAATGAGCACAGGCAGAGTGGTTACCATGCCAACACCAGAGTACACAGAGTTGCCTTCTCTTTTTTCTCCTGTTGGATGAAACCATTCTGTCTAAATGCCAAACAATCCGCATCGGCACAGGAGGAGGAGCTCTTCGTCTTGCCTTGATCCCGTTTTTATTTTAAATTGCACTTCTCGCTAATAGACATGTAGGCCCAGCGCGTTTGATTCACGAGTACGCGGAGGGATGACCACATCCACGCATCTAAACAGGCCGTAAAATTCCACCATCTCCACCTCGACTGAAACACACTCACACACCCATGGATGCTAATCAATAGCAGAACGGCATCACTCAGTGAGCAGCGGGGCGAAAACAAACCCACCTTATTTACTGCTCATGTGAACTCAGCAATACTACACTTGAGCTATGCATCATCCACCGGTCCGTTGAAAACACACCGTGTTCTCGAAGTCAGTGGGTGGTGTTGGTGACCCCTATGATTCAGTGGACATGCTAAACTCATGAAACGATCCGTCAAATTGAGTCATGGCCCATAATCTTTCCTCCTTCCAGCCATTCAACTCCATCCGTCCCTTATTCACATCATCACATGCTTCCACACTGTTTGATGGTAATGAACAAAATGGTTCGCAGAACTGATAGAGGCAGAGAAATTTGAGAGCACAATGAAAGGCAGATAAAAGGGGTGAGAGTGGGAGCAGGAGCAAGGAGAGAAATTAGGAATAATAAGAGAATGGAAGAAGATAAGGAGAAGAAATGACAGGCAGTAGAGGGTGTGAGTGATAGGGGGCAAAGGGAGAGGGAGAGAGAGAAGGAGAGACAGATGGACAAACAGAGACAAGTAAACAGAAAGAGAGAGGGGTGCCACAGTAACAGTCTGGCACTATGCTTTGCTTTAGATCCCATTCAAGTATGAACACACACACACACACACACACACACACCCAACACCATATCCATTTTTTTCACAAATAACTATAACCTTTAATGAAAAGACATGGAGAAAACACACACACACACATACACTTGGTCTAAAAATATACATGGCCCGAAAAAATAAATAAATAACAGGCTTCAAAACATCAGGTACAGATTCGAAATAATCCACACAGACAAATGCAACACAATCACAGTGACGTTCTCGCTCTCTGAGAGAAGTATTCTTCATGTTCACTAATGGACTTTCTTACTGCCCACACAGTGCTACATCAGCACTCTACACCATCCCACCTGGCCCTAATGTTCTAGTTGGGTTCGGTCAATGTTCCCCTACCGTTCCAACTTGGTTGGGTTAAATGATGAAACAAGTCTTACGTGTTTTGGAAGACAATTTTGAATGGACAGTGTAACAAAAGTAGAATTTGGGAATGTGGTTCTGTGACGCTGGAGAATTCGATCGATATCCGGCATCATAAAGATGCTCTCAATTTGTGACGCACTTACTGAATGATTGATGATCACTGGCATCTTTTCTGACAATCGCTTTTGTCGTCCCTATATCAGCTCTATTTAGATACTTCTGACTTGACTTTGACCATTTGTCCCACAAAAAAAAAAGGGAAAAAAAGTGAACTTCTTTTCCATTTGAGATTTCTGAACATGCCCAAGTGTACCATGCAGGTTTGCAAAGTGTTTCACAGAACTTACTCAGCGGATCCTTGCCTTTAACTTACAAGAGTGAAGATACCATGTGTCTTTGATGTATGTTTTGATGACTGCTGTGAATTTTGTTTTGTTTTGAATGTTTTTGTTTTGTTGTTGCAGTTTATTTCAAGTTCTGAGGTTTGTGTTTTGTATGTTTTGTTTTGCAACAAATGATGTTGGATCCTTGTCTTATAAGGGTGAACATACAATTCCTCTTTGATGTATGACTGCTCTACGATTTGTTTTGAGTTTTGTTTTACATTTTGTTGTTCAAGTTTTTTGTTGCAATTCTTGAGTTTTCTTTTGTTGCGAGTTTTTAGAATGTTTGTGATGTAACAATCTGCCTAATAACTGCTGCTATGAATTCTGAATGAAATACTAATTACTACTAATTAATATCTCTGAATATTCACATTCTCAATTAAATCCCATTTAACTGATACGAATTAATATCTAATCCATGATTATTATAATCTATTATATCTACACATGCTCCAAATATTTTAGATCAGAAGTATAACAAATCAATTTTGTAACTTAAACGTGTTGACAGGGTTACAGAAATTGCATGATTTATAAAAGCAGATGTATGACAGCTGTATGATTGCATTTTGGGTCTCAAATTAGCATATACTGCAAATGTTGTGCTTGAGGCTCAGTGTTGAGCTTGACTGTTATTCTTCACACTAATTAAATATTACAGACATTCTGAATGAATGCACATTAAAGTTGGATGTACTACCACTGAAATAAATGTGTTAACAGGGATACCAAATTATGTTAGATGGAAAATATCTATCAGGATGTTCAGCCACTAACCAAAAGCAATAACTGCAATAAAAAAAAATCACATTTCAATTCTATAACAATTGATTTCTGCCGATTACTGTTTTCTTGTAAAGGGGGTAGCTTTGAGGCTAAACAACTTTACTCCATGGGTAGGTTTCAATGCAGTAAACAGTCTTGATAAGAAATTGATCTTGGTTTAATTTATACTGAAGCAGACAAAACATGGGTTAGTCAAAAAACGAAAGCATTAGGCTCAACCCATTACATCTTCAAAGGTTAAAAGAAAAACCAGTGACTTCGAATACTGCCAGCTGTTTGACATGTGAGGACATTTACCTTATTCTCTCTCTGCCTTATATGAGAGCTAGAAGCCTGAAAGCTTTCTCATTACACACATACCACCTGCAGCCCCTGGAAATTTCCCTAAACTAAAGGCTACGCAGTCAGGGTTAGCCTACTAAAAGATTACTACCTAAATACTAGTCCATCTTCCCTACCCTCTACTCTCACCTTCCACTCACTTTTTCATTCCCTGCTCTCTCCATTTCAGCTCTCCCTTTTTCCAGCACTGCTTTCAACATCTATTAAATGTTGACTTCTTTCATTTGCTGCTGCATTATGCCTACAAATCACATTTCTTCATTTACATGCATTCTCTTTTCTAATTCTAGTTCTTTCATAGAGCCTCAATAGCAAACTTAATCTAATTTCTCACCATGCATCTTTCTTCTAGTTATGTCAAAGCATTACTGGCACTCTATTAAAAGATTTAGGTCATCAACATCAGTTATGCATTACATATCAACAATTAACCAGATGTTTACAGCATTTATTAATCTAGGTTAATGTTAAAATGTTACAGTAGTTGATCCAAAAATGAAATGGTAATTTACCCACCCACATGTTGTTCCAACCCTGTATGACTTGGGCTACTTTCTTCTGGATTTTGCATTGTTTTTACACAGTGAAAGTCACTGGGGTCCCATACAACACTGTTCATTATTAGTTCATGATGCCTAATGCATTAACTACTGTTATGTTGTGCAGTGTTACCATCTAATCTTTCAACGTTTCTGTGACATAGACCAATGATGTCCTTTGAGGTAAGGTTACAAGTGGTCCAATATAAAATTGGTTAATTTATGAAAGAAACTCCATAGATTTGGCATGCACGGTGTATAGCAGCACATTATAACCTCATTATGTAAGCCACATATGTGGACAGAATTCTAAATACAGTAATAACACTTGTGCCGCGACAGTTGGTGTGTAGGTGGAAGTTAGGAGGAAAAGCCCTCAGAGGTTGATCTTTCTCTCTCTCTCTCACTCACACACTGACTGACAGACCCTTCTGTACTGCGACGCGTCGTAGACCCTTGATGTGGACGTGACAGATGTCAATCTGCGTTTCCAACACAGGCTAATAACGAGACTCCACATGCTTTTTTTAATAAAGTGTGAAATTACCAATACATTTCACTAGCACAGCTGGTGGTATTTTACGCATTACTCAGGCTATAAAAATACCCTCAGACCGAATCAGCAGACTTGCCAGTGAAATTAGTGCGGGAAAATGAATAATCACACTAATGTTCTTTCTCTTTTGCAGCAATCTCGCCCAGGGGTTTGATAATTCTCAAACCTTTCATCTGTGAACACGCGACAGGGAAAGGTCGCCATCCAGCGGTAATAAACCAGCTTAAAAATGGCCAGTTTTCGTGACTATCAGCCTCCAAACAACACTTTCCATATCATCTTTAGGCTATAGTTGTTTAAACAAATCAACACAGCAAAAAGTCCCTGGCATACGTTCAAGCAAACAAATATATAATGAAGATGAAACCGTTTATACAACAAGTTTTTAATTTTGGTTATATAAATGATAGGTCAGGACAGGCTGTCAGCTTTTCAAATGTTATTTTATAGCTACAATGCATTCATTACAAAATTGCCTATTACTTTGAACTAAAATATTGTATAGTTGTAGGTGTCCAATCAGATCCATTATAGAGGCCTATTATATACAGAAAATAAACAAACACCGTCTAATATCTACTTATTAGGCATATATTACAAATGAAATGTATATTGGGGCCTATATATCAAAGGAGTAGATCCGAGGATGCTCTGGCAAAGAGAAACATACCATTCTAAGAAAATTATCCCCATAAATTTATGTACTCAGAAACCACAAGAAGGGAACAATATTTCATTGCAATCTTGAGGGTTGAAATATGAAGTACTTGTCTTCATTTTCAGTCCAATAAGAGATCTTTTTATTCACGTTCTGCTATGCACAGCTAATAATGTTAGGGAATAATGTTATATAGCTAATAATGTTAGGAAATAATGTTAAGGAAAATAAGGAACAGTTGTGCAGCACATCAATATATATCCCAATAACACACATTACTAGAAAGTAGTTATTTAAAAATGTGTCATGGAGCATTTTTTCTGGCCATATTCCCAAGATTTTTCTAATTTCAGCAGATATCGGAATATAATTAGGCAGATTAATTTTATCTCTTATCTTCTTTGGAAAAAATAAATAGTGACACAACTTAGCCCACTCTGCCCTATATATCCAATTCCAACTATACTGGTAAATACATGCCATTACAGTTACACTGTAACCAGAGTGAGTTCAGAATTTGCTGTGAAAGTAAGATATTCATCTGCAGCACATGGAAAGAAAATATTCTTTACTTTCAAAAGAACATTACTTATCTCAAAAGAACGTTTAATAGGCGTCAATGATTTGACGACAAATGTTTGAGGCATACAGATTCACATTTGCTGGAAGGAAAGAGAATGTTAGTATTGCTTTAGTCTTGAAGCAGTGCATCAATTAACCCTTTTTTTTTTCTTTTTTTTTTAAATATGTAGCCCTGTCTTATAATTAAAGGCTTTTTACTTTGCTTGCTATGTGTATTTTCTGTTTTTTTGCAATGGGATCCACTTTTTGTTTGTTTTTCCATCAATTAACAGTGTTTAAACACATTAAACATAAGCAGGGCAAATAATATTCCAAGAAATAGTTCAAGATGCATGCACACACACACACGCATACAAATGTGCATATGATTGGTTTGTGCCATTCTTCCGCCGCTATAGCTATCACGAATCAGAATATAGACTGTTTGGCTGCATGCAATATCTATCACGAGCCTCCCAAACACCACACATAAACAACAGTCAAACAAAACATACATATATTATATAAAAAGGCATCCTAAAAATTAAAAGATAGAAAATAATACGATTTCAAAGTTACGAATTATTACAAAATATATACATACAATATATACACATACATAAACACACACGCATATATATAAACTCTTTCAACAGACCTTATATATACATCTGTGTGCATATGTATCTGTATCTACATTATGTATAGATTTCAAGCAGTCTAGTCCAGGTTTGGTATGTGGAACATCATTTCGTGAAGAACTGCAGAACTGAAGTGAATAGATAATATATAGGAATAAAAAAGTGGGTTAATTGCAAATTAGTATATGATAATCAACTTAGTGATAGTTCACCCAAAAATTCTATCATTTACTAACCCTCATGTCATTCTAAACCTGTATACATTTCTTTATATCTGAAGAACACAAAAGATATTTTGAATAATGTATTGACTTCTACTGTACATACAAAAACAACACAGACATTTCTCAAAATATCTTCATGTTCCACAAAAGGGGTTTGGAACTGCGTGAGGGTGAATAAATGACAATTTTCAGTTTTTGAGTGAACTAACCCTTAAACCACTTCAAGTCACAAAGGATCCATTGCAACCCAACTGAATGTCTCTAAATACGTGACCTGACTAGCATCAGCTGTCAATCATTATTCTTTTTATTGAGTTAGAAATACCTAAATGTATCATATGAATCAAAAAGACTATGAGAGAAAAAGTGAGAAACCGAATTACCCTACAGCAATGTGGCCACACATTCACATAACACAGTACTGTGATGGTAGCAAGTGGGAAAAAATGAGAGCGGGAAACCCACTACAACAAATGCAACCCTGTAGATATAGCTTTCTAAAAAAGAAAATCTTCTACTTTATGTCTCATAAAAGTCCAATTTGCCTTGGGTTTATAGCTCTGTTGCCATGGCAACAGCCGTTTCTGCTTTGTCATGATGGTTAAAGTTGAAATCCCAAAGCCACAGGCTTACCCTGGTTCTCCCTCTCTACAAGATAAACCTCCTCAATTCTTTCTCTCTTTGCCGCTGGCCACTCCTCCACTCCCTCCATCCCTTCTCTCTTCATCTCTCTCTATCCTTAAAAGCCCTGTGCTGCAGAGTTAAAGTTGTTGTTTGAGCTCAAGCAGCTATTGGGGTCAACAGCGCAACTTGGAGGTCCCGGCGCCTGTCCATCTCCGCTTCCTCCCCTTAGATCAGAGCTTCTGGCTTCTCCCTCGAAACTTTTTTCTTCCAAGGGCTTCCCGATCCAGGCGCCATATCCATGTTGGTTCAGCGCCAGGAAGAACAGCCTCTTGGCATCCTGGAATGAAGTGGCGGCCATCTTAGCGTGGGCGTAGGACGGTAGTGCCAACAGATCGGCTCGGCCTGCACGCTGGCACAAAGCGTGGAAGAGACAGAACAGATTGGACTTGGAAACCCGCGATACCTCCATCTTGGGACTGGCATGAAAAGAGAAAGATAGATCGTGAACGAAAGCAGGTGTCTAGGTGTTTGGATAAAGTGCTTTGGATAAATATTCAATTAGTGAGATTAGCCGGATTTCTTTTTAATCACTGTGATATATGATGGATGGGTCTGTCTCTCACCTGTCCACTTTGCCCTTGGTGCCATCCAGCACCTCCACGGTAATCTGATCCGGATGACTCCAGTTAACGCTGGACTCTTTGGTCTTATTTGTGTGGCGTGTTGAGTCATACACACTCACCCTGCCCACCTGCACCAACAATATAGAAATGAAGTGAAAACTAAAGTGTCATAGTACTAAATGCAGTGTGTTTTGTGTGAGTGTACCTCAGGGTGGTTGAGAGTAAAGTTTGCTGGTAAACTCTTTTTGAACACATCCCCGTCCCTGGCCAAACGGCAGCATACTGCTCGAGTCAGGTGACCATGGCTGTAGAGGTACCCTGAAAAAACACATATCAAAAAATTGTCTGTGAATAAAGCTCGAACTTTAAGATATTTAAATAATAATAATACATTTCCTTTTTATAGAATTTCATAAAATATATATGGAAATAAATTATGATTATTAAAATGATCATTCAAATATAATATATGATTAATATATTTTTATTTATCTATTGTTATTAATACTATTACCAATAATAATAATTTTTATAATACATTATGATTTCAATACAATTTCTTAAAATATATACCTTTTAAAAATAATTGTAGTAATTAAGAAATTTAAAATGATAATTTTCATGATTTATATTTCATAAAATATTTTATAATGAATTGTAAAATAATTATTATACTACATTTTATATAACAATAATAATATTAGTAGTAATAAGTATTAATTTTAAAACTATATAACTATATATTTTGTATTTTTAAATTATTCTAATAATAATAATAATAATCACAATAGATTTTATAAGAAATTTTAAATTATAATTATAATATATAATTATTCATCATTTTATATAATTTAATTAGTTATTTTTTACCTGATCTTTAAATCAGTTTCAATTAAACAGACCTTTAGGACTTTGATGTAAAGCCTTTATTGCAAAATAATTAAATAAATCACACAAAAGACAGTCCATCTTGAAAACACTGCACATCAATACTCAAAGCATGGTAAAGAATGTTTACCAAGAGTGATAGAGCTCAAATAGACGGGGTGGATGAAGTGGCTAAGGAGCGCGCCCTGTAGACCGAGCACGTTCCAGCGCAGGATCTTGTCGCTGCAGCTCATGGTCCTCAGGCGCTCACCATGCTGAATGCCATCCCAGGTGGGTACAATATCACTGGACTCCACTGGGATGGTACCTTCACCTGAGAAAAGGAAGGGATGGGGAATCTTAGATCATTCAATAATATACCAGAATACATGAAGAGACAAGTACATGTTCAAAGGAGAAGACTTTAACACCGTCTACAGTAGCAAACTAGGTATTAGCTGTAAGCAAGCATCTGACTTATCGCTGTCACAATATATCATGAGGCTGTTTTTTTTTTTACTTCCTTGTCAGCAGTGTTAGGGGTCAACACAACAGCTACCCAAGCACAACTGCCAACATCAAGTGCCGACCTGTCAAGTTAAATCCACAGGAATATGTCAGCTTACCTGCCAACCAATTATTTTTTTCTCCTATCCCACTAGACAATGGCAGTTTTGCCTGGCAAAAGGCCACAATCACATGGCTACAGAGAAACTCTTTGGCGAGATAACCATAACCAGATGGCACTGATGAACACTGCTGAGTGCATCCGTCTTAATCCGACAGTTAGCGCAATAGTTTGTGTACCTGAGGTCCTGGAATTATACCACAGCATGTGCATACAGTCGCTGGCCATTTAAGATCAGGAATTTCAAAGATAAACGTTATTGGATGGGTCTTTAAATTGAATGTTTGAATAAATACTAAATCATTCAGAAGATCTTGATTAATCTGAGAACCTGTATGTGTTGTTTTTTTACCATTATTTACAGAGGTTTTTCGGTCTCTTACCATTCTCCACCTTGGTTCTGAGCTTTCCCTGTTTAACGTTCTCGAAGAGAGGCATGTGCTGAGAGCCGATTAATTCGGCGGCCTCACTGCACGACTTATCGAACAGAGCACCATCACCACATGGAGCAGTGCTGTGAGACAAAGAAGAGAGCACATGAAAGCAGTGTTATCCATGTTTGCAGATGAATCTCTGTTCTGAAACTAGCTCGGAGCAGAGGAAGTGCATGTCTCACCTAATATACAGATGAAAGGTGATGTCAGGTTTGATCTTCAGCTTCCCATCGTCTGCCACCTCAAAAACAGTCTCATCACCAGGGCTTTCCCAATGCTTCATCAGCTCACAGTACAAAAACCTGAGCCATACAGATTTTACAAACAAGACACGTTATTTAACATAGATTTAAATTATTCTACTTCTGTTGATCAAAATCAATATAATTTTTGTAATAGTTAATAGATGGTGCTTTTTACACATCTCATCCACAATTTTTCTTCTAGATTGTAACGGTGTTAATATAAGTTATTTCGATATTAATAATAATAATGAATTAATGCATTTTAATTATATTCACTATATGTTAAAAATAAACTATATATTAATTTATATATAAATTATTAATATTTTAAATATACAATCTTTGTGCATATTTAAATGTATTTAATTGTATAGAGAGAGATAATATTATTTTTTAATATATTATTAATTGACATTAATGTGTTCATATTATTGCCATATCAGCACAAATGGCTATTTTAAAATAATTTAATAAATTTAATATATATTTTCAAATGATTTATAACTCAAATGTACCATAGTCACTGAGAAAGACAGCAGGCATATGAGAAGACATTCTGACTGTCTCACAGTAACATCTGCAGAACACTAAATATAAAGTCAATATATTTATGAGCTACTGTGAAATAAGACTCCTTCATCTTGAAGAATGAGACGGAAAAAGCTGTAGAATGAGAGGAAAAATGAATTATGCAATTGCCAATGAGGGAGAGAGAAAGTTCTGCTGCAAGCTGATACCGGATAAAGCCTCTCCTGGAGATGATTTCTGCGTGGCAGTCATTAACGGTGTCCCCTCGAAGGCTAAGCTCCTCTCCCTTCACACAGCGGTTTCCTACAGGCGTAAGGCAACAACAATTACAGCACATCTCTAATTACAGTGCACACATCATGTTGGCTGTGTCTGTGTTTAAGTCTATATGTGTTTGTACCGGTCCCAAGGCTGACAACTGTTCCAAGAGTATCTGATCCTTTCCGCATCACGATGGTAGCAAGAATCTTCCTACCCAGAAGGCTGTGCTGGATGCGTGCTGTGAGTGCATTAAAGCGCTGATGGCTTAGCATGGCGATCTGATCATGCATTGTACTGCCCGATACCGGCAGCTGAAACATACAAAATCAATTTGAATAATTATTATCTTGCACATCTCTCTGGAAGACTTCTGAATGGTCAAGAGCAGCATTCTCCGGTCAACTATTTCTGAATAATGACCACTGTACAGAGAAATCATGTAAAACTGGTCACTAATCTAGCAAATTGGCCTTGTACATAATAAATAAATCAAATAAACACAGATTATTTATGGTATGAACAAAAGTATATACATTTATAAATATATATATATATATATATATATATATAAAAAGTGGAATTAAATGTAAATTCACACACACAATACAATTCGGGATAGTACTACATATAATTGTATGTGTAAAAACCTCTCAAATAGGGCCCGAAATTAACATTTGTTTTGCCGATTAAATATAATTGAATTACACAAAATATTGTTTAAAAAAATACTATTCAAAGTTTTCTTACTCAGTAAACTGCAACATTATAAAGTCAAACTGTAGGAACGGAAGCAACACGTGGCGATGTAAATGTTGTGTGTAAAAACAGTTACATAAGAAAAGTTACAAACATAAAATGCCAGGTCTGTCTATCAGAAGCTTAGCTAGGCAGTTTTTCCAAATACAGCAACACATGTTGCAAAAACCCACCAAAATTTAATTTTGTATTGCTTAAAGTTTTTGATCGCTCAATATTTAATGGCACTTTGTTAATCACAAGTTAACACATAGTTAAAAGCTACTGCTAGTTTTATTATCAACTTTCATCAAAGTTGCTGCATTTAATACCTCTGGCGTGAGCTCTCCAGTACGCGCTGCTTTCTCTGCTTCTCCAATAAGCACTCGAAGAGCAGCGTCCGCTGCCTCCTGCTTCCCCTGCTTTTTATTACTAGCACACACTGCAGGAAACCACCGCCCTCCCAATTTAGCCTGGTATGTAAACCTTAAAGAGAGAGAAGTAAGATGATTTGATCTTTTTAATGTGTGGTCATGCAGCAGGGAGTCAGACACACTGAGATGAGAATTCTGCTGCTTTTGTGATAAGGACATAAAGATCACAAAAACGTGACTGAGTAAGAGTGCGCGTGTACTTGGGCTCGTGCGAGGGTCCTGACTGGCCCACCAGGCGGATCTCAGCAGCGAAGCCTCGAGCACGGGCGTACTCGAGCAGGCCGGACACAGCATTGTTGTTCAGGTGGTTGATAAGGTCACCCACACCTGCTTCATGGGCCGCCTGGAGCTCAGCTGCCGTCAGAGGGGGTAGTGAGGGGCATGTGGGAATCGCTGGCTGAGACTCATTGTCTCCCAGAGGGCAGAAAGTACCTGGAGGCTGAAAGAGAAAGATTTTGTTTAATCTTCCAGCACACCAAATACTCCCTTTTCCCGTCTTACAAATAGTCCTCTTTTCCTTCTTGTACGGTCTCCAAACTTCTCTTCACCTTGTTAAGATGTAGTAGTCCATCTCCCATTAGTTCTTTCACGGCCTCCTCCGCTGCCAGCTGCCTCGCTGCTTTCTTACTGGGTGCTGAAGCTTCTTGGAAGAGACGCTCCCCAACCTTTACACGGAACAGAAACCTGACACAGGAAGAGAAGAAAAATTAAGAAAGATGGTGGGAGAAAGGAGTGAAAATGACAAATCACATTGGACACTGTCTTTAAAATCTAATGAGGCAGTACTTTTCCATCAAGCTCTGAATCCTCCAATCAGTTTGGATAGTTAGTTTCACACAGGACAGAATGAAACAGTTACAACTGAATAAATCAGCATATTAGAATGATTTCTGAAAGATCGCGGTTGTCTTCTGTAACTACCAGCTACCTCTGCTTCTTCAGCTATTGACACGTACAATTATTTGTTGCAGCAATAAATCACATTAAAACACTGAGAACGCCATTGAGAAAAAAAGAAATTATGCATACAAGCATGCTGTCAATTCATGATTTTGCCTACTGGAGCCAAAAAATAATGGTAATGCTAATTTGGCAGGCAGTGCTGTATTTACATCAAGGCCAGTAATCAGAGCAACTCTTTTACTAAAGGCCATAAATATCCACTGGCACACGAGAGAGCTCTATATGAATGTTTGCGGAGGCTTTCCTAAACCAAATCCAACACTAAGATTTCTCATTTAACCTGCTGTACAAGAAATAAAGAGAAACTATATTCATCAATCAGTTATACAATATGCACATGTCTGCAAATATCTGCAAAAATACAGCTGTAACTTACTGCTCAGTCCTAAAATAAAAGCTTTTTTTTCTCATTAGAGATCAGGTTTCACTGCTCTGTCCGTTTTGTTTTGTAATTTTACGGTGTGACTGAGCGTTTGAACACCTGTACAACCTTTAGAAGCTGCAAATTTGTTTATAAAATCATATTGCATTTTGAAATGCAACAACATATTTAAAGGGTTAGTTCACCCAAAAATGAAAATTAGGCTGTGTTTTACTCACCCCAGAGGTATCCGAGGTGTATATGACTTTCTACTTTCAGACGAATCCAGTCGGAGTTATATAAAAAATTGTCTTTGATCTTTCAAGCTGTTTCATGGCACTCAGCGGGTGTTGCATGCATCAGTCTAAAAGAAGTGAAATAAAAAGCGCCCAACCATAAAAACAAATTGTCTCACGGCTCCGGGGGGTGAAAAAAGGCCTCCTGTAACGAATCGATGCGTTTTTGTAAGGAAAATATCCATATTCAAAACGTAATAATCACTTTAATGTAGCTTGCGCCAACAGCTGTACATGGAAGCAGTTTCCTTACTTCAGCAAAGGAAAACCAGTCTCCTCTTGGCTTATATCGAAATCCTCCGAAATTCTTCTTTACAAATCCTCGTTTTGTATTATTAATTCATGACCGTTGTTTTGTTTTGATTTCTCCGCTGCGTTTCCGCGTTCGTCACTTCTGAGCAGCGCATGTGCAAAGCCGACCTTATACTTCATTCCCCCGGAACGGTTTACAACAGTGAGCGCAAGTTAGATTCAAGTGATTATTACGTTTTGAATATGGATATTTTTCTTACAAAAACGCACCGATTCGCTACAGGAGGCTTTTGTTCACCCCCCGGAGCCGTGTGAGACACTTTTTTTTTTTTTTTTGGTGGGATGCTTTTTATTTCACTTTTTTTGGACTGAAGCACTGCAACATCCGCTGACTGCAATTATAGAGTTTGGAATAGCCAGGAAAATTTTAAATATAATTAAAGAAGAATCATATACATCACAAGAATCATAGTCATATACACCAAGGATGCCTCAGGGGTGAGTAAAACACAGCCTGATTTTCATTTTTGGGTGAACTAACCCTTTTAAGATCTCATTTTGCTGCTGCTTAGATATCAAGGGTAAATAAGACAAAAGATCTTACTGAAACTACATTGGGAATACACGGCAAGAAAAACTTCTAATTTTCTATTCTAGGAAAGGCCATGCATCTGAAGAAAGTTAATTTGGCAAAAAAAATAAAGGAATACTTTTTATTTTTACTGAGTATTCATAAGGCATAAGGAATACTGAGTGTCTGACAATTAGGCCTGTCACGATAACAACTTTTTGTTGTGCGATATATTGCCCCAGAAATAATTGTGATAAGCAATATTATTGTCATTTTAAAGACCATTTTATGCCAATGAATAGATAATCATAATGTAACAGCATAATAATGCAAGAAGCCCTACACACTTCCAAATGACAACAAACTTTAAATTTGTAAGAATATTTAGATCATGGAAATTAAGTATCAACATATTAGATGCCTTAAAAAACCTGAATAAATAGTAAATAAACATTTTCTAACAAAAAGTGCAAAGTAAAAAGTAGAAAAAAAGAAAAATGCACAAAGAACTTGTATGGAGATTTTTCCCTGACCTTTTCTCTGTAAATTAAGGGTGCACACCATTGCTGAAAAACACAATAATTACTTAGCAGTCAGATGCCCGTATGCACAAAGGCACAGATCCCTAAACAAGACCAT
Source organism: Sinocyclocheilus grahami (assembly GCF_001515645.1). Classification (NCBI taxonomy): domain Eukaryota; kingdom Metazoa; phylum Chordata; class Actinopteri; order Cypriniformes; family Cyprinidae; genus Sinocyclocheilus; species Sinocyclocheilus grahami. The sequence goes on along the minus strand of NW_015505219.1, from coordinate 1,949,330 downwards.
ATCTGAAGATGAAACGTTTTTTATAGAAGCATTTTTTAAATTTGAACTTGCACCTCATGACTACACCACGTTATGTACGAGAAGCTGCAAAAGACACAGGCACAAGTGGAATGTACAAAACATGGTGACATTAATTTAAGTAAATATAATGGGCGATATATTGCATCACCAAAAATTATTGAGGTCATGTACATATATTGCGCGATAAGTCGATATATTGATTATTGCGACAGGCCTACTGACAATATATTTTTAATAAGCACCTCATTTAAAATGTTTAACTCAGTTCAGCTCATGAGATTTTGTACAGCTCCCAGGTTTGTGTAGATCACTGCAAACACTCTGAAACACGCATATAGACAATGTGTTAATTTAATTTAACATTCAGTTTAATAATCGTACTAGGCCAAATCATGATTTCAATATTATTTTCATTATTTCTTTAAACTTGTCAGTGCAAATTTGATACAGACTCGAACCCAATTTGGGGAAACAGTGTAAGAAGAGAAACAAAAGAAAGATGAGCCAGGTTAAAAAAAAAAAAGGATACAAATAAAACAACATTTTGGGCCAGGATTACACAAAGCAGACATTGTGTTTTAAAGCCAGCAAAGTCAGACTGTAGGGGGAAAGGGAATTAAGGACAGAAAACATATATAGCAAGAAAAGGGGAACAGAAAAAGAGGCTGGGAAGAAAAAAGAATAACACTAACAAAACAACAACATAAAGCTCAGTAGGTTCAGTAACAGCAGCAAGGGGAAATGGAAAAATGTAAAAAAAAATATTTAAAAAAAAAAAGAGGAGAGTCAAGGATTTAAAGAGGGAGAGCAAGAGCGAGAGGAGATAATACAGAAGGTGCATGAAATATGCGGAGAATATGGGGACAGCAAGGGGACAGAAGAGCCTAGAAAACACATCAGGACAAATAGCATGTGACTTTCTGAAGCAGGATTAAAAAGATGTAACCTAAAGCCCTTCACTGTGGGATGTGTTTTACCGTGGATCATGGGGTGGCCCTTCCTGTCCTGTCTTGATAAACTGGATGGCATGCCCACTGCGCTGGCTGTGCTCCATCAGGACAGATACGGGGTTCTTTCCTCCAGGTAGAGAGCGAGACAGAGCCTGGGGTGGAGTATCCGAACCACCCTTTAGAAATGAGACAAAGAGAAAATAAATAAATTTTATCTAGATTTAAATCAGTATTATCTTTAAATAAATATTTCCACACAAAATATTTTATATACAACATTTTGAAAACATTCATATACAAGTTCAGTTAAAGGTAAAATATGATATCAAAACTGCTATGAGAGATTAAATAATTAGGTTTCAAGCAACTTTGACACTGAAAACTGAAAACAAACATACTATCATATAATCTGCCAGGTCAGTGGTTGACTCAGCTCCCTCGATGCTTGGTTCTTCCTCTTCGTCACCACCTGCTCCTTCCAACTCCCTCCAAAGAATCTTCAGGGTTGTGGCTGCAGCATCTTTTTTGGCCACTTTTTTGTTTAGACCCTCAGTCGGTGGAAACCTACGGCCATCTAACATGACCTGCATCCGAAACCTTGAGACAAAAAGAAAAACCTCTTTTTTTTTCTTTTTAAAAAACTATTAATCCATGAAAACACAGTTGGTGTGTTTCTACTAATTCTTAATCATTTAACCCCATTTCACCAAAATTCACTAGCAAGAGAACATAACATTATGTAACATCTCCAAAAAGCCTTGGCTGTTTCACCAATTCTTAAATTAATCACCGCTGTGTAGCAGCTTTCCAAACATTCCAAAAACACACTTCCAAAAAAGCTAGAGGCAAAGACTGTATTAACACAGACAAACAAATGCTCAAATGCACCCATAAACAAGCGTGTCATCAACTAACCTGGGGTCATGTGAGGGTCCAGACTGCTCCAGTAGCAGGAATTCACAAGTGTGTCCAAGATGCTGAGCAAACTCCATCAGTCCGCTAACTGGGTTCTTACTGAGGGCCTCTTTCAGTTTCTGCAATCTGCTTGACTCCAGGCTTTGGGCCGGGGGAGGGGGAGCAGCCAATGAAACGGCAACCTCGGAGCGAATCGTGTTCAGGAATTCTGGAATATCGTCAGATGCCCACTGTGAACGTTCTCCTCCATTACTGGCCATATCCTGATAGTAGGACAACTGATCGGGAGGAGGTTGGAAGAAGCGGAAGGTGGAAGAGGAAAGTTCACTGGGTTTGGGAGGTATGGGCTCAAGGCCAGGCATGTCAAGCTTCGTGTTATCAAATGTGTTGTCTAAAATATTATCCAATAGATTTTCACCTCCATCCATTGGCTCTGCTGCGGTACCACCTGAAAACTCAAACCCATAATTTACATTTGTAATCCCTTCAGCTGCAAAGTTCAACATCTCTGCACTGTTTACATCCTGTATTGCAGTCGCAGCGACTTTTCTTTGGCGGTCCATCTTTTCCTGCCGGTGTGCACTAAGCGACCAGGTATGTGGTGTAACTTCGGTGTCACGATTTACGTCACCTTGTTTCTCCATGGCATAGAGTGTGGGATTAACCTGCTTGGCACTTCGCAGGCCAAGGTTCTTGGCAATCACAAGTGCACTGCCTGTACCTGCTTCATAGAGGTACTGTAGGATCTTCTCTTTGCAATCTTTAGAATCAGCCATTGTTGACAAGGTTACTGACTGCACAGCAGGTAAAAGAGTCTTTTGATTCTGGTCAGGAAGCAATGTTTCACAGGTATCTTCAACTTCAGAGTCCTCCGACTGGTCAGTGGAATCGCTGTCAGCCTTAACGAGGGTCTGTGATGCAGAGGGAGCACTGGTGCTGGTGAGATCCCCTCTAACCTCTTGGTTTATGGATGACTTCTGACCTGGCCTTTTCTCAGTATCCTTTGAAGACTGCGTTTGGTCTCTCTCTTTGATGGGCTCACCGTCCTCTTCCTTGCGTAATCTCCACAGTGGAGGAATCTCACCTTGTTTCACTGCTTGGTTTGTCCGTAAGAGGGCATATAAAGCCTTATTAACAATTGCCTTGGGAAGGCCGAGCTTTTTACCCAAGGCCCTGGCCTGAATGGTCTCGTCTGGCCCGAGTGACGTCAAAAAAGCGAGGACCTGTTGCTGGATCTCAGGGGTCAAATACAGAGACTCTCTGACTGAGCCAGGAGAACTGGAAACCTCGTTGGCAAGGCTACTGCAGGACGAGGTGTCAGAGGTGCCCACCCTTGTTATCCGGTCACCCAAACTCAGACTATGAAGGCCCGAGGACAAATCATCTGCCTGTGCATTCCAGTAGTGTTTAGTGTATTGATTGGGATAATACTGTCCCTTCTGGAAATTATGATTCCAGTGTGGCTTTCTCTTAGGTCCAGGTGTATTTCCGAAGTTCTGCTCCCTTTGCCAGTTTCCTCGGCCTCTGCTGTAGCCGTCTCTTCTTCCAAAACTGCTACCACTTGTTTTAAAGTCACGATAACCTGCCTGGTACTGGATAGGCCCAATAAAGTCGTCTTCCCCTCGGCCAGAGGTTTGGGACCCTCGCTGCTGGGGTGCTTTGAACTGTGGAGCCTGTGCACTCTGCCCCCTGAGGAACTGCACCTGCTGTTGTCGGAAGCTTACACCATTTGAGTCTGGGATCTGATCACTGCCGTGCTGGGGGGATGCCCACAGGGGTGGATCAGAGGGGCTAGGGGGGAAAGGACGACCACGTGGAGGCACGCCAGGAGCACCCGGGCAAGTGGAATAAAGGGAAGGGTGCAGATAGCTTCCAGATATGGGGCTTGGGACACAAGGGCCCCGTGGGTGACCAGTGGTTGTGTGGGAACGAAACTGGGGTTTTCCCGGTTGGGGAGGGAGGGAGAATCGCTGGCAATCTTTATGAAACCCTCCTCTACCTCTGCTCATAGCGCAGGGGTGGGGGGCGAGAAGGGCGTAGCGTCGGGCTTGGTGGATGGGATGGGTGCACGTCTTAGGATGACTCTCAGGTATCTAGATGTAACGTCACAATGATACCAAAGGCTTAGTCTGTGCACCGCTTCTTCTGCAGAGAGACAGAGAACAACAGAGAAATCCATGAAAGAATGCAAAGGGGACACATGCTTTCTGATATTGCAGTGTCACTGTACAGACACACAAATCCTGTCGGCACATTTCTCGGCAACCCAGTACACTGTAATTTGAGGACTTGGTAAAAGGCTCACAGATTAATTATTCATGCTTATTGTGACACAACCAATTTATTTCTGGCTTAGTGAGTAATTTGCAGATACTTATGGTGAGGGAAAGTGGTCATGGGTATTAGAGGAAAAGACTTTACGCGGCAGGGCAATTTTTTTGAGCAATGTTGCTTGGTCACTTTCCCATTGAGAATGGGCAACAAATTTCTATCTAGTACTTTAGATCAGTTGTAGGCCCTGTGTCTCATTTGGTTGCCCGTTGACGGCAACATTGCCCAGAAACATTGCCCAAAACGTTGCGCCGTGTATCATCAGCCTCAAGGACATTCTCTCCCAATATGAGCAACTATATTAGGTAAAGCTGTTTTTAAGAGACTTACAAAACATTGAGAGATGTCAGTGAACCTAACACTAGTTTACAAAATGCAGTACTCAACAGCCTACTATAGGTAGTATGAATTGCTGTGAGTTTAAAATAAGTTGCTTATTAAGACTCTACAGTCCTCATAACACAACAGGTCAATAGGCAGCACATATCCTGCAAATTCATTATTTCTAATTGATTCAGGCAACAATAGCTCAGAAAAATAGCAAGGTTATGACACATTACATAAGACACAATCAAAAAGCTGAATATGAGAGCTACATTTCTAACCACATTCATTCTCCACTTTATCATTTGTTAGACACCAGTAAACCAGGGGTGTAATGGTTCAAATTTTTTCAAGGTTCAGTGTGTATTGCAGTTTTGGAGTCAAAGCAACTGGACCGATTGATTATAGGTAATAACAGTAAATATAAACAAAGGCACAAAATAAGTGTTAACAGGTCAGAGGTAGAAATTAGAATGTTCTGCAGGAACTAGGGCTGCACGATTATGACAAAAATCATATTTGTTGATTATTCCCTTGAAATTGTAATTGCGATTATTAATTACGATTATCACAATTTACATTGAATGATGTTCATACCATTGTTTGATGCAACTGCATGCCGTATTTTTATATGAAAATAAACAAGCTGAAAACACTAACTGAAAAACCTTTAGTGCTTTTCTATAGTATTAAGCCTCAAATGTCAACTATACATCGGATTGGTTTCTTCTTTTAATTATAAAAAAAGTACAAATATGAATGGTATTATAATGTTATACTAAAACTAAAACAATGGAAAAACCCTTAAGATAACATGTAGAAAGTAAAAAACATATCTTAAGTGTGCAGAATAACATAAGTGGACTTTGAAATGATTAATTGCCGCTTTGAACGATTACTTAATTGTGGCATCCATAATTGTAATTGCGATTAGAAATTCGATTAATTGTGCAGCCCTAGCAGGAACACATTTAGTCTTCTAAAAACAGTAACACGTTACAGTTAACAATTTTCAAATAAATAAAATTCAAGGTAAAAACCCAACAAAAATGACAGCGATAAAATTTAAAAAAAAAAAAAAAACAGCAGTTAATAAAGTATCTGATCATAGCGATGTAGATATTGCAATTTGGCACTCCGGTCAATTCACATCAGATCACATTTATTTATATAGAGCTTTATGCAATAGATTGTTTTAAAGGAAGCAGCTTTACAGTATTAACCATGAAAAAAAACAGTGTCACTTTCAATTCGAATTACAACTTGACATCAGTCAGTCTTTTACTTTTCCATACAGTTAGTTAAATGGTGAATGAGCCTGTAATGTCTCTTTGCCTGTAATCCCATTTTGTGTGCCATATCTAGATTTGTTTGTATTGTACAAAAATAATTGTAATAACACTTTAACATTTTCAAAAGCTGAAGTGATTGCCTTGTTTTATTTATTAGAATATGTACAACTCAATATTTTAACTAATTGCAAAAGCTGAATAATCATTCAAAGCCTACCGATTAACCAATGAAATAAAAAACAACTATTAATTGATTATTATTATGATTATTAATCGATTAATCGTTCTAATAACTTAATATTACGGTTTGTTTTTTTTTACAGAGAACTGTTACATCCATACAGTGTACAATTAAATATTTTAACTGCTATAAAAATGACATACCTGATTTCACGGCCTTTCACCAAATACTAACACAGACAAGAGAATTCCGCACAGACTCTGGCTTACTGTGACCCTGATGCAGCTTCACACGTAACTTCAGACATAACAGCTCACTCTCTAAATAAACTGAAGCGAGAGGGAAAGTGATTCTGCTCACTCACATTCCACGTGCTCCATGTGCATTAAGAAATGATACTTGTGAATATTGGAGTTTTGGTGTCCTTTCACCAGTTCCCAACCTAATTCTGGCATTATAGAGGCCATCTCTTAATAGACTTTATTAACATTGAATAAAAATTGTATCGGAAGGTGATTTTACTAAACCATGTTGTCAATGCATGGTACTTTAATTACCACTTGTTCACTCTAACAATAAAAGTACAGCAACATACAATGGTTTAGCTTGAAAAGGCCTGGGAGGGTAGAAAGCTTAGTCAATTAGTATTAAAAAAACTGCTTTCAAAACTGTGAGCTGAAGTAGATGGGTTATTGAAAAGAATTTTGTACTTAAATCACTTATTTTATTTTAAAGGATTAGAAAATATGGTTCACAAAATAGGGGAATTATTTAAATGTATAGAAAGGTTTCCCACACCTCTTAAACGCATACTTTTCTTGATTTTTCTACATAAATGTAATAAGGATTTTTTAAAAATCATTCATGTGCATAGAGATTGCATTTACAAAAGGCAATGTCCAACCAACAAAACAGCATATCTACGATACAAATGACTTTTCCACAACCTCTCAAGATTTTAAACATTTTCATGACTTTGATAAATTGGTCCATTCTCTCAATTTTAAACTTCCCTTTTAAAATTCTCAATTTAAGAAGCCTGTATAGAACAGTTTTGTTATATCACCCAAAGGCACAAATGGGACATAAAGGGATGAAAATAGCAGGGTGCTTATTACAAAACTCTAGCATCTAATGTCTTTAAATATTTACAATGAATTCCTGATTCGTTCTAGTTCAGATTCTGCAGTTCAGTCACTTTGACAACTTAGAATATTATATAACCTACATTAGTAAAATCCCATTCAGATGAAACCAACCCAAGAGATCACATTAAAAAGTTCTACATACCTCAAAAACAACGTAAGGTAAAAAGATAGATAAACCTGACACAGATCACCCAGATGAGGCCCAGACTCGTGCACTGACTAAACGCTGTTCCGCATGAAAACTGAACTCCAGCAACGCCTTTTGCAAACGTTTTGGGTCCACAAACTCCACTATACGAGATGCTCCCGAGGCCGAGACTTGTCTTATTGCTTTTGAAAAGCGTGTTGCAAAAGTGATATCAGCAATGAAAGAAAATGCGTAAAGGCGGTGTGTTGCTAACCAGGCACTTGTCACGTTAAGTTTCGCTTTTCATTCTTCTCCAAGCTCTCAAACTGTTGCTAGCAACTTACGCAGATCACGCATGTCTCTAAACTGACGGCAGGGGGCGCCATTAGTCAAAGCGCTTGAAAGTTTCATCAACAAAGGGTAATTACACCATTTAATTCTAATACAATGACAGGTGGGTAAAATGTATCTATATACACCAAGCAATCATCCCTAGGTATATTAAATATTGAAAGAACTCATGCGGGACGACTGTATTCATATTACTGCATATCAGTTAACAGCACGACATATTAATACTGCATCGCACTACTCATTTTATCATAGCCGTTGAACTATTGATTTCGTTTCAGATTTCACCAGCCAGCAGACTGAAAGTAAACCTCCACCTGCGACCCTCCCAGATGCATAATACATGAGGTTACAGTACCGTGACCGAAATGAAACTGCACTGCAGTTTATAACCTCCTACCGAAGCCTGAAGTGCAAATTAAAACAACATCTTCAGCAGCGCGTGCCTCGACTTCACTCCCCTAAAAGAAAACAGTCCGAAAGAATAGAGGTCATGTGCGGACAAATGTCCCCCGGAGGCCCTTAATAACCCAGTTTATCCAATACGCAGTCACGCAGAGTTGCAACTATTGTAGCTCAGGGCGTTAGGATACACCGCATCAAAGCCACTGCTTTCATCGCCATATTCAGGAGATTATGTATAAAAATATTCTTTGTAATGTTCATTTAAATCTATGATTAATATTATAGGCATCGTATTTGTTTCCGTCACTGTATTTGTGTGTGTTTTGATTGATGCTCTGGCAAATTATGAGAAAATATCAAGACCAATAACGTACTTCGAAATGAATATCGTAACGCTGTGGTGTTGCCACGGTGAAGTGACTGTATTAGGAGATAACATGGTACTTTTTTTGTTATTGTCCAGTAATTGTCCTCTGTCAGAATTTTTATATTACAATACACAAATCAATCATTTAAATGAATAAATGGAACTAGTCATTAACCTAAGAGATATTAGACTACATACATAGATGAAAAGCAGAGACCCGTAGGGGAAAAAAGCACTCTGGTATTACGTTTTTTGTTGTTGTTGTTCTTGCTCAACACAGACATGTCTTTATAAACTAGCACTGTGCGTAATCTTCTTTAGCAAGTTTCAACAAGCCCTTTAAGTTAAAAATGTGAAAACTGAGATGCAAGGACATCGGAGCTTGATCAGCTTAAATTAATATATCTCTTCAGGTAAACAAATACAACCCGCAACTAAGCATTTGCTACTCTTTAATTCAATTGCAAGCATGCAACAGCATAAAACTAGAAGGACTTAGATGAGACGACTGGGTATTTAGATGATCTGGTATTTAATGCGACAGCCAGCGATAAACAGCGATCGGAAAAATCTTTGAAGCATCTCTCTCACTCCAGCACAATCCAGTTCCCGTTCCGTTCCGTAAACGCAATAGTATCTTAAATAAAACACAGCTATGTACATTACAGGGAATAAATATACTTACATGCGCAGACGACGTACACAATCCTGCAACGTCCCTGCAAGAGGCCACATGCAGATTGAAAACAGCGCTGGTGAATGACAATGAAATGTGGCGCGTAGCTGTGACGGTGTTTTCGACGCGCTCTGATGACGTCGCATTTCGCAGGAAACCGCAATGTGAGCTTAAAAGCAGCGGCCCTTCATGATTGTACATTTAATGTAAAACTTCACTGTTACATATTGTAATTGCAACTATGTCTGCCTTTGAGAATTGTTAATATTGTTTGTTCAATGCCTATTTTGTATGTACAATTGTTTATTTACTATTAAAAATATATATATAAAAGTGAGCTTAAAAGCATGATCGGTTATTAATGACATGAAATAGCTATTTGTGTAATGCATGCCTTGACACTATTTTGTAAAATATTCATAATATTTAAAAAAATTTATGTATTTATTCATTTTTACAGCCCTTGTTTTGATCCATACCAAGTGAAATCTTTGGACGATTATGAATAATGATGAATGAATAATATAATATAAGTGTAATAAAGTGTAAAAATGTTAAATAAATAAATAACCACAAGATTCAAAAGATTGAACCAACTAACTAAATATATATATTTGATTAATAAATAATAAATGAATTTGAAATCAATTTAAATAAATACATCCAATTTGGTTTTGAAAAACAAAACATTTAGTTTAAAAAAAATTAGATGCAATTAGAAGTTTAAATAAATAACTACATATTTTTTTACATAAATATACATTTTGAAATATATTTTGAAATAAATACATCTTGATTTAAATACATAATACATCTATAAAGCTGCCTTTTAAATGGTAGGACGGGGTACATTGCAAGTGAATGAGCAGAACCCTCTGCTCTGGAGGTGTATATCCAGATGGAGTTCTTTTGTCTGATTTGGTGAGCAAAGCTAACCAGCCATTTATAAAGGTGTACATGACAGACTCAGTTATTACTTAATAGACCCACCCGTACAGCAGGTTTCGTTGGCAGGTTGAACTTCCTCAGCTGGCAAAGGCAGTACAACCCATACTAGACCTGACACTCACACTGAACTGAAGTGCACAAGCAGTCTTGCATTTCAAGCCTCATTTGTTCTTTAATTGTTAAGTGCCTGATAAAATCACTAGGGTGAAGGTCAGTGACATGACCCACAGAGAGCAACAACTACTGTTACTAATCCCATTCACAATTTATATGGCTGCTAAATTATTTACGCGCTGGCACCTCGTGCCCACATCTTTTTGATGTACTTGAATTATTCCCCTCCAACTCTGATAATGACTGTCACTGGTTCAGAAAAGCCATATCTCACTGAGAGGCCACCAAAAGGTTAAAAAAATATATCCTCACACAGACAGAACCGTTGAGTCAATAAATCAATTTATTTAAAAGAATGTTACATTTTATAATGCTATGACCAAACATTTTGCTTTTACATGATGTCAGTTTCAGATTTCTGTTTCAAAACTTCTTCCAGGTATCCGGTTTATCTTGCTTTTTTTTGTTTAATTTGCAGTATGTGCCCCATTGCTTATTTCAGTTTATACTACACCTCAGAGTCACTTTATAAATGTATTTGTGCCTTATTTTTTTGAAAAGGTTACTCAAAAACTCACACCGCTGAAAATACTGTACACAGAGATATTTGTGGTTGAGTTTCATATTCAAATAAATTAAAGTATCAGTCAATAGAGAAAGACAACCAGAGCAAACGAACGGAGAGAATAAGAGTAAAGAATGAGAGAGGGGGATACACACAGACAAAGGTAAAAGTCTCATCTTAAAGTCTATGACAAACTATCTGACAAGAAAGAAGAGAGATTTGAACCGTATGCTTATGCAAAAGCTGCATGAATCTGTGAAATCCCATGATAACCAGCATAACGGTTATATAAAACAGCTGTGGTAATCCAACACAAGCAAATCCGCTGATCGTTCTGTTCATAATCACCCGCTCACTCAGTTTGTCTAAGAATCCAGGTTCAATACAAGTTAAATATTTTTGATTTGCCCTTTTGTTTTCCCCCCTCATTTTTATTTCAAAAAAGAAGAAAAAAGCTAAATCAAAGTTTACGTGGGGCCAATTTTGGGAGGATTTCATGCAGAAATATGAAACTTGGATTTATTAAAAAAAAAAAACAACAACAACAGTATTTTGGTCAAACTTGTGGTATTTGTGCTGAGAAGTTGTTTGTGTCAATCATTTCAGGGTTTAGAAATTGTCATAGCTTCAAAACAACAGAAAATTATGTGATTTGACAATAAAATTTTGTTTGTGTCTTATGTCTGTACTATTAAAACAGTATTTTAATGTTTACTTCAATTGCTTCCATTACAAGTGCCTCACTGTAACCCAATTTCATATTTTTTATACTTTTGGTGGTAATCGTCTTTATGGCAAAAGTGCTGTCAACTGAGCTCATCTTGTATTAAAACCAAAATATCCCTTTAAAGTCAATGAATGCGATGACAGAGAAACATAATGGAACAGTGCAGGACAGAAATGGCATGCTGTCAGTCTTTAACACACATCACACATTTAAAAAGTGCAAAATATGTCATGACTGGTCTGGAGTGACAGGTTTGTATGCGCCTGCGCTACAATAAGTAACACTGAAAAAAAGTCAAAGGATAAACACACTCACATGTGGTTTGATGCAGACCGCTTCCTGTGAAGTCAGAGCCACCTACTGCCGGATGAAGGCATGGCATCCTGAAACTCATAAACTAAGCAGCCCAATATCCACACATATCTAACACTGCTGGCTTTCCAATTCAGTGCTTCACATTTATAACACTGTTAACACAACTCAAGTCATATATGAGCAGAGCGAACACCCACACAGCACTGTTACAGATGATCAGTGGGCAGGTGTTCTACAGCCATGGCCAGACCCACACAGAATCTCTGCAGATTCACAACACACATAATTCACAAGTTTATCATATTCCCCAGCCACTTGTTGTTCACTTTAAAAACATTGTACAAATAATGTCTATCATACATTTAGCTACTAGTAAAGTTACCCTCAGCAGTGTTTGGGTCATTGACATGCAAGAGCGCCCATCAAAAAAGATAGTTTTCCATTTTTAAAAACAAACTTTTTATATATTAATGTTGGTTTAATATGGTATTGAACACCATGTATGTCAGTGGTTCGCAAGAAGAGGTCTGGGGCCCACCTTCACAAACTTCTAACGTGGCCTCAGGATGACTTAAATTATTTCATTTATAGTTCTATTAAAATAATCTTAGTAAAAAATATTTTATTTTTATTTTATTAATATTTATTTATAATATTTTTTCCCCCTTTAAGTCCACAGAGTTCTTGAAACTTTTGGAATCACAAAAACAACTGTGGCTAATTCATTTAATATACGGACTCTCAATTAATAAGAGTTTGAAAACTAGCAGCTTTGTAATAATTACAGCAAAGCACATCAACAGCAATTTAATAATAATACTAGTAATACTAGCATATACTAGTAAAACTAATACTAGGGACCTTCAAATACTGTGTCGGAAAGGTAAAAAGTCTTTCACGAGACATGGCGCTATTTTAAAATAAATCAATCAATCAAATGTTTTAAAAAGTTTTATATATTTCTTCGAAAGTGAAAAGTATTATTTTTTACAAATATTATGAATTCTCATTGTTTAGGAAGCAGTAGCACCACATGCCATTTTACAACCTGAACAAAACCCCAAAAATGATTTTAAATCAGAATGCATTTTTAACATATTTTGAATAAATAGAATTTTAAAAAGTGCATCACGTCATTGACCAATTGTAGCACATTTTACCAGCAGAAATTTCCAATAAAATCAGCACAGAAATTCCATCTGGGCCTGGCAATGGCTAATGCGATCAAATACTGCTTTGGAGAATAAAAGACAGATGAGAGCACACACAAAAAAATTAAATGAAAAACCTCAGTTCAGCTAAAGGGCTGAAAATCTGTACAAGCCTATTACCAACACAGTGGCAATAGTGAGGTAAGAGACAAATTAGTGTGGAAAAGCATGGAAAGTATTGATCTGTCTCTCTTGCCCTTGTTTCTACTCGCTGGAAAAGGCTTGTTTTCTTTCCCTCTCTCACTCTGATTGTCCAAGTAGAAAATAAAGTAATGGTTTTTGCTTTTTTGTATATTCTTTTTGTTGAATTGATACATTCTGAAAGAGCATCCCTGCCCTCACAGGTGCATGTGTTAGTGTCAGGATGATGCATTAGTCAGACCGCCGACCTTTCCATGTCTTTAAATTGACACACTCCGCAGAAGCACAGCTGTCTCTCAGTTGTCTGCATCTGAAGACTGCGTCTTGTGACCAGTCACATGACATGAATGTGTTCATCAGATATCACTTCACCATGTCTGTCCACTGGAGCATCACAGTCTTTCAGTGTCAGTGTCAGTACGTCCAACATTAATTCTGTCCAGTCCAGTGAAATGATGGCGTAAGTCTCAAAGTCTCTTGTAGTTCCATATTTTGATCGTTGTACTGTGGTTGTGTCATTTCCTGCTTCGTATCTTCCTATTTCAGTAAGTGTGTATCAGTAGTGGAGTACATGTGAGCATATGGGACTGGTTTGAAATGTTTTCGGAGTCTCTGTATGCAGCTTTTAGTGTAAGTGTGTGTGTATCTGAGAATTCAAGAGGAGATGATCTCTTCGTTCATGTGCCTCCATCCCTTCTGTGTCTCAACAGTTGGAAGATATTCTGTCAAAGAGAGATGGGAGCACAACACACATTATGGATAGACATTAATGTCCACAATTCAAACTGGAGGCAGGCAGAGCCTTACCTTACCGCACATACCATCTTTACTGCAGTTCTTATTGTCCTTGTCCGTGGCCTCCTCTTCAACCTGAAAAAAATATAATAAATCAATAAAAGCAAAAAGAGCAAGCAGACTCTCACTCAGACCTGAAGTACCCACCTCTTTTCTCCATTTGAGCTCACAAAAGACTCTCTCGAAGCACTCGTGCATGTAGTTGAACTAGAAAGGGAAAGACATTTTTAGCGCCAGGGCTCAATGTTTAAATATGTAAAATTATGAATGTTTAAAATGGAAAGATTTAAAAATATATGCAAATGATAAACTTTCATGTGCATGATGCAAGATCACATGGAACTCATTCGGGACTCACATATGGAGTGAAGATTTTGACCCAGCGAGGTTTCTTCTCGCCTCGCGCATACTCAAAACAGAAAGCCATTCCCTCTTCATCCGTGTCCCATCTCTGCATCTCTGACCATTCAAAAGCTATAACCTGATTCTGTAACGACAGAATGGGCAAATCATTTAGAAATGTAAAATTATCATCTGAACTGTTTTTCAATTTTATTAAAGTAAGAAGCATCAACAACATTACTACAATCATTACACCTAATAAGCAACTTTTTACTCCATCAAAGTAAACACATTCACCTCTAGAATGCCATCCTCTGTGCACGCATGGAGTTTAAAGTGGCGGATGCTTATGGCCGTAACGACGTGACCTTTCCTACGCGAGTCACAGGAGCAGTGCGGGAAAGTGATCTCATTGTAGCCCTCACAAGTCCTCAGAATACTTAAATACTGCAGAGGGAGAGGGTACAGGAAGCACTTGCATTAGGATTCTGTCACTTTTCAGTTAGAGACGTACTGCACAATGTGTTATGATATCCAATACAATTTATTAATACGCTACTGTTAAAAAGTTTGGGGTTGGTAAGACATTTTAATGTTTTTGAAAAAGTCTCTCATGCTCACCAAGACTGCATTTTTAAAATAAAAAATGCAGTAAAATCAGTAATACTGTCAAAAAAGATGACCATTTAAAATAACTTTTTTGTATATTAAATTTATTTAAAAATATTTTATTCCTGTGATGCAAAGCTGAATTTTCAGCATTACTCCAGTCTTCAGTATCTCATGATCCTTCAGAAATCATTCTAATATGCCGATTTAACATTTCTTATTATTATGAGTGTTAAAAAAAGTTGTTGCTTAATATCTTTTGTGGAAACCATGTCCAAAAGCACAGAATTTATGCGAATTAGAAATATTTTATATCAAATGTCTTTACTGTCACTTTAGACCATTTAATGCAACCGTGATTAATAAAAAGATACATTTCTCAACAACAACAAAAAACTTGCTGATCGCATACTTTTGAACGGTGGTTTATATTTACATTACATGTGGGCAGTATTAAAATTATACACTACATGTATAATTGTATACACTAAATTAAACACTAAATGTATTAAGAGAGCGCTAGACGATTACAAAAGTGAACAAAATGTAAAACAGGAAATGAGCATTAACAATTAAATATCCAAATGAAAATAATAATAATAATAATTAAAATACCATATTGTCAGGGTCTAGACTTTGACATGTCAATAATACACCCACAACAATAGGTGGCGCCAAATACGCATAAAACGAGTGTGCCATGAAATACGTAATGTAATGCGTGTTGTAAAGATCGTGAGTAAAAACAAAAGCAGCAGAAAACCTTACAGCTGCATGAGTTAGCCTGATGGGACCAAACTCACTTTGTGATTTTAAAACGTAAGACAGTACCCAGATTTGAAGACTACAGTAAGATTTAACTTCTACTGTTAATAAGATTTTGGTAGGCTACTATTAGATGGATAGCCTAAATGTCCTAGTTCAGATGGGCTACCTGTTTTTTTTTTTTTTATGGCAGATCAAAAAGTGTATATTTTTTTTAATGTGATTGTTGGTACATTTTACCTGTTTTTACCATACTTTCGAAACAAAAATTAAAATAGGAAAAATATGCAATATGAAAATAATTAAAGACAAAATGTGTTTAACTGAGAAAAAACAAGATTTGGTTTTTAAAAAGCCTTTTTCCAAAAGGTATATCTGGAAAAGGGGGGGGCGTCTTATAATCAGGGTCATCTTATATTCAGGCCAATACGGTAATCTAATCGAACAATAATATATGCTGATAACCTATATATCATGTATCCTTTTCCTTCCCCCAAGCCTCTTCAGAGGAAAAATTCACAGAAAATTTTAAATTCAGTCATTTACTCACTTTAATGTAATTCCAAATTTCCTATTTTTTTTCTATGGAACCAAAAAAGTAATCCACACGACCACTCATGTTCTGTATTTAAAAAGTTTTCTAAATCCATACGATAGATTCATGTGATAAACAGACCATAATTTAAGTTAACATTCACTCTCATATGTCATAATGCTGTAATACCTATTAATACCTGCTATATTTGATATTTAATTTAAGATTCAAAACTTTCCTTTTGTTTTCCAAAGAAAACATGACAGCACACAGGTTTGGAAGGACATGATGGTATGTAAATGACAGAGTTTTAATTTTTTGATGAACTATGCCTTTAACCCCCAGACCTCCCCTACTTCCTATAACTGTGAATCTGCATTGTTTGGAGACTGACCATGGTCATTTTCCTCTGTTCAGTGAGCTTTTGGAGCTGGTAGGACTTCTCTCCCACTTTGATGAATCCCTTTTTCACATCATCCAGAGCCTGAGAGAGGACACAAGTAAACATACAGCAGTACAGATTGAAAGCACACTGCCACAAACACACATTTGCTTGAAAACACACACGTATGCAGACCTGATGAAAGCAATAGTTGATGGCCAGCTCATTGTCGTTGAGCAGAATCTCTTCTTCCGTGGTGAAGAGCCACTTGTGAAGCGCGAGGCAGGTGCCTGGGATGGCAGATGTATAGTTCTGCACATAGAGCTTATGTGGGAACTCATTAGGGGCCAGCTTGCGTGCTAAGAGATAGAGAGAGACGGAGATATAGAGGTAGATAAGCAGTAAGAAACAGGGACAACGAGAAAGTGTAAAAGATGAAGAGTATTTATAGGAAGACTTTATTATGTACTTTATTCGTCATTATATATTTAGATTTAATATACTGTATAGTTTTAAGGAAAATTTATACTTTTATTCAGCAAGGAGGTGCATTAATTTAACCAAATATCACAGTAAATAATTTACATGGTTTCAAAAGATTTCTAATTCAAATAAATGCAGTTTGTTGAACTTTTTATTCAAAGAAGCCTGAAAAAAATGGATCACGTTTTCCACAAAGAAATATTAGGCAGCACATCAGTTTTCAACATAGATAAAAAATAATAAATGTTCTTGAGCACCAAATCAGCATATTAGAATGATTTCTGAAGGATCATGTGACACTGAAGACTGGAGTAATGATGCTGAAAATTCAGCTTTGATATAACAAAAAAAAAAAAGAAATAAATTGTAAAAAAAAAAAAAAAGTAGCCTTGTAGATTATTAGAGACTTCTTTTACAAACTTTAAGGAAATCTTACCGACAACTTTTGAGCAATCATGTATATATGAAAAATACAACGCATTCATGTTAGGAGAACATACGTTTGTATCCACAAATATTGAGCTCACTTCGGTAACAAGACTCTGCTACTTAAGCACACGCGTTGACACATACAGGTTAAACATATTGAAAGCTGCTCTATTAAATTTTAAATAAAATGCTAAATACACAGCACCCACAAACTATACTATACACAAACTAACTGATGGGATAATTTGGGGGGCAATTACAAATTCTACTACAGCAATTGTGTGAGACACATCAAATAAAAATTAAATGTGGATGGGGCTATAAAGATTTGTTAGCATGAATTACTGCCCCACACACACACACACACACACACACACACACGAAAACCACACATGCACATAAGGGTCGTGCACATTTTGCCTTCATTAAGTGACTGGATAAGAAGATTAGTAAACAAAGAGGCTTGTATAATTCAACAGCCCGTGAGCTCTCAAACCCCACACATACAGAGTACAGACAAGAGAAAGTGAAGTACTCCTGTGTCATGTGTATTTGATTTAAATACATGCAAGTAAAAAAAAAAATCTATAAAAACTGCCTCAGAATAAAAAGGTAATTGTGAAATAGATTTTAAAAGAAGAACCATTTAAATTCTGAGAAATAAAAGGTAGCAATTGTGAAAAATTGGTTTCCATAAAACTCCTAGTCATTATATATATAAAAAAATAACAAAAACTATAAAACATACCCAATTAATTTCACTTAGTGACAGAAGCAGTTCTACTAGGGGTAAAATTTAATATCATGACTTAGGATGCATTTAAAAATATGAATATTAAATGGATTGTTCACCCCAAAATGAAAATTCAGTCATCATTTACTCACCCTCTAATTGTTCCAAAGCTCTATTAATTTCTTTCTTCTGCTGAACACAAAAGAAGATATTTTGAAGAATGTGTGTAACCAAACAGTTCCTGGTCCCCACTGACTTCAGCAGGATGAAATAATAATAGTATGGAGGTAAACGGGACCAGACACTATTTGGTTACCAAAATACTTCAAAATATCTTCCTCTGTGTTCAGCAGAAGAAAGTAAGTAATACAGGTTTGGAACAACTAGACGGTGAGTAAATGATGACAGAATTTACATTTTGGGGGAAACAATCCCTTTAAATGCGGTACAATGTGCTCTTTAAAAAAATATTAACAATCAGATTGGAATCAGCTGATTATGGCATTAAAATATTTGTATTAACCAAAATTAAGAAATCTGAACCACTACACCACTTGTTATTACTAAACACAGGCATAAAAGACTGTCATACAGGAAAAAGAAGCAAACTCTTACCAAAGGAGTGGTTAATGACTTCAAACAGAGCAAAATAACTTGCAGTAATGCTGTCCATCCCAATTTTTGTAACAACAGCCTGAAAAAGACAGGTGGAAGAATGCAATGTATGAAACTGTTGCATTTTAAATAAAATGTTGCAGGATTAAATGCTGTACCTGGTAGACCTGGTCTGTTGTGCAATTCTTTCGCACCCGAACCGTAACTGTAGTTTTGTCTGGCATGGCTATCCTTAGCTCCACATCAGAAACACCATTATAATTCTAGGAGGAATGAGAGAGAGACCTAAAAATACAGTCCAAACAGACAGAGCAGCGCTTCAGGCTGCTTGTCCACCGTGTACTTGAGAAACACCCTGACAGGTACAGCCTCACACTTACAGCAGAGCAATGAAACATGCAAATGGGTATACAAATAACATCATGACTGCCACATTTTCAAATGCTGCTTTTCTTACTGGTTAAACACAATTTCATAGAATCCATTTAATTTTAACCAAATGTAACCAGATAGATATTAAACCAGGTCCATCTGTTTTGGAAAGACATAATATACAGCTTTCGAGCCCGGAAATTTCATTTTATTAAATTTTTGTTTCAGATTTCATGCCATTTCATTTTCATACTTCAATGTCTTTTTCTTTCTTTTTACAAAGTTCTATTATTGCCTGCAGCTTGCTACTTTTTTTTTTACAAAAATAGAATGTAATAAAATATACATAGCAATATATTAAAGTAATTAAATTCCATAACCCCATAGTTTTTCATGTTTTACATCCTATATCTTATTACCAATGAATCTGTAATTACAGTTATTTATGTATGTGTGCACATAAAATATACATTGCATGTATGTACTGTTGTTGCAAGTTGTTGGCTCCCTTGCAAGTGTGCTTAAGTCTCCTACTGGGTCTTGGCTTCGCTTTAAGGGTAACAATCAACTGTTTCTCTGTGTTTCCCATTTAAATACATTACATTTTTACACTGTAATACATAAACAGTTTGCATTCAAGATGAACATAACAGTTGAACTAAATTGAGCTGAATAGTCTTTAGTTGAATGAATTGTGATGTATGATATTTTCTCTGTGGCTGCACATCAGTTTGTCTTCTTTACTACCGTGTGTTAAAGGGTTAGTTCATCCAAAAATGGAGATTAGCAGACGAATCCAGTCGGAGTTATATTAAAAATTGTCTTTGATCTTTCAAGCTGCTTCATGGCACTTAGCGGGTGTTGCATGCATCAGTCCAAAAGCACTTAATTAAAATGCGCCCATCCATAAAAAAAAAAAAAAGGGTCTCCCACGGCTCCGGGGGGGGAACAAAGGCACTCTGTAGCGAATCGATGCGTTTTTGCTAGAAAAATATCCATATTCAAAACGTAATAATCACTTAAATGTAGCTTGCACTCACTGTTGTACACTGGAAGTAGTTCCGGGCAGATGACGTATGGAGGTCGGCTTTGCGCATGCGCCGCTCAGAAGCGATGAACGCGGAAGCGCAGGGGAGAGATCAACACAAAACAACGGTCTCGAATTAGAAGTACAAAACGAGGATTTGTAAAGATGAATGTCGGAGGATTTCGATATAAGCCAAGAGGAGACTGGTTTTCCTATGCTGAAGTAAGGAAACTTTGCTTCCTTTGCTCTCGTTAACAAACGTTGGTTTTCACAAGACTCACCGGCGCATGCGCAAGGCTGAACTCATACGTCATCCTCCCGGAGCTGCATCCAGTGTACAACAGTGAGCGCAAGCTAGATTAAAGTGATTATTATGTTTTGAATATGGATATTTTTCTTACAAAAATGCATCGATTCACTACAGAAGGCCTTTGTTTACCCCCGGAGTTGTGGGAGACACTTTTTTTATGGATGGGCGCATTTTAATTAAGTGCTTTTGGACTGATGCATGCAACACCCACTGAGTGCCATGAAACAGCTTGAAAGATCAAAGACAAATTTTAATATAACTCCGACTGGAATCGTCTGAAAGAAGAAAGTCATATACACCTAGGATGACTTGGGGGTGAGTAATTTATGGGCTAATTTTCATTTTTAGGTGAACTAACCCTTTAAAGGCACATTTTCATTGCTAACTGACCCATCAAACTTTGTCTTTGATGGGTCTTTGTGACTTGTGACATTCTTTGATTGAATCAATCATTTTTTGAGTCAAGTGAGAATGCAATGTTGTAAGCGTGGACCTTTTTTGTTTACATGTGCAGTTATAATCAAGCTAAAGCAGGTCTACAGTCTCCTTCTCTTTGTCCAAGTACATTTACTTGTACTCATTTAGCTGTCTTTAGTGTGTGCTGATTATATTGAGGCTTTAAAATTCTTAAGTTATGCTCATTTGTGAAAATCATGATGAAGAAAACGTGTAAGAATCATAAACTTTTGTTGGTCACTGCTTATTTTCTGTAATAATCCAAAAGTCAATGGAAAAATCCTATTGTTTTTTTTTTTTGAGGGAACCAGGGTGATGCTAACTTCTGGGTTGGCCTACAAAAAATAACCACTGCAGCGCTCTGTTAGCCCGTTAGTCAATAATGGCACAGATAAATGGAATAGAATAAAGCAGGGCATGAAGCATTTTTATCATCCTAATATGCTTAAAATCAGGCCTGGCCACCCTGTCTCAGAGGACAAACCCTGCATGCCCAGACAGAGTAGTCATGTGATTACTGAGGATAACTGCAACAGACATTGCCCATGGTGCACTGATACTTCCTGTTTCTGCTTGCAATCACTCTTTGAGCGCAACCAAAACATACCAAACAGCCCTGCCATCCTTCATACTACTTTTTTTAAGATCAGATGACCCTAATGGCAATCTTTGGATAGATCTGTAGATAAATATTAGTAGGAAAGGCACTGTTATCCTATTATACATGTGATGCGTTACATATACAGTTGGGGTGTCTTGATTAGGGTTGGGTACCGAACTCGGTACTTTCAAGGGTACCGACCGAATTGCGTCGGTACTACAGAGTACCGATTCACGTTAAATAAATTGGTGCCAAATTTCGGTACCTGAGAACGCATCTGGGTGCATACGCTACAGAGAGAGAAAGAGAGACCCTGTGACGTGATGTCACCCCTGCAACTCGTTCAAACAACACACAGGGCAAGCCGAAATGTTGTGAAGTGTGGTTACATTTCTAGGGCCATATGGTTTCTGCGAAAACGCAGACGGGATCGTGGAGTCCATTCATAAAAACATAATTTACTCTATAGCACGGAATGTCACGGAATTCGTCAATTTTAGATGAATAAATCAAAAGTAGCCACTGCCACTTAATTCGAATCGCGATATAAACTAGTGTCTGTGAATATTAAAATGCAAAAAGATGGTTTAAATATGAATCTACATGTTCCGCTTACCTCTGTATGTATGAATGGCGGAAACGCGGTTTTGTTTACTACACAAATACTGAAGCACGCGTGACGCTCGCGGTGATTTTCGGCCTCTGCGTCTCACTATATGACGGCATGAAGTCAAAAACTTAATTTCCAGAGCTGCTGAGAGAGTCACTTCGCGAGAATTTTACCATTTCATTTGAGAAAACTAGCATCATCATACTGTATACACACAGAAACTTGATGGCAACCTGTCAAAATAAAAGTACAGTTTAACATGTAACAGAAATATATTACTCTTGTATTACTTTTGTAAAGTATAATGTACATCTTGAAATAATAAATTTATCAAATTTAAATAAAACAATTAAATGATAAAAAAATAAATATTACAACCAGATTAATCACTTCACACAATTGTTATTCCATGTATTAATTTCAACAGTAAACCTCAGTTTGTTTGCCAAAAAAATAAAAGGGTTTTATTTTCATTTGATTTAAAATAAATGTTTAATGCCTTCATTTGATTTTCAGAAAAATTAAAACAAGAAGAAAAAGTAAAAAGTAAAGTTTGTAGGGCCCTATTGTTCAAAATGTTGAAATTGAGACTTTTGGACTTATTTTTTCACTGAAATAAATGTTTTTGTAATTACACAGAGTAAAGTACCGAAAAAAGGTACCGCTAGGTACCGGAACCGAAAAAAAGGTACCGATACCGGTTAAAATATGAACGGTACCCAACCCTAGTCTTCATACACCTGTATTGATGATAACAGTGATATTTAAAAAAATATTGATACCATGTCAAAAGTACACGTATGATAATATCATAAATAATATGGTGCTAGTAATTATCTGGTTGACACTCCAACATAGTAGGTGGCAGTATTGCAGTTTAATGCCTGTTGTCACCCATTAAAACAGAAAAAAGACAATGAAGCAGCATGTAGCTACTTCTGTCACACAAAATCACAGGCAATGACAGAAGAAAGCAAACATAGAAGTTTCTTTGATTATGTAAAAAAAATATCAACATTGTTCTTTTTGTACTCTTTATACGGTTTATGGTTACAAACTCTCTCTCTGCTTCACTACACTCATATTATAGGTGTGATTACTTTTCCCAAAATATTAAAATAATATCATTATTGCGAATACTTTTGCCTTTGATAGCCTAATCGTTTAATGAATATCTGATATCTTGACAGAGTAATATACACAAAACCTTACCTCATCAGACTCAGACAAAAACTCCTGCATGATGTCACTCTCTCCGATTACCCGAACAGAACACACTGGTGAGATCAAGAGGGAAAGGCAGAGAAACACAGAGAGAGAATGTTGGAAACATCTGTAAACAGCTATTTTCTAGATTTTCATCTCACGGCCCCTTCCTTTGATGTGTTCTCTTACCTTTCTCCAAGTACTCCTCCAGCCCTCGTCTGCGAGCGTCTAGCTGTTGCTCAGACAGGGAGAAAGGCCATTTCCCCGGCAGCTTGGGAAACGCAAAGTTGGCAAATTCCCTCTTCAGATTCTGATGCAAGATGACAAACTCACGATAACGCTTTGAGCACAACTGCCTGCCTGCCATGTACACGTTGTAGACCTAACACAAACACGGAATGTTGTCAAAACTAACGCTGAAATCATCTGGAGAAAAAGTATCAAACCAAACAGAAGCATAAGTGGTCAGAGCAGATAGAACACTCACTACAAACTTCTCTCCATTCTGTTCCACATGTTTGTAGGTGGGCACGGAGATGGGCACGGCCTGCTTGTCGCTGTAGTCATAGCAGGACTGAGATAAGCCATCGTCCCCGGGATCAAGGCTGTCCGTCTCTGGCTGAGGAACCGACAGGACGGCCAAGACTAACTCTTTCTCTCCTGCTCGGATTAGATCTACCACCTGCTTATGAGTGGCCCCTTCCACATTCACCCCATTTCTGCAGATGGAAGGAAAGAAGGATCTGGTTACAGAATTAAACTTGTACTCACAGCCAATTACAGTGTGACGTTAAACGGTTAATGCTATAAGTCTGGTTTCCATTCAATCTTAGAGGGTTAATGTCAGATCAGATATCTCCTAATCTTGAACCACTACTTTGGTGGAGTTCCTGGAGCTCCTATTTTCTGGTCTAATCTTTTCAGGGCTCCACAATAAGGATGGCCCGCTGGCCCATGGCCATGTGTGAGCATGTTTTGGGCCAGTTGACAGAACAGATACTTGCCCTTTCAAGCCAGTGGTGTGATTCCACTTAAAATTTTACATTTATTGATCCTGTACAAGCCTTTTTTGCCTTGCAGATTGAAATGTTTGGTTTTCTTGCTGCAATGTTATTTATCTAGCTTGTTAACATACAGGTGCATCTCAATAAATTAGAATGTCGTAGAAAAGTTCATTTATTTCAGTAATTCAACTCAAATTGTGAAACTCGAGTATTAAATAAATTCAATGCACACAGACTGAAGTAGTTTAAGTCTTTGGTTCTTTTAATTGTGATGATTTTGGCTCACATTTAACAAAAACCCACCAATTCACTATGTCAACAAATTAGAATATGGTGGCATGCCAATCAGCTAATCAACTCAAAACACCTGCAAAGGTTTTCTGAGCCTTCAAAAAGGTCTCTCAGTTTGGTTCACTAGGCTACACAATCATGGGGAAGACTGCTGATCTGACAGTTGTCCAGGAGACAAATCATTGACACCCTTCACAAGGAGGGTAAGCCACAAACACTCATTGCCAAAGAAGCTGGCTGTTCACAGAGTGCTGTATCCAAGCATGTTAACAGAAAGTTGAGTGGAAGAAAAAGATGCACAACCAACTGAGAGAACCGCAGCCTTATGAGGATTGTCAAACAAAATCTATTAAAGAATTTGAGTGACCTTCACAAGGAATGGACTGAGGCTGGGATCAAGGCATCAAGAGCCACCACACACAGACGTGTCAAGCAATTTGGCTACAGTCATCGTATTCCTCTTAAGCCACTCCTGAACCACAGACAACGTCAGAGGCGTCTTACCTGTGCTAAGGAGAAGAAGAACTGGACTGTTGCCCAGTGGTTCAAAGTCCTCTTTTCAGATGAGAGCAAGTTTTGTATTTCATTTGGAAACCAAGTTCCTAGAGTCTGGAGGAAGGGTGGAGAAGCTCATAGCCCAAGTTGCTTGAAGTCCAGTGTTAAGTTTCCACAGTCTGTGATGATTTTGGGTGCAATGTCATCTGCTGGTGTTGGTCCATTGTGTTTTTTGAAAACCAACGTCACTGCAACCGTTTACCAAGACATTTTGGAGCAGGTCATGCTTCCTTCTGCTGACCAGCTTTTTGAAGATGCTGATTTAATTTTCCAGCAGGATTTGGCACCTGCCCACACTGCCAAAAGCACCAAAAGATGGTTAAATGACCATGGTGTTGGTGTGCTTGACTGGCCAGCAAACTCACCAGACCTGAACCCCATAGAGAATCTATGGGGTATTGTCAAGAGGAAAATGAGAAACAAGAGACCAAAAAATGCAGATGAGCTGAAGGCCACTGTCAAAGAAACCTGGGCTTCCATACCACCTCAGCAGTGCCACAAACTGATCACCTCCATGCCATGCCGAACTGAGGCAGTAATTAAAGCAAAAGGAGCCCCTACCAAGTATTGAGTACACGTACAGTAAATGAACATACTTTCCAGAAGGCCAACAATTCACCAATTTTTTTTTTTATTGGTCTTATGAAGTACTCTAATTTGTTGACATAGTGAATTGGTGGGTTTTTGTTAAATGTGAGCCAAAATCGTCACAATTAAAAGAACCAAAGACTTAAACTACTTCAGTCTGTGTGCATTGAATTTATTTAATACACGAGTTTCACAATTTGAGTTGAATTACTGAAATAAATGAACTTTTCCACGACATTCTAATTTATTGAGATGCACCTGTAGATGTTTTTTTTTCTTTCCAAACATGCAAAAATTACCAGTGATAATTTTGAAAGCATCAAAATTCAAAGCTGAATCAACTAAACACTCATTCTTCCTCCTTACTGTACATAAAAGAGTGGTAAATATCATGCCACTGAATCATAGTTTTGTGTTGCCCATGGAAGCATTTTGACCGTGGCTCCAACCTACAATGTGTCCTCACAAACCATCTCCCTCTTTTTGACACTCCATTAAACACAAGAGACAGAGCAGGATGACCTGCTTCCAGACAAGCTATGCCCTCCATTATATATTTGACATGACAATCTACAGTACATTTGCCCATTTATAAAACGTTAACAGGGGAGCACAGAGAAGGAACTGAGCGATTTAAAGTGTTGGGTATCAATACAGGCTTCCAGATTAAATTCCAATTCAAAAACACTCGATTTGAGCCTGATTCGGGTATTTTTGAATGGGAATTTTTTTGCTCACCGAATTTTTGCAGGCGAAATGCAGTCATTTTAACAGAAATCCAAACAATTGGGAATTCCGTGTGAGGTCTAAAGATTTCCCCATGCAAATTTCTCAACACGTTCAGGTTGGTCACACAGATTCGCCACATTTACCAACAGAAAGCTGCTTGGTTTGAAAAAGACTTCTATGTGAGTTGTTCTTCCATCGCTACTCTCCTCAACAGACAATGGACCTATTTTGCCCACAAAATTTTGTTAAAAATTTCACTGATATGACTGCACCTCAATGCTTTAAATTATACAGAACAGAGTTTCTAACTGATTCCAAGGGGTAACTTGTCATTCTAAACTATTGAATAAAAGAACTGGCTTATAAAAGTCATTCATTTTGGGAGTCAGGCTGGTCAAGATGTATCTTTATTGATTCACTAAAAAGAGTGACAAGAGTCTTTGCTTGTGAATCAGCTGCATTGGTCATGTTGTATGTTTGATTATGCATATTAGTACACAAGGAAGACTCAATATATATGTTGTTTGCCAATATTTTGTGGCTCACAGTCGTTTTGTTGCAACCCATTAAATGCAGATGGCAAACTATATACATTTCAAAACTATGAATTAAAAATTTTTTACCAAGACGACCTAAACTGTGCAGTTGCATAAATTAGATCAGCAGAAGGCAGGGAAATCTGCAGCACTGTAACTTTTCATGCAGCCACTGAAAATAAGCATAGTGTAAAGGTTTGCTCTTTAGACTTTAAAAATTGATATCAGGATTGATCAAACGAAGACATCAATTAATGAAAAAAATTATATTTTTAACCAGCCCTTTCAGTTTAGGGGGCTCGTCTCTGAGGGTGCTTTGCAACACGTTGCATTTCATTTAAACTGTGCAGGTAGAATGTTTTTAGGGACACCTGCAAAACAGAAAGAGTTGGTGATTTAAGACAGATGAGCACAGCTCTGCCCTCCTCTCTGTCCTGAGTTTACACTGACTGATGCTGAGCTGTCGCCTTCAGCACCATGGCAACCAATGCCAGCATCAGTGAGGTGCCCTGTGAATATTAACATGCAACCGGAACCACTCCAGTAAGATTCGAGACACAATAACATCAACAAGTAATAAATCGTAACCCAAATATAACCCAGACGTTCCTCCTAATATATATCCCCTAATGTAGTCCACAGACAAGTCTGCGGTTACATAATCATGCTGCAAATGTTTGATATCACCATGGTTATAAAAAGGACGTGCCGATCATTCAGAAGGTGTGTGCTATTGTTTACACAATTTTCCAATGCGGTTTATTTCGATTTTGACCCAGTATCGCTCAGAACAGTGCAGTCAGCTACACCAAGATGAGAGGGAATGAGAGAGCTTGTCTGTTCATGCTGCTGTATGTGACCTGAATCTGCAATGAAGACAAATGCGTCCAAACACAAACCTCCTTTATCTAGTGGAAGTGAAGCAGCCATTCACGCAGACACATACACCGATGCATATGACAGGCAGAGACACTGTGTGCAAAGAGATGTTAAAGAGATGTTAAACGGATAGTTCAGCCGGAAATGAAAAAGTGTGTCATCATTTACTCATCCTCATGTTGTTCCAAACGTATATGACTTACAGAATATGACTTACTTATGGAATGTAACAGAAGATGTTAGACAAAATGTAACAGTCTCTACTCCCATTCAAGGCATCTTTTTTTTCTCCATATAATGAAAGCAAATTGATTGAGGATGCCATTCTGGCTAGGATCTCCTTTTGTTGTCCACGAAAGTTGGGTTTGGAACAACATGAGGGTTGGTAGATGATGACATACATTTTATTTTTGGGTAACTATCTCTTTAAGATCAGGGAGGCTGAAATGGCAGGCTGCATTTGTGAAAAAGTCAGTTCTGTCAGCAAATAGATGTCCTTGAAATTATGAAGTCAGCTTCTAAAAAAATAGATATTTCCAAAAACCTAAAGGATATGGGATAATTGTAATACTAGATGTCTGAATGACAACCTGGGATGTGCTTAGAATATCAAATCCTGTTGTAAAGGTGATTTTTGTATAGTTGTATTTTGTATTTAATCTGTATTTATGTTATCTGTATGCACCCAAGGGTCTGAGAGTAACGCGATTTCAATTCTCTGTGTGTATGTCCTGTACATGTGGAAGAATTGACAATAAAGCAGACTTGAACTTGAACTAAAGAAGTGCATTCTGCAGTCCAGGACATGACAAGAAGCTGTATTACATCTGTATGCCATTTTTACAATAAATCGCATTTTTCGTGACTAATAAGATGATATGCAGTGCTGCAGTGACAAGGCTGGCTAACTTTCAGCTTCTTACTCCAATATCCATCAACTCACTTATTAGCCACGTTAGCAGTTGCACTGGATTACAGCGTCTTTTCTCTCTTCAGACGCCTTTAAATGCCTTAAAAACACGGTTGACTTTCGCCTCTGGTGTTTAAGACCAAATCTGTCCGCTTTCTGTCTAACAAGGGATGATGGTGAAGGCGGGCAGCGCTGTTAAGCGCGTCTTGATGTAGTCCATAGAACATTTACATATAAACTTACACTTCAAGAATACGGTCGCCCTTTGAGATTCCGGCTCGGTCTGCCGCACCGCCCGGTAACACGGCGCTGACGTGCTGCAGCGGGGCGTAAAGTTCGCCGTTGATGCTCCTCAGTTGCCCTCCTTCGCTTACTTGCCCGCGGACGTTAAAGCCATAGCCCGAGTCCGACTTGACGATGCGGACCAACCGAGGCCCGGAGGTGACCGTGGTCGCTACGAGGCCGTCGGCGCACGTTCCCGAGCTCATGCCGGAGCCGTTGCGAGCCGCCGAGTGAAGCGTGGAAGGGCCAGCGGAGCGAGTGCCGTCTCCTTCAACAACATCTGCCATCTTTATTTGAAGAAATCCTGCCTCCACAGCGGGCTCGGGGGCCGAAGTGCTACATGAGCTTATTGGCTGGGCGGAGTGCGTCAGACTCCAGAAGGGAAAGACTGACGCCAAACCGCCCCCATCACGAGACACTGGCTGTGTTCGGAATGGCACACTAGCGTACTGCTTACTGCCCACTACACAGTGCATACTGCCTACTACTCTGAACATTAATTCAGCACAGCTGTCGAGGCTGTTACCTTACAAGCAGAGGCGGACAGTAACTAAGTATATTTACTTGAGTATTGTACTTAAGTACACTTTGAGTATTGGTACTTGAGTATAATTTTTTCTGGGAACTTATGACTTTAACTTCACTACATTTGAAAGACAAATATTGTACTTTTCACTCCACTACATTTATATCAAGGTCCTCGAAGTAGAAAGTCGTTACTGTGTAGCAGCTTTGAAAGACAGTGGGTGATTTTTCTTCTTCTCTAAAACTTGACTTTCTTTTTTTCAGACAGTTTATCAGTAATCACTCTTGTAGGGCTACATGAAGTGATTTCTCAGCCTTTTTTTTTTAACACTGAGCAGTTGCAAATGTGATATTTATTTACAACAATTCAATAATATGACGTTAATATTGTGGTAGGCCTATATATTAGACACAATATTGTCTGATTTTGCTAAATTGTGTACGTGAAAATATTACCTATAAAGCCACAGAAGAACTGTTGTGCGTCTCCTAATAAAACACAAAAGGTGTTGGACTTGAAGCAGCACTGCACAGACTGTTCTGTGTGTGACATCAAAGTACCACGAGAGCGATTAGACAGCATTTTTTAAAAATAGTTTTGATGTCAAATAAGTCTTACGGTTTTGCTTTTTTGTTAAAGCAGTGTTGCTGTTGTAAAAGTTATACAGCTACAGTTGTGTTGCTGGGTTTTAAAGCAGGTTTTGATTTGTCTTTGTTCCTTATCACTCTGTATTTACAGGATTTCCCTGTCCACTCTGTTCAAATGTGAATGAATGGCTGCACATAGATGTGTCCAGAGCTGTGTGAGATCACTACCATCCTGCTTTTGTGGGGGTGGGTAGGGGTGTTAAATAATTATTTGTATTTTTAGTTTTTTCCCTCTAGGGTTTTTAACATTCTAAAAGCTCTTTATTCCAAAGATACTAAAAGCTAGTCAGTGTATTCAGCAGGAGTAATGTATTCTAAGTTGCTTCAGAAGTATTGCAAGTACTACAACAATAAAACAGTGCATTGACATAAAAAA
>NW_015505219.1:1820560-1918505 GCF_001515645.1 Sinocyclocheilus grahami | reverse complement strand
TCTTGGAGTAATTTTGGTTGGCCGGCAACTCCTGGGAAGGTTCACCATTGTTCCAATTTTTCTCAATTTGTGGATAATGGCTCTGACCATGGTTCGCTGGAGTCCCAAAGCCTTAGAAATGGCTTTATAATCCTTTCCAGACTGATACACGTCAACTGTTTTGTTTCTCATCTGTTCTTGAATTTCTTTAGATAGCGGCATGATGTGTTGCTCTTTAAGCATGCTTCACTTTGTCAGACAGGTTCTATTTAAGTGATTTCTTGATTCAACAGGTCTGGCAGTAATCAGGCCTGGGTGTGGCTAGTGAAATTTAACTCAGCTTTCTAAATAATGTGGTTAATTGCAGTTCTTTCATGATTTAACAGGAGGGGGCAATTCATTTTTCATGTAGGGCCACGTAGGTTTGGACAGTTTTTTTCCCTTAATAAATGAAATCATCATTTAAAAACTGCATTTTGTATTTACTTGCATTATCTTTGTGTAATATTAAAATTTGTTTGATTATCTGAATCTTTTAAGTGTGACAAATATGCAAAAAAAGCGATTTATTCTAGTTAGCCTACACTAAGTGCAAATAATGATAAATTCTGTTTACACTAGAATAGCAGTATTTTCTTTAGCAATGGGCTAAGTGTAAATAGTAGTTAGGTGGCAGATATTTATACCTCAGTAGCCTACTGTAGTACATTATAAAACAGTATGCAATAACATACTGAGTGTAAATTATCATATTCATTAAGAATTATTAAATGGATCCCTACTAACCATACCCAGTAAACACCGTATTAATAATGAGGCGTTTTGTTTACAATTTTCAAATATTTCCTTTATTTTTACTGAAAATAAATGCCTTTCCGATCTGATATGTGATGGGAAAAGGAGAAGAATGAGTTTGGCAAAAGGCTTATCGCAGTCAGGCGTTGCTTTAACTGCTTTACAGCAGAATTTCCTTCTGCATAATTGAAATATTATTTTTATTTATATATTATATTACTGGAATATTTTTAATATCTTTGAAACAATCTGTACTGTAGGCTATAAAGAGATAAAGGTGACGTCATTTGACTTAATCGGAAACGTGCCATAGAGATTAAGGTACAATTTATGTCCTACTAACGATATTGCTTTTAAATACACAGCAATAGTTTGTAGTTTACAGTAACATGTATACATACATGTACATATAAAAGTGTTACATTTATAATTACTATCCCCGCCTCCAGTTCACTCACACGTTTGAAGATGAAACGCGCACTGCATTGTGGGAAACAGTATCCCATGCAGTGCCTTCAGATGCACTCATCAGATTTCAGCAAATGTAGTAGGTAATCCGGGAATTCCATGCATACAGAAAACTCACATACTATTCACGGTATACACATTGCATACTACAATATTGTAGGAGTTGTATGGTAGTAGGCTAAATCATTCCAAACACTGCTTCTAGCCTACTTGAGTTATATTTAGCATATTCTGGCAAATATAGTAGGTCAACCGGGAATTCCATGCATACAGAAAGTTTGCATGTACAGTATACATACTGAATAATGCAGAAATAGTAAGAGTAGTATGCTAGTATGGCATTTCGAACACAGCAACTGCTGCATTTGCGTGTATTGAAAGTCACTTCTGTCACGTAACAACAAAGCAGTGCACCATGGGAAATGTAGTGCAGAAGACTGACAGAAATATTTAGCAACCAGCATGGTTACTGAACATAGAAGTTTTTGTCTTTGAAAGGAGACATATTTTAAATAGATTCCAATTAATCTGTCATTAATTCCATTAATAACAGAACATACACATTTTAGTTAGAATATGCTTCAAGAGATTATAATAATTAAAAGTACGAATATGTTATTAAAAGTAATTTCTTCAGTGCTTATTTTTTAAAGAAATAATAAAAAGTATTCCACACTAGACATGCCAACAGTTCCCAAATCCTTGACTCATGCTTAACTTGTATCCAAACTTAAAAGGTTTTCATGCGTGCTTTGGAACACAGGTAAAAAGCCAAATGTAGCCACTGGGTGACACCCACACTCCATTATTTTTATTTATTGATTTATTTTTATGTGTTCTCGTCACAAATTAATATAGGATCAAGAACGGCTTAGAGGTTAGGACGATTCCAAGGGCCCCGAGAGACAGCCCCACCCCCCAAATTTCAACCTAACAATATAATTATGATCCAGCACATAATTGCATCAACATTATTACTAAAACGGAGTAATGTATAGTATCACTTTTGGTTTGTTTACTGCGGTGTTTGTAAAGCATACACATTTGTAAAACTTCTTAAAATATAAAACACAATCCCATCATAAGAATCTGGAAACCAATTTAGGTACTGTGCACTATTCTTTGTAAATGAGCTTTAAAACAATGGGGTTTTTATTTGGTTACAAGTGAGTGAACTGAAATTAAAAATAAATAAAACTTATGAATGTTATAAAAACAAATGCATTGTGTGACATTAAGTTTGAACTTGAACATTCTTTGAACCTCAGATAAAAGTTCATTCTTTTAGGCTCTAAGTGCCCAAGTAACAGTTCCAAGATCCCTTATGAGGGCCACCACAAGATGGAGACATTCACTGGAAAATGTTATATTTTATGAGCTCCAAGTAAGATTAATGCAGTTTTTATTAATGTAGTTATTTGCAACTTGTCTGATCACTAAAATGGGCACCTTATGCTTTTTACACCAAAGGAAATATGAAATACCCAGGGGAAAAAACCAATGGGTGTTAAAAACACTGATCGAATAGAGAACAGAGATGAGTGGTTAACTTTGGTGTTAGCTTAATATTAGAATGGAGGGACAACAACAGTTGTTGTGATCTGATGTGGCTTCTTATCACAGATGGAGGCAGAATTATTATTAATTAATTATTCTATACTGTTATAAAAGCCGAGTCGTTTAACATTGTATTATAAATATACTTTATACTTATGAAAATACACGAGAATGCAAAGCAGAAAAACTTAACAGATAAACTGTCAGCAAACGTCTGTTTATTGTCTTCATGTATATATATGGTAATACTCTGGTATTGTTTTCAAGTTTCCTGCAGGCCATGTATAGTATGAGTTACTGTAATGTGTATTATGTTAGGAGTGGTGAACTTTTCCATCTGAAATTGAAGCATATAGTTCTAATATATCTATAAGAATAACCTTCATGTGTATGTAAGTTGCAGCCACAAACACATTTACAGATAAGAACACTCACACCAACATATTGTAAGAATACAGATTTAATTCAAAACATTAAAAACCTTTATTTCTGGTTTCAGATACACCACAGCTTTACAGATAAACCCTTTCTGTAAGGACAAGATCATTGTTTTGTGAAAAACTCATTGCAAAGCATAGTGATGCAGGCGACCAAGGTGACGTACTCCTGGAAGTCCACAGTGCCATCTGCATTTGCATCCAGATCCTTAAAAATCTTGTCCAGAGCTGCCTGGTCACTGGATTTCTTTAACAAACACAACACGCACAAAAGTGTAACCAGAGATAGTCAATCCTTATATATATATATATATACACACACACATAAAGAAAGCAATTTTAATACCTAATTTTAAATGAAGCATTTTTAATTAAAATGTCAATGAAAAGAGAAATTATATTTCAACTGGTCAGTTTATGAAACAGTTTTGCAGTGCCTCTCACCGCGAAGATGTCGCCCAGCTCTGCTGTGAGCAGATCCTTGAGCTCGCCTTTGGCCAGGGTGGTTTTGTCTCCCTCCTTTCCTGAGTATTTGTGAAAGGCTGCAATCAGCATAGCCATTCCTTGTTGGATTTCTGTGAAATTAGTGTACAAAGCAGGTGTATCATAAATAATAATAACAACAACAACAATCAAAACTCATTGTTTATGACATCCAAAATCATTAGTAGTGGAGATGTCAAAAGTACAATATATGAAATATCATGCCCAGCAACAATATAACACACAGAACTGGTTACAGCCCTCTGGAGAAGGAGTGGACCTTAACTGTCTGAAGAGTGGGAGTTTTCAGAAAAGGAGGGATAAAAAAAAAAAAACTAAACTTTTAAACACAATCGGATTATGGCCAACACCCTACACACCCTTTAATTAAAACAGAATAGAGAGACAGAAAGAAAGAGATCTACTTGATTTTGGCATTGGTCATTTGATCGACCATCAACTGCCTCCTTTTCCTGCCTCTGCTTTCTTCTCAACACAAACTGTTCTTAAACTATTCTACTAATCAATTAATGGCTGAAAAACATATAACATAAACTAAACTACCCTTCAAAGAATGCCATCAATCTACACATTTTGAACCCATCAAACTCTTATAGCGCAGCAGTGAGATGCATCAGTTTATTTTAAGCAGTAAAACAATTCAGTAAAAAAAATAAAGGAGTCTCTTACGTGACATGGTGTTTCTGGAGTTCACGGCGTGCAAGAAGTGAAATAAGATGGGACCGAGCGAGTAAGAACTGAAGGAACAGACTGGGTGTTATATACAGAGAAATGTCACGCCCCCAAATTCATCCCCTCCCACCATCCCAACCCTTAAAGGGATAGTTCACCCAAACATGAAAATTCTGTCATCATTTACTCACCCTCATGTCATTCCAAACCTGTATGATTTGCTTTCTTATGTTGAACACAAAAGTTGGTGGTTGCCATTGACTTCCATAGTAGGGAAAAAAACACTATGGAAGTCAATGGCAACCACCAACTGTTTGATTACCAGCAATCTTCAAAATATTTTCTTTTGTGTTCAACATAAGAAAGCAACTCATACAGGTTTGGAACGACATGAGGGTGAGTAAATGATGACAGAATTTTCATTTTTGGGTGAACTATCCCTTTAACACAAACGCACCAACATTTATGTCCCTCTCTCTTACTCTTACTATGCTCTTTCCCTTATTGTTCACTCGCTTAAACCACAAAAAAGGGGCAGGAGGTAGAGACATCCCTTGTCCTTGTTTAGTCCTTAACTCAGATGGCTAAACCAGCTTCTAACCGCACACCAACAGCCAAAAAGTTTATTGCTGATTATTTACTGTCTCGTCGTGCCTAACAACGCCCCTTAGCTGCTCTAAAATCCCTGTAAACCACAGCTTCTTGGGGTTCCACTGCTTTAATAGTCGCCAAATGAAGAGTTGAGAGCTGGATGTTCTTCATTGACGTATCGAAATTACACGACGTGCACAGAAAGACGATGTCTTCATCAAATCTTCCTAACAATATACTTTTGATCGTGCATGATTTGGCTTCTTATCATAGATTATTAAATAATTTCAAACACATTTCAAGTAATTTAAACACTCTAATACTGAAATTTGGATAGAACTGGGACAAAAGAAAACGAGTCATTGAGGCACTTCCATAACATTTCTGCAATTTTATACAAAGAGGTACAAAAAGTGTCACTGAGGTGTTACATTTTCAAAAGGTGCTTTATTTACCCCTAAAGGGTGCACATTGGTACCTTAAGGGTACATAATAGTATCTAAAGTGTGCATATTCATACCTTTCAAAAGGGCACCGCCCCAGTAATAGCTTTTCTGCCTTTTTTTCTGGGAGTTTATAAAGCTGGGAATCTCAACTCTGGCCCTCGAGGTCCACTTTCCTGCAGAGTTTAGCTCCAACCTTGATCAAACTCACCTGGCTGTATCTTAGTGTAATTTGACAATTCATTGTATGTACGTATTATGCTAGGTGTGTCAGTGGTAGGTGAACATTTCCATATGAAAATGAAGCATAGTTCTAATACATCTATAGAAATAACCTTCATGTGTATGTAAGCTGCAGCCACAAACACCATAAACACACATTTACAGATAAGAACACTCACACCAGCATATAAGAATACAGATTTAATTCAAAACATTAAAAACCTTTATTCTTGGTTTCAGATACACCACAGCTTTACAGATAAACCCTTTCTGTAAGGACAAGATCATTTTTTTGTGAAAAACTCATTGCAAAGCATAGTGATGCAGGCGACCAAGGTGACGTACTCCTGGAAGTCCACAGTGCCATCTGCATTTGCATCCAGATCCTTAAAAATCTTGTCCACAGCTGCCTTGTCATTGGATTTCTTTAACAAACATAACATGCACAAAAGCATAATCAGACACATGTTCAGTACAGTGATGTGAATTAAACACCACATATTTACATCAGCATTAGCTCACAATATATTTATTATGAGAATTTATACAAAATAATTAACCTTTTTTAAAAAAAAAAAAAAGTTATTTAATTAAAAAAAAATTATAATTATAAAAGGGAGCAATTTTAATACCTACTTTTTAAATGAAGCATTTTCAATTAAAATGTCATAATGAAAAGAGAAATTATATTTCAGCTGGTCAGTTTATTAAACAGTTTTGCAGTGCCTCTCACCCCGAAGATGTCGCCCAGCTCTGCTGTGAGCAGATCCTTGAGCTCGCCTTTGGCCAGGGTGGTTTTGTCTCCCTCCTTTCCTGAGTATTTGTGAAAGGCTGCAATCAGCATAGCCATTGCTTTCTGGATGTCTGTAAAATTAGTGTGATAGAAAACAGGTGTATCATAAACAATAATATTAATAATAATAAAACAAAACCAATTGTTTACAACATCCAATGTTATTAGTAGTGGAGATGTCAAAAGTACAAAATATTAAATGTCATGTCATGCAACAATATAACACACAGAACTGGTTACAGCCCTCTGGAGAAGGAGTGGACCTTATCTGTCTGAAGAGTGGAAGTTTTCAGAAAAGAAGGGATAAAAAAATTACAGTTTTAAGAGCAAGAGGATTATAGCCAACACCCTGAACATACCCTCAAGACAGAAGAGAGAGGCAGAAAGCGATTTTTGTTATTGATCATTTCATCCACCACCAACTGCCTCTTCTTGCTGTTTTCCCAACACAGAAACTCTTAAGCTATAGCCTTAAAATGAATAAAAGAAATATCGACCAATCAATTAACAGTTGAAAAACATTTAACATGTATACACCCTAAACTCGGCTTCAAAATATCAGGAAATGAAGGCTGCAAAAACGCAGGAGATCTACACATTTTTTAATCCATTAAACTCTTAGAATACAGCAGCAGTGAGATGCAATAGCTCATTTGAACCAGTAACACATTTCAGTAAAAAAAATAAAAAGTCTCTTACCTGACATGGTGTTTCTGGAGTTCAAGGGAAGCAAGAAGTGCACGAAATTGAGAGCCAAAGATGAGAACTGAAGGAACAGATTGAGTGTTATATGCAAACACCACACCCAAAAATTCATCCCCTCCCACCATTCCAACCCTTGACACACAAACGCACCTGTGCTAACTTTTCTTTGTCTTACTCTGCTGTTTGCTCTCTCTCCTATTGTTCATCCCCTTACCATTTAAATTCTTGTTTACTTAATTATCGAGTTTGCAAAAAAAGAAACAGGTGGACTTGGCATCTCTTGCAATTGGGAAGTCTGCAACTCAGCTGGTTAAACCAGCTCCTAACACAAACAGCCAAAACCTTAGAATTGAGCCTTTGGGCAATTCCACTGTCAAGACCTGCCCCTGACTGGAAGTGCAAGTTGGGTGTTTCTGAGAACCACTTTAGTGAAACTGCATGGAGCCACTGAAAAAAATCTATACTACAAAAAGTATGTCTAATAGTGGTTATGTTAAAAACTCAAATTGTGAAAATTTGTAAGGCCTAATCATTTATGCATGTTTATGAATGTTTCCTGGCATACAAAACTGCTCAAGTTGAATGAAAATAGTCTTTTGCAAAACTCTGTGGTATGATACAGGTGGGCAGTAACTCTTTTTTTACTAAAATGACAGAGATGAGATTAGAACTGACCAACTGTGGCTGGTTGCATAAACTGCTTTACATTTGTCTTACAGCTTATTTATCTCATTATATTTTCCTTATGACTGCATCATTTTTTTTAAAGTTAGTTACATAAAAACGTTTTATTTGAATCCAAAAAGTAAAAAATGTATTACCCCTTTGGTTAACTGCTAGACAAGTTCTTAGACATAGTCTTAACATAGGCTGTGTTTATACAACTGGTCTAATGTAATTTTTGACATGTACTGTAGCTACAGGGTGCAAAAAACATTATTAGGTAATAAAATCTCACACTGGATTTATGTCATTAATCAGAAAAAGATTCCATGAATATACTGCCTTACATTGTGTTGAAATCATAATGGAGCCACTCCAGCAGTCATAACCAGTCCTGCATGGTTTAAGAGCACAGGGTAATTGTCTAGTATTCTAAGCAATACTAAAAGGCAATAATAGAGACTATATGTTTGCTTATTGTAGTCATGCATGGTTTGTAAAAAAAACTAGGTAAAGCTGCTTACTGCACTAAATGTTGTGGAAGATCAACAACAACAACAAACAATGCCTGTTTGCATGTTTGTGAGTTTTTAATGCACCACAATGCTTCATGGGAAGGAAGTTATGCAAAAAGCAGTCATTTTTAGCATTTTATTTTGTGAAGTCCATTTTGCAAGAGCATTTTAGATTCATAAAGATTCAATCTGCATCTGAAGGTGCAATATCATCATATTTTACTCTTCTCCACACTGTCAAAAAAAAAAAAGGAACTAAAAGATTTTCACTGGGGCAGTATACTCTCAAATATACATCTTTGTACCTTAATCAATCCTTAAAGTGTGCATATTAGTATCTTAAATGTACTCACTCTTATGCTGTTCCAAAGATGTCTTTCTTTCTTCTGCAGAACACAAAAGAAGATATAGTAATACAGAGAGACAATACATCTGCTCATTGTAGTCATGTATAGTTTTTAGAAAAACTATGTAAAGCTCCTTATCTACATACATGTTGTGGAACATCAAAAAACAAAAAGTATTAATTGCATAACTGACATTGTGATGCTTAATGGGAAGCATGTTATGATATTTTAGTATTTTATTTTGTGAAGTCCATTTTGCAAGAGCATTAACTTTCATTGTATGAACATAAACAGCTGAAACTTTCTTCAAGATATCTTCAAGAAAGGTGCACCATCCCTCTAAGGTATTAATATCCACACTTTAGTACTGTGCAAGTAACAAAATATTGTACCAGTGCATGTGTACAGTTTTGAACATATTTTTTTTTCTGACTACAAAACTACAGAAAATACTCCATAAGGACAGAAACCAGAGATACTGGACAGAAAAAATATGCAAAAACAGCATGCATTCTGCTTTTGAATGCTGGTTCACTAGGTGGCACAGTATAAGATATTATCCTGTATTATAGCTGTGGAAGAGTGAACTTAATCACTGTATCCGTGATGATGATGTGTTTTGTTGGGTGTATGCTAGTTGTAGTTTTTATTATTAGCTACACACTGCTGAAAAAGTAAATAAAGAAAATAGAGAGAATAAAGGAAAAGGAAGGGTGAGTGAAGATGAATAGTAAAGAATATGTGAAAAGCATTTAAGAGGACTAGTATTTCAGGACCAGTGACAAAGACAGAGATGGAAATGAGAGAAGTCAGGGAGGGAAAAAGAAAAAAAAGGGGGCGGTGGAGATGACTGGCCTTATTCAACCTCTTTCTTTATGTAATACTGTGATGGTGACTCACTAGGGTAGAATTTCCGCTCCCCTCCCCACACAGTTGCTCAATGAACGTTGATGTTTAACTTTTTTTTAAACTTTTATACTATTTGTTGTGCACTGTTTATTTCTGTTAAAGGGATACCAAAAACTGATGATTTCTTCATCATTTACTCATCATAATTGAAACATTATTTAAAATATCTTCTTTTGTCTTCTGCAGAAGAAAGAAAGTCATACATGTTTGGAACGAAGTGAGGTTGAGTAAATGAAGAATTAAATTTTTTCAACTATCCCTTTAAATGAGTGCACACCTACGTGTTCATACACTCTCTGGGGGAAAAAAGCTATCACCAGGGGGGTACCCTTTCAAAAGGTACAAATATGTACCATTTAGACACTACCTTTAAGGTGATTATATGCACCCTTTAGGGGTAAATAAGGTACAAAGTTGACCTTTTTGAAAGGGTATTGCCACAGTAACAGCTTTTGTATCTTTTTTTCTGAGTGTAAAATGGCAACTTTTATGCAGCAGCAGTGAGAAGACAAACAAGAACTCTTGATTAAATCTCATGGACTCTGTGGCCAATTTCCTTGTGAGTCACCATCCAAAAACATCTATGAGTACGTGGGACCTCCCTGGCGCCATTTTGACTATGAGTGTTGGTCAGTATCAGCTTCAGAGCCTCAGTGAGGTGGGTGGATGAGAACATGAGAGGAGAGGACATGGTGGAAATACTTGTTGTGGAGGTTTGGAGGCTGGTTTTGTGCAGATATGCTTGTTGTTGATTAAATGTGTGCAAAATGCATAGCAAAAACATCTTTGCTCTGATTAGCCACAGTTAAACTGAACCACTTATTGTACTGTGTTGACATAGCTAGAGGACAGAACACAAACATCATGACATACAACATGAATTTCCCTCCCCTTCCCATGGCTAATGTTAAATACGGACAGCTGTGTCACAAATGAGAACTTTAAGCTAAATTGGAAAAAGACGTCAGCTTAACAGAAGACACATTTTCTCTTTTCGTGTAATAATGAACATGCATCCATTTGAGTCTTGGTGTTGTATATCATAAACATGAATTTGTTAAAGCGCATTGCTAATTTGCATAATATCTAAAGCTGTCTGTAGTAATAAGGGAGAGCAGGTTGTCACACAAGGACGTTGACAAAAGGCCTATTTTTCATAAAGGTCTGATTAGGTTGGGTCAAGATGTCATATGTGTTTTTAATGTTATAAATGTATGCAATTCATTAATTACAATATTTTTTGGGTAAAAAAAGAGAAGAAGATCATTTAGTATGCTATGTTTGTTTCATAAATTCTTTCATGTTTCTTAATTGTTTTAAATATTGCTTACAAGCTTCTAATTGGCAGCTTAATGACAGTGTGACAGCATGCCCCACTATTGGTCAACGTGTTTAATGAACAAGTTTAATGAACAAATTGCTTCCACAGGTTTCTGCCTAAGCAAACTGAAAATCCAAACTATGATGAAAAGAAAAAGAAACTATTGTCCAAACAGCTGACAAGGGAAGCACTACACTTAGTGACTTCTTTCATCACAAGTCAATTAGAGAGAGCCTGTTTGTGTGACTAAGACAGTAATCTGAAACATTTCTAATATAGTCTTGTGAGTGGAAGCATCTGACCCAGTCACGCAGCTGAGGTTGTATGTGTGTGTGTGTGTGTGTGTGTGTGCGTGTGTGTGTGTAATGAGCACTGTGAATTTTAGGGCCATCAGTGAGACTTTACATCCCTGTCGTAAATCTGATTTTTTTTTAGACTAAAGAGCTGCACTAAACTTCCTGGCCATCTCTTCTGTATAATGTTAATTGAATGAAGCAAGGATTTCGTTGTGCTGATTGTGTGTGTGTAATGATGTTTCCTATAGGAAACGCTTTGTGTTTCGTTATAGCACTTCTATTCTTCTGTTGCTCAGAATGGAAAAAAAAAAAAATCACACACTATCTTCACACTGGCCCCCACCACTCATGTTTCTTACTTTCTCTTTGTTTCGCTATGTTTCTTTCTATCTCACCCCCTTTCTCTCTCTCTGTGGGCTGATAAAAGATTAAGTTTTTCGGATGCCAGCCATATTTACACTCTGGCATGGAAAACTTTAAAAAGGAAATCTTTCAGCTTTCAGCTGCTTATCCTGTTTTCTATATGTTCTCGTGTGCTTCCAAAATGTTTTCTCTGCTCTTGAGTACAATAGAAATTAGGTTTATCTCTCAAATGAAGTAAAGCCAAATTAAGGTTTTGTAACCGAAAGAGACAGACAACACAGACAGAGCATTTACGGCCCCAAGGACCGAGGCAGGAAATATAACGAGTCCCTCAACCCTTTCCCTGATGACAACTGAGTGGTCAAATAGTTCATAATCAGGCTTTTTGACTGAAACTGGACAGACATATGGTTCATTTATAGTTTCTGAGTTCATGACAGACAGGGCTAAGAGTTCAAAGGAGGATCTTTGGGCTGTGACAAGGCTACTAGAGCCTACAGTGAGCTCGGGTAAGGTTTCTGGGGTCGTGACTGGACTAATGGGGCAAATAACATGTTCACAGTTTGAAACTGGACAAACCGATAAAATCAGACTCGTTAACTGAAATCAGATTAGCAGACAGTTCAACACAGGATGCATTGGTTGAGATCGAATGAACGGACTGTTCAAAACCAAGAGCATTGACTGGAACTGGACTGACACACAACTCATGGACTGATACTGGGCAGATAGACAGTACTAAATTGGTATTGACAGTGGGATCGGAGAGCTCGGGTAAGGTTTCTGGGGTCGTGACTGGACTAATGGGGCAAATAACATGTTCACAGTTTGAAACTGGACAAACCGATAAAATCAGACTCGTTAACTGAAATCAGATTAGCAGACAGTTCAACACAGGATGCATTGGTTGAGATCGAATGAACGGACTGTTCAAAACCAAGAGCATTGACTGGAACTGGACTGACACACAACTCATGGACTGATACTGGGCAGATAGACAGTACTAAATTGGTATTGACAGTGGGATCGGAGCAGACAGTAGAGTCAACATCAGGCTCATTGCGGGAAACAGGACAGACTGATAATTCAGAAACAATTTCGTTAGCGACCCTTAGACGAACATACAGTTCACAACCAGCCTCCATGGCTGATTCAGAACAGGACGAGAGGTCAGAGATGGCCTCATCGGGCGGTTCAGAGCAGGACAAAAGTTCAAAAGCAGCCTCTATAGCCGTAAGAGGACAGGCAGAGAGTTCACAGACGGCCTCCATAGCCGTTACAGGACAGACAGAGAGTTCACAAACGGCCTTCATAGCCATTACAGGACAGGCAGAGGGATCACAGACCACCTCCATAGCCGTGATGGGACAGGCAAAAAGTTCATAGATGGCCTCCTTGGTTGGAACAGGACAGGACGAGAGTTCATAAGTTGATACCACTGACACCTCTGGAGGTTCTGCAGCGGATGCCGCCACCTCTGGAAGTTCTACAGTAGGACCATCAGGATACAGGGAGAGTTCAGTAATGGTTCCTTCGAACGTAACAAGACAGGCTGAAGGTGCGTTGTTGGGCGCCATCGTGCAAGGAGCTGAACCGAGCGCTTCCGCC
Source organism: Sinocyclocheilus grahami (assembly GCF_001515645.1). Classification (NCBI taxonomy): domain Eukaryota; kingdom Metazoa; phylum Chordata; class Actinopteri; order Cypriniformes; family Cyprinidae; genus Sinocyclocheilus; species Sinocyclocheilus grahami. Next base: position 1,905,317 of record NW_015505219.1, on the reverse strand, counting down.
TCAGAAGGTTCTGCAGCATGTGCAGCCACCTCTGTTGAAGCTGCAGCAGGCACCATCGCCTTGGGGTCCACAGCAACAAACACCACTACTTTGGGAGGTTCTGCAGCGAGGTTTCTGTGAGAGACTCTGGAAGATCAGCTGAGACGTGACGTGACTCTGGATGATCAGTTGCGGGGTGACGAAGCTCTGGTGCAGCCACCATTTCAGTCATATATGCGGTGCCGCAGCGGTTGATTAATGCCATCGCAAAAAAACTCTATCAGCAAACAGTCCGGTAAATCAGAGTAATAGGCAATGGCTAGATACTCTTGAATATAGTTCTCCAGCGAACGCGGGCCTTGTTTAAGAGTTAATAATATACGTGCTGTGTCCATACCTGGCCAATGTTCCTCTGAAAAGCTGCTGGATCCTTGTGTGGCCGAGTATTCTGTTATGAGGCGAACGAGAAGAGAGGCATGCGGATCCAAATGCAAGGCTTTTTTTAGACGGAGACGTGGTCATAAAACAGGCATGGGTCAGACAATGGCAAACAGGTATATTGAGGGCAAGACAGAAGAGTAATCCAAAACGGACGTGGTCGATCAGCGGCTAACAATATCCAGAGGGCTTGACAAGAGGGGTAATCTGACAACATGAGCAATAGTCCAGGCAAGGTGCAAACATAGTCTGAATGGCAAGACGAAAGGATAATACAAAATACACAGGCAATAATCTGAACACGGGAAAGCAGGCAGGGCAAGACTATGACTAGGAACTAAGAACTAGAAATAGCTCCGTAGGGTAGCTATCGCTATGAGAGAGATAAATGCTATACAATACTCTGCGTTGAATGGTGGTGTGAGACTGATTTATATAGTGTGTGTGCTGGAGTGGCCTAGCCAGTCTCCAGATCTCAACCCCATAGAAAATCTTTGGAGGGAGTTGAAAATCCGTGTTGCCCAGCGACAGCCCCAAAACCTTACTGCTCTAGAGGAGATCTGCATGGAGGAATGGGCCAAAATACCAGCAACAGTGTGTGAAAACCTTGTGAAGACTTACAGAAAACGTTTGACCTCTGTCATTGCCAACAAAGGGTATATAACAAAGTATTGAGATGAAATTTTGTTATTGACCAAATACTTATTTTCCACCATAATTTGCAAATAAATTCTTTAAAAATCCTACAATGTGATTTTCTGGATTTTTTTTTCTCATTTTGTCTCTCATAGTTGAGGTATACCTATGATGAAAATTACAGGCCTCTCTCATCTTTTTAAGTGGGAGAACTTGCACAATTGGTGGCTGACTAAATACTTTTTTTTCCCCACTGTAAATATATATATAGCTAGTATATAGGCTAGTAAATCTGATTATATATCAGATTTAAATGGAACATGTTTAATATTTATATTTACTAATTAAAAGATAATATCATAGAGACTTTGGGGTTGAACCCTTTTTAGTTAGTCAACAAACCAGAATTTCCTCACAAATAAGCGCTTTTCCTCCTTCAGGCCGAACGGTTTTGAGCATGGTGAGAAACGGTACGATTATAAAACCATTCCAGGTTGTTGTATGTATAAACTTTTGCCTTTATGGTGTGATCATCCTCTCGCTCACTCCAATGTTTACCTTCAGAATCACGCGAAAGAAACCGTAACCTTGTCAACTGAACCTAACGGCACAGTTTCACAATGACAGCCATTCGGCACTATGGCGATTAAAGGGGTCATATGATGCGATTTCAAGTTTTCCATTTCCGACGAGTGCTTGCGGTGTTCGGCCAATCACAATGCACCGGGTCAGCTGGCCAATCAGAGCAGACTGCGCTTGTCGGAAGGATGGACTTTGTAGAAAACAAAGCGTTTGAGAGAGGCGGGGCATAGAGGACCTACAATAATGTACAGTATTTGAAAAATAAAGTGTTTTTTGAACATTAAAGCATGTCAACATATTTTGTTACACCAAATGCACAAAATAATGATCTTTAAAAAAGCATCATATGACACCTTTAAGAATATTAAATAACAAGCTATTTAACTGGATTTGTGTCCTGCCACCCACTATCCGATTTGACCCCAAACAAATGAAATGATCACATTTCATCACTCTTATCTAAAGCGCTATCAAAGCACTTCTGACTCCAAACACACTATTAAGACAGCAGCTAAAAAATAATGTGAGTGATGTGTGTGTGAGTGTGAACTGTCTGTTTGTGTGTGTGTGATAGGGTTGTGAGGTTTACTCTGTAGGCCTACCACTTATCGTGCCACTTCACCTCCACAGTGGCTACTGGCTGCAGTGCATTAACCTAATTTTAAACCACATTTTAAAATTTCCATAGAATGTATAGTTTTTTTTCTCATCTTGCTATACCATGTTTATTGTTTATTGTGGAAGTTAGTACAGGGCACAATTCAAATGAATCTCCATGAAATATTTATGCAGATATTTTAACAATGCAGTTTAAAACGCAGGTTAATATCCAACGTTTACTGCATCACTCAGTTCATGTAGTAATATCTGTGCATATTTTACTGTCGTAGGACCTTCATTCGGAAGTTGCTGTCTATTGTGTTTGTCCCTGCATCAACAGAAATACAGGTTACTTGTGCAAAACGATCATGCAATCAGTAGGCCGTTGCATTGTCTGCGAAATGAAGGTGTGTCAGGCTCCTCCGAGATTAAAGCCCTGGGGTCTCTGTTAGTGTTAATGTGGCCCTGCTTGAACTGTCACTGGATGTGCACCATTTACCTTCACTCAAATCCATGTTCATGTGAGAAGCCTGCAGTCAGGGTTTGACCGATATTACCTCATACTTTTCTCAATGCAACTCTGAAACCTTATATTACAACACTCCTCATATTACAGTCTTTTTAGGGTAAATCGCTCTTGTTGCAGCAGTTGTATGTCGCTTTGCTAAACGAATGTAAATGTGTATTGAAAACTATACTTATCACCTCTGAATGTATATTATTTTATGCTTCTATTTGTCTGTCTTTGTCTGCTTTCATTCTTGAAGTTGAACAGTTGACGCTGTCACCACTTCACCACACCCAAATCATGCCACATAGTAAAAAACAAGAGAAGAATGACAGGGTGGGACAGAAGCCCGTAGATCAGGACTTCAGTGACTGCATCTGAGCTCTGAATGCTGTGCACTTCCTGATTTAAATGACTGATTTATGGAAATGCGCCCAAGGGAAATTATTCCCTGCAAGTTATCATGCATCTGAATAGACAACAGATGAGTCACAACCAGCCCATATTTGAATGCAGTCATGCATGCACAGCTCATGGAATCATCTATTTCTCATTTTAAACATTCAGATAGTCTCTTGCAGACACAGTGAGTTCTGACATTGAGTTACAGTAAAAATATTAATGACTTCACATTAAGAACTGATGTACAATATATAACATACTTGAGACTACAAGTCGAAAGTTTAGACACACCTACTCATTCTTGTCACACACAACACAGTAAATGCACTCATGCTAGGAATATACTTTTAAATATGTAAGAGTAAAACAATTGCACTGTTATGGCACTAAGGTACAGTTTTCCTCACATTATGACTTTTTTTTCCCAGGTTACATCATGTTGGGTGCAAGTATACCAGAGAATTTCTTCCAAGCTAATGCCATCTGTTCCATGTAAACATGCCTGATCGAGATGCTGTTTGTGTGTGTTTAGGAACACATGTGGGTGTGTTCACTCTTACATTAGACTGCTGTACAGGTGCAGAGGACAGGGACTGCACTCTGGGAAAAACAGTGTATACAGCAGAGAAACAGGTGTCCCTGCAGTGAGGCCCAAATCTGGGATTCAAAAATGTAATATAAAACTGGAAGTTAAACGAAATGAAAGTGAATGTGCTGCAGTATTTCAATGTCACTAATTTAAAAAATGAGTGACATTGATCATGTGAATTAGTTTTTACAGACGATCGCATGGTCTTCACGTTCTTTGAATCATCAGATTTTACACAAACTTGTGGAGTCCATGCGAGTGCATCTGCCATTTAAGTAAAAGCAGGACAAATGAAATAAGACATGCAAAATTCATATTCATTTTTAGTTTAATTATTCACTCAAATTATTATGCTCATTAAATAATTTGCGGTTCGTTTTTTTATCATTAAAACAAGCATTTGCATGACATGTTGCTTCATGTCTTGGCGTATTCATGTACACTTTCATTACAGCAATGTGAGAAAAGGATTAGGACTGTGTGGGTGAAACAGGTTCAAATCTACTTCTTAAGTATACTATACTTTACCTAAAACTGCTATTATGCAAAAGTCTGATATATTACTCTCTTTGACTGGTAAACTGGGAATTTGAATATAGATTTTTTTAAATCTTGAGTCTGTAAATGTGACATATAACTGACTGATTATTGACATCAATCTTTGCTATTAAGCTTGAGTTATTTGCCTTTGCATTGCAGCAGAACTTTCAGTTTGAATAAGTCAATATAAAACGATATATTTCAAACAGAACTGCCTGCACTCCTGTCAGCACACTTCTGTTTGATCTAGGCCTTTGTGAAAAACTCAAATGGTAGGGCAAAGTTAATTGCCTGTATGCTTACATTTGGGGTTTGGAATACATTTTATTAAAATGTAATGTGACTTTAATGTGCATTGAATGATTTAAAGTCAAACTTTTCAGACAAATGTTTAAGTGACTTTTTCAAAGGGTACTACATATACCTGATAGCAAATTGTAAGCTTTTTCTAAGGTTACTGCACATTCACAGAAGTGACAGCATTTGTAAAACAGAAGCGTGACAGAGTCATTAGTGCCAAATAATGTTACAAAGCAATTCTCTTATAAGAACATATTTGCATGCACATTTGCATTGAGCAAGTAGGTCAACTGCACTAGAGCTTCATTCAACAATTGTGCAAAAAGTCAGTTTAGAAGGACAAGAATTGAACTGTCTATGAATTACCAAAAAAAATTCAAAAATTATATATATATTTATATAATTTTTCACATAATTATGTGATATAAAATGATATCATGGAGTGGTTCCTTGACCTCCAAAAATCCATATATTAAGGCCCAGCAAGCAATCATTTAAATAAATGTATGTGCTATACAGGTTTTTTTGAAAATGTTGCATGCAATTAATGATGTACATATACATATATATATATACATATTTAACATAGTAAAACATAATTATGTGAAATAATATGACATCATAAATGCCATCATTGGTAAAAGATGACATATAAATTAAGTGAAAAAATAAAGTGAGAAGTACATTAGTGATGACAAGAGGTTTTTTATTTTTGTCCAGAAAGCTAAAGATTTCACTACTGCAAAATGCATGTCTAAGTACATTTTATTGTTCATTAGGCAGGACAAACATTTTTCACAACACTGCTGAGAAATCTTTCCTACTACATTAACTAAATGGCACTATATTTGTTCAAACCATTTTTACTGTGCCTGTCTTGTTTGCAACATTATAGAGAGGTACTTTGGAACCTTGTAGGAGGCAAGAGTCTAGTGCATCAGGAGTGTAAGGATGTGTGTGTTCACTTGTCCTGACACCCCCTGCCCTTTCCTCTGCACTTTTCCTTGCCGTGCTTCTTTATGTAGTAGGCCCTGGCTAAGCCAGCAATACACTGACTGAATTCACGGAAGTTCACTTCACCATCATGGTTCTTATCCAGCTCTTCCATGACCTCCTTAATATTATCTGGATCCACTTTATCCTGAGACAGACATAGAGGGAGGAATGTCAATGCTGTAATTACTTACATACCACTCATAGCTGTACTGAAAAAAAAACATGCAAGGAGCAACTAGTGTGTACAAGATACTAAAAAGTATATTAGCAAATGAAAGGTGTATAAAATGAAGAGCCTCATGCATGCATGTTATGGCTCATATAGGGTAAACCTCTCTCATGCCAGGTTGCCATAATAACATTCATTGCACAACAAATGCACAGCATACTATATAATTAGGAAATAGATAGGAATTAGATTTGTTGCAACATGTTGGAGGTGTTCACTTCCTCCAACCAATAGCTTTCTTTCTCACAACTGCATCTTTTTTCCTTCTGTGCATCTGTCTAATTCTCACCTTAAATTCAGGACTGGTAATTTGGGCTTTAATGAGCTGTCCAAGTTCAGCATTACTGAGCTGGGTTTTCTGCTCATCTGTCCCTGCATACTCCTCAAACACCTCCACTATGGCCACAATGGCTTTCTCCAGCTTAGACATGTCTATGAGAAAGAAAACAAGAGAGAGAATTCATTTAGATCATCTCGTGAAGTGCACTAATGCCAGTCATCACCTCTCCATACATTTAGCTCCCCTCCATACATTCATTTTCATCCAGAAAAGCAAGTCTTTAGCCAATACAACACAATTATATCTGTTGCAAAAATACCCACAAAATGATGGACTGCATTTCTATAAACTTCTTCTCTGTCCTATTTTTGTAGCTCTATTTCCTGCTTTTTGCGCTTTCATTTTCTCTCTCTCTCTCTATTTTATTTTACATACCTTGAGGTTGTTGTGTTCCCAGAGAAGTTGTGAAGATGTTTTGTTGGAGTAAATCGTCTGCTGCTTTGAAAGCACTTATACTCCACAGCACACACAACGGCAGGAATGATTCATTCTTGTGCTATGTAGGATCTGTAGCACCCAATCAAGTTTGACGAGACTCACATGCCATAAACAATAAGCTTTAAACTTTTCAGCTTTCAAGACCATATTCTGCTGTGTTTGACTCTAGCTAGTTTATAGTAAATAAATAAACAAAATATAGGGGATTTCCCCAGTCAGACTGCACGGGGAATCTGAGTCATATTTTAGTGACTCTTTCGCTCTCTCTTTGGGCGTTGTCTGCCCTAAACGCCATGTTTTTTTTTCTCTCTGATGTGAATGTCAAATCTTTAAATATTGTTTTTAAAAAAGATTCAGCATTTATGATAAAGATAAAAGACTCATTGTGTAGCTATGACGTTGCTGCTGATGTGTTCGTGGAAGTTTGAATCACAAGCTTCAAGCGAATAAGCTTCATATTTGGAATAAACACAGACATGCTTGTCCTCTCTAAATCTAGTATTCAGACATCAAAGAATGCCTGATATTTGCAAAATGGCCTCGTTTTGTAAAGAGACTGCATGAATACTCTATCTAGCTGTACACAGAAATGCAAACAAAAATTAAGCCGTCTGCAGACATATAAAATGATGCATACAAAGGTGCACAAAACCACATACTAAACAATGACAGCTCAACTTCATGAAAACGGATGACTGCTCGGTCGTGCAGCAACAGGATTATTCAGTATTTCCTTTAAGCTTTTCCTTTATGAGAGAAACGCTAAGACACTGACTCATCAGCCATGAGTGTCATAATATCTTGATTATTTGTCTAGTTTTGGATCCTTAAAAAGTAAACCCGGATAAACAGACCACACCCTTTTGAATTCACTTAACCTAACATATATCACGGATCTTCCTTTAATGATGTGTGTGTATATATATATATATATTCAGAACACAATCAAGTTGGTAACACAAACAACAAAGTAAATGTCAATGTCACAAACCTCTGTGACAAATCTGTGGACTGTGGAGTATTAACAAAAAAGGGTGTGTACTTTTAAGTGTGCATTATGTAGCCCTCTTTTGTTCAGGTCCACTTCTACAGTACGGTAAGCATATATGCACCTCCGACATTTTTACTGAAGTGCACAAATAAACACACCTAGACAAACACACACACACGTTTACTTAGCTATATAAATGGGTACATTCCATAGGCGTAATGTTTTTTATACTGTACAAACTGTATATTCTATCACCCTACACCAACCCTTCACCTAAACCTACCCCTTACAGGAGACTTTCTGCATTTTTACCATTTAAATTTTTTTTTTATTATTGTCAGGTTTAGCTCACTTTTGGGTACAAATTGGTCCCCAGTAGTTGTGCTGTAAACAAGCATTTATCAAGCACCCTATGGCGTTATTTTACTGACAAATGTCGAGAGCGCATTATTGTAGCGCGAAGGCACATTAATATAATGCGCGAGCGTGAATCTCTCCGCTCGCGCGCGGATTTCTTTTGCTCTCGCACAAAACCGGACGCGCGCGCTCAGATACACGCTGCTCTCGCGCTTAAAACATGTCTCTCCTCTCCCTCAAACTGTGTCCTGCGCACTCTCAAATCTCTCTGTGCTCATGCGCTAGATATTCAGTCTTTTCGCACCTGAATTAAACGTTGTCAAAAGTTATCATTATGCACTTTTAAAAAGCAGTCTCAAAACAGATTTGTGTAGGGCCTTTCCTTGATTTTTTTGTTTTTGTAATTTTGTTTGAACATAAACTGGTTGTTGTAGCTACTTTGTTTTACTATATCTCTTTTATCCTTGTATTTTGATCTTTTCTGCAAATGCACATATGCATCTCTCTGTAAAATCGGCTACTTTGTAAACACTGTTTTAAAAGGTACTATTTAAATAAAGCTTTAGCCAATCAGACCTCCACAACTGACCGATGAAAATACTACATGAAATATAATTGGGTGAACTGAACCTGTAATTTTTTTGACAATCAAAGATGGATCTTTAATTTCTTTCCAGTGTAATAATATTTTGCAATGTTAATGAAATGCCTTTAGAAATGGCCAGGAATTGGGTGCTTGGATGATTTGTACATATAACCTCTGTCCAACTGGTTGGTCTCTGAGCAATTTATCTAAAAACAACATATTATAGCCTATGGCCCTAAAGACTTTATATAAAACATCAATGTTATGTCATAATATGTCAGCTAGATACCTCAACTGAATTTAAAATCATTGCAATAAATTCTCAGTTGGTATGATGGCAATAATAAGTAACAACTCCTCAAATCAACATCAAATGCAAAAATAGATGTAAATGATGCAAGATATAACAATAAATGTTCTAATAGCATTGCTGTTTGGCCATTTATTGGGGTTTTTCTTTTGTTTTTTAATTCAGTGTTTTCAGTTCTGATTTTTTTTTAAATGAAAATCCAATTAATATTAGCTATACATTCAATGGCACTCGTCTCTAAAACAGTGAATATACAGTTATATGACAGTTACATGTAATTACATTGTCTGCAAATGCATTAAACCCATAGAATATAATGTAGTAATGTTATGGCAAATATGAAAAATGCATTAGTGTTATAGTTGGTCTCCAAATCTTAAGTATATGTTTAGGGAATAGTGCATCTGACCCATATCTAAATAGTTCTGTCTTAAATCAGAAGAGATTTAAGACATTTGTGTAGCTATTGTAGAGGAAAAATGAATGTAGTGTTTGTCTACAAGACGAGAAATAGAAAAGGAGGAGTGGAGAAGACGGAGAGCGAGTTGATGTGCTCATGTCATGTGGTTTACTGCTGACATCTAGTGATCACCTTCCTCAACTATAATTATATGGTCGTATGACAGACATTAACAATGGACACTGGTAAAAAAAAAAATTATATCCACCTTTTTCTTCAACGCGGAAGTAAGCCTATGGGTGAGACTTCCGGTTCATTAGCCGCTATAGGTAAATAACGAGGAGAATAACAACGTGCAGTAAACTGTAAAACTGTTTGCACTACAAACCAGTGTGTTCATAATTAAGATAATACATTAAAATAATATGATAAGACACACCAACTTTCAATATCAGGCAGCAAAATGAACTGTTTTGTTCAGCTAAAAATAGCTGGACGGAGTGGACGCAGATGAGACCGGAAGCCAGACCCATAGAACTTACAAATGGCCGCGCCCATTTTTTACGACAAGAAAAAGGTGGATAGGCTGTGCCACATTCAACAATTTCAGCAAACATTATGATTTAAGGTTGATTTAAGTATGATTTAAGGTTAAGAATATTTTAAGAATAAAAAGTTAACTGAAGTTAATAAATATTAAGACTAGAATTTGAAACATATTTGATAAGATAAATATATTACCAAGTTATGGAATAAGTTTGTGTTTGGAATTTAAGTTTGATTTTCTGTAAGCTCTTAAAAGTTCAATTAAAAGAAAAAAAACTCTTCAATTTTCATTATTCACAATGTAGCTATGTACAGTGTGCTATTTATATATTTATATATATCTTATATATGTATATGTATTATTAATATTATTATTATTATTATTGTTATGTGTGTGTGGCTCAAGGAGGGTGGCGCCCCGGTGCCCTCTATTGGCCAGCCACCAGTTTAGACACTTAATTTCACTTTGACAATAAATCAATAAACTAAAATTGTCCTTGTGTCATTCAGTTTGTTTGTGCATCATGTAATAGGCTATGAGAAGGCTATATATGTACACATACTAATTATTAGTATTGTATCAATATACTTATTGTAGTTGTCTAATGAAGATCTGAACTATGTATTTATGTAGGCCTATTTGAAGTTCACTTCACACACATCATGTGCCTAGGAGGGAAAAAACCATGTTAGTACTTGCTGCCATGACCTCATGAGGTTGACACACCCCAGAGTCATCATGGTTGCCAGGCAACTCGACTGTTTATACGGATTTCAAACACGCCCACACTCTGTCGGTGGTTCCTGCATGAGGGGGGTGCAGAGCTCGCACATTTGAAAATCACCAACCAAATGTGTCAAAGGGTGAACTGTAATGAGATTATTTGAAACTCTAGATCCTAAAAGTGTATTTTAAGATGTAAAATGAATTATGCATGTGTATTTACAATAAACACCAGCATGTGCATGAGGTCCGTGAGGGTGCAAGTCATGAATATAATGTTCCACAGATAACACACAAATGAATGTGATTGCAGGGATGCATGAAATATTGTTGTGTCTGGCTCGGAGTTAAAACTGTTTACTGAATGTCTGTTGTGTAAATACTGGATTTAGGTAGGCTGTTAAAAAAAGTGAAGGCCAGGATTAGAGTTGAACCTACCTTTCTTTTCTAAATAGAAAGCATTCAGAAACAAACTTTATTTTTCATGTTTGTATTAGGCTAATTAAAAATACCAATGTCAGGGCAATACAAATAATTATTTAAATATATGTTTGTATATTTTATATATTACATATTGGATAATCATATGAAATATTTGACTGTACATTTTCACCAGTAAGACAGAATAGATGCTCCATCTTTACCTTCCCTAGTTGTAAGGATTGATAAGACACCTGTCTGATGTCAATCATTGGCTGTAAGACAATGAGACTGAATGACAGTTATTCTCTTATGGGACTATTAAGTGTGGAGATATAAAGACGGAGGCTGCTCTTTGAATATCTATGAAGTCTCTGTAGTACCAATTAATCTACCAGACATTTTTTAGTTTTGAAAATTATGTTTCCTTCAGTCTGATTTAAGTCTTTCTGCTTCAAAATTTCACATTTGATTTAATGTGTTACTTGCCATTTCTTTGTAATTAATTATGAAATTTATTAGCAATTTTGGAATGAAAATTGTTTCTACACCATTTTTTTTACCAGTATATAATAAGTTAAAAGGTTAACAAATTGCATTCTCATCTCAAGCTAAATTAATCCACTTTAATATGCTGTATTTTGTGACAGTTATTTCGTGTCTAATGCTAATACTTATAAAAATAAAAATAAATTTAATTGAACATCACTTAACAAAACTAAAGAAAAATTCTCCTTTACATACATAGAGTGTAACTATAGTAACAACTTCAAATCGAGGCATGTGGCTGAAATCGTTTATTAAAACCTATTAACAAAATGACAGAACAGTCATCTTTTATTGCTTTTTGACACCCCCTGCCCCCTGCTTGTGCATCTTGTAGATCTGTTCACAGGCAATGGACAGGCCCACCACAAGAGACACAAACTCTTCAAAATCCACCTCTCCATCACCATTAGCATCCAAATCCCTCATAATCTTGTCTACGGCAGCAGGGTCCTTCTGAGACTACAGTAGAAGAGATGAGAGAAACATGTTCGAAATAGAACAAACGGAAGACTTTTCTATAGATGATGGAAAAAGAGTCAAGTTTTAGAAAGATCTGAAAGATACACTATGAGCGAGGCCAAAACATTTTTAGGGGCCCCTTGCTTCATCACAGGGCCCAAGTCAATGTTTAGAGTTGCCCCGCCCTGGGTGTAGCAATAACAGATGGAATGTTGTACCTTCATAAAGTTGGCCAACTCTGTCTCCATCAGCAGTTTGAGCTCTCTGCGATTTAATGTTGATTTATTTCCACTCTCTTTGCTCGCATAACGGTGAAACACTGTGATCAGCGTCTCCATCGCTCTCTCCAGATCAGACGGCATTATGACTGTCTACAGTGAGAGATAACGTATTAGATTATGTGAGTGTCTCATCCCTTAATCAAACAGAATATTGTGCAAACAGCCCATTGTTCTCCTCCTGTTAGGCAGACTGAAACAGAAGTGGATTTTTCCATTTGGAAATAAGCCAAATTGTGAGTAATACCCACCAACCGTCATGCCAAGTAGATGCAGTACAAATTAAGCCATTTAATTTAGTATATGCTGATGCAATTCTTTCAATTATTTAAGTATTAAGAGCAGTTATTTAAAATTAACAGCAGACTTTTAATCTTCCTGTAAAGTTTAGATTCTATTATGTAAATGACGCTGACGTCCATAGAATCTGTGCATCTACGCACACGTCACATTCGTAGGCTTATCAAAAACTATTTTCGTATTTCGAAGTATTATCCTACTAATAAGTAGCCATAACTTACAATATTAAGGTAAAAACTTTTTTTTAAATGCTCAAGTTAAACAAAGTTGTACTATGCTCTATACTCTAAATCTCAACGCTTTTCTGAATAGTAAACGTTTGTGTACTTACGCTGATAAAAGGCAGAGCGTCAACTGAAGATGAAAGAATGTACTGAATGTCCCGTGCAAGAGCTGGTCAAGAAGCAGAGCACGCATTTATACCGGGGCTCCGCCCGAATGATGAGCATGAGGTTGGGCGAGTCTGTGGAAAGGACTGTAATGTTAACTGTTTAGAGTTTAACGCCACAGAAAACGCTGACTGGGATTTTCAATCCAAACATGAAGGAGTGTAAGTGAGTCTGTGTGTGTATGTAAATGTAAATGAATATAACAGTGCTTCTGTTAGAGCTTTATGAATGAGAAATTTCACACCTAACCCTGCTAGAACAGAAACACATCTAAAATCAGCTTAAGATGGTTTGTTGCTCTGGTTCCCTGCATGAAACCAGATGGACAATAGTAAACCAGCTAAAATAAACCACCGTTTGTGAAAAAGACCTGTGATTCATTGTTTTGAATGCACACTTGCAGAATACACTGTGGAATTTATATGTTTTTACCTATATAATTTCAATATTATACTTTACTGTCAACGCATTCTTATTTGTGTTGAATAGATGTTTTCTCAGTCAGGAACAGCTCTTTTTCATTCCTTTCCACTATTTCCTAAGTGAGTGACTCATAGAGCTTTCACAATGCTTCTCGTCTGACAACACAGCTTGTCTTGCTCTCAATTTTGGACAGATGTCTGAAAAGGATACTTGCCCGGGCATTATTTGTAAGGGTAGGGCTGTGGTTTTTGGTAGTGATAAGGCTTGTTCCAGTCTGCAAAGCAAGTGTGAGGGGATGTCCCTACCCAGAACACAGGAAGTGCCTTAAACCATTTAGTCTATGCAAGAAAATGTACTATCATACTTTAAGTGACCAACAACACAACCTAGGGGCATGTTTGGTAGCAGCATTACTGTGCACATACCATACATGAGTGAGACCAGACCTGTGATTCATTGTTTTGAATGCACACTTGCAGAATTTATTACAAATGATATATGTTTTTACCTATATAATTTCAATATTATACTTTACTGTCAACGCATTCTTATTTGTGTTGAATAGATGTTTTCTCAGTCAGGAACAGCTCTTTTTCATTCCTTTCCACTATTTCCTAAGTGAGTGACTCATAGAGCTTTCACAATGCTTCTCGTCTGACAACACAGCTTGTCTTGCTCTCAAGTTTGGACAGATGTCTGAAAAGGATACTTGCCCGGGCATTATTTGTAAGGGTAGGGCTGTGGTTTTTGGTAGTGATAAGGCTTGTTCCAGTCTGCAAAGCAAGTGTGAGGGGATGTCCCTACCCAGAACACAGGAAGTGCCTTAAACCATTTCGTCTATGCAAGAAAATGTACTATCATACTTTAAGTGACCAACAACACAACCTAGGGGCATGTTTGGTAGCAGCATTACTGTGCACATACCATACATGAGTGAGACAATGTTTAGCCAGAATTCATGCATTCATTGCACCACAGACCTAATAAATCAGTATTTCCCCAAGCAAAACAAAGGGAAAGTTACTCAGACAATTTATACATTGTATCCCTTTGGAAACTAAATGTAATCTCTATCAGTAGGACATGGAAAGGAAAAAGGGAAGAGAGAGAACAGTCATGGGTGGATGACACATGGTGTTTTGACCAGGCATGATTGTGTTGTCATAGTAGCATGGTGAACAGTTCAGAAGGGGTTTCACAGCATTCTTTTCAAGCTAGGACATTACTTTTTTTAAGTGGCCTAACCAGTAGTTTGGTTAAAAAAAGGTCCAGTGCAAATGTCTAAAGATTCTTAAATCAAGATAAACTTGTTTGAGAAGCAAAATGACAGAATAAGAAGTCTTGTTTTAAGAGAAATGTTAAAACAAGAACAAATATCTCCTAATGGGCTCAGAAAATTCAACTTAAACAAGTTTTCATACTCCAGACAGATATTTGTGTTTTAAATATAAACTCAATTTTGTTCAGTTTCTCATAAAACAAGAATTCATATGTTCAGTTTGCATCTTAAGTAACTGAATCTTGAGTGCATTCAACATTTAATGGCATGACTGAATTTAAGACTTTCTGCTCTGATTTAAGACATTTTTAGGCCTTAATTGGTCTAAGGATGAATTAGAACTTTCCAAGTCCTTTTTAAGACCCGCAGAAACTCTGATGTAAAAATAGACGTCCATTAGTTTTGTCCATCTGAAAATTCAGTGGTTGTGTTTCACAACTATCACAGCAGTTTCACAACGATCTGGTTTTAATTGAAACACGTTGAAAATATATTTGCTTGAGCGTCAACTGGTAAAGGCCCAAAATTTTAATCCCATGCGAATTTGAACCTTATCTGCAGTTTGACCTTTAAGGACCGAGTAGTTTAAACAGAAAGTTGACAATGACTGGAATTTTTTGCAGGGTCAGTACCAGGACTGAATTAGCTGAGAGTCCCAGGATGCATTTTGAGGCCTTAGGCAGTTAGCCAACACAGATTAGCATACACAAAGGGTGGAGAACCAGAACAATGAAAACACTTTGTGGGTTAAGTGCGGTCACATTAGCAAAATTTTGTGGGCAAAAAAGGTTCAAGTCTGCAAGGGAAGCTTTTACACATTTCTATGAGTCTCCCACATTTAATATATTCCTATTTAATGTCTGGATCTTGCCTGTGAAATTTTGCTAAGTGAAGATAAATGTGACTACACCTTTTAGTCATTTGGAGTCTAACAACAGGAAAACAAGCAAAATGGCACATGTATTCTTTCTTCAACTTTTAATAACAAACCCCTTAAACAAAAACATATTGTAAACAGAACCAAAAATCACACATCTATGACTGGTTTGATCAAATGTGTTTAGTTATCTTTCAGTGTGAATGGAATGGATAAAAATGTCTGCTGTTGGCAAACACATCAGATTTTGTAGCTTCAGCACACTGCGAACTGGTGGCTGAATGGGTGACTGTGATAGTAACGGGATGAGGTAAGCACTTCAGTTCTTTCTTTTGCCCTTGCTGGTGGGTTTGGCGGGAGCCGGAGCAGGTGCTGCCTGGTAAAGAGCTGCTGACACTTTGTTGATGTAGTACAGTGCAAAGACAGAGAAGATCAGGCTATATGGGAGAGGACAGAGATAGAAAGAACAAATTAACAGTTGCCAATCAGACATGAAGCCTATAAAAGTAACGTGGGTTTCCTTTTCTACAACTGTTTACTGGTATGAGCCAAGTTTTTTACTGTGGTAATCAAATTACTTTAAAACATAAGTAATGCCGTCCCACTTACCATGTTGTCACGCACACACGATGCACCAAACCAGACGCAAACAGAGAGAGGCACAGGCACAAGACAACTAAGAGAGGGATGGAATCTTTTTCAGGCAAGTACAGATATTAATCTTAATTAAAATCATTAATCTGATTTAATTTGTATAACAAATTTTTCTAATTTGTTCATTATTAAAATGGCACTGTTCAAAGGTTTGGGGTCAGTATAATTTTTTTTTAAGTCTCTTATAGGCTACTCTACAAGGTTGCATTTATTTGATCACAAAAAGAGTGACATTGTGAAATATTATTACAGTTAACAGTTTTGCCTGGTAAAGAGCTGCTGACACTTTGTTGATGTAGTACAGTGCAAAGACAGAGAAGATCAGGCTATATGAGAGAGGACAGAGATAGAAAGAACAAATTAACAGTTGCCAATCAGACATGAAGCCTATAAAAGTAACGTGGGTTTCCTTTTCTACAACTGTTTACTGGTATGAGCCAAGTTTTTTACTGTGGTAATCAAATTACTTTAAAACATAAGTAATGCCGTCCCACTTACCATGTTGTCACGCACACACGATGCACCAAACCAGACGCAAACAGAGAGAGGCACAGGCACAAGACAACTAAGAGAGAGATGGAATCTTTTTCAGGCAAGTACAGATATTAATCTTAATTAAAATCATTAATCTGATTTAATTTGTATAACAAATTTTTCTAATTTGTTCATTATTAAAATGGCACTGTTCAAAGGTTTGAGGTCAGTATAATTTTTTTTTTAAGTCTCTTATAGGCTACTCTACAAGGTTGCATTTATTTGATCACAAAAAGAGTGACATTGTGAAATATTATTACAGTTAACAGTTTTGCTGTTTGAATAGATTTGAAAATGAATGAATTCCTGTTTACATTTTCAGCAGTGATTACTCCAGTCTTCAGTGTCACATGATCCTTCAGAAATCATTCTAATATGCTTATGTGGTGCTCAAGAAACATTTCGTATTATTAATGTTGAAAACAGTTGTGCTGGCTAATATATTTGTGGAAACCGTTGCATTTTTTCAGGATTCTTCAATGTTCAAAAGAATGCATTCACTTTTTTTTTTTTTTTTAAATGGACATTTTTTGCAACATTATAAATGTTTTTACTGGCACTTTTGATAAATTTAATGCAACCTTGCTTAATAAAAGTACGAATTTATTTCAAGAAAAGAAAAAGAAAAAAATTGAGCCCAAACTATTGAATGGTAGTGTACAATGCATTCATTTGAACTTTCTGCAGGCGAGGAGGAGGATACACCAGACAACAGCAGTACAACATAAGGTCAATGCACAGTCTTGTCTTGTGCATATTCTCACACTTACTCTCTGGGAAGATTTTGGCTTGGAAGCCTTTGCCAAAGACAAGGTTCTCCAGGTTATTGAAAGCCTGTAATTGCGGGTTAAGAACTAACAGAAAAGCAGATGAGCAAAACATAAATAATGTTGAGGTTACACAAACTAGGGCTGTATGCATGACAAAGCGTCAGAAGGATACAGTAAGAGAGCAGACAAACAGCACAGATCCCAGGAAGCCCCCCAGGATGGTCAGCCACTCTGAAGAGCCCAGCTGCCTGCTGAACATCTGCATTCCTGCAAACACCAGCACTGACAGCAGACTGGACAACAGCAGGGACGTGCTTGTGTTCACCGCTACAGTAAAAGAGAGAAAGACCGTGTGAAAGAGTGCGTGGAAGCAGCAGTCTAAAAATCAAAGGATATTATGACCAGTCATGTTACTAACACGTTTATTTTTCATTCATATTATTTATTTAAAAACAAATGTAATTCATATTTTTACATTTACACTAAGCTTAAACTTATCTGAAGCATTTGACTCTGTATTGTTCTACAGAACATTAAAATACATGGACGAAGTTTGACACGTCAATGTACGCGTTTTAAAACGTTCCGTGTGGAAACAAGCACTGCAGCTACAATTTTCTACAATACTCGTTTGTTTGCTTTAAGTGCTTATATAAATAGTAAGCGTACACTGGATTATGATGTTCTTGTTCTTTCGGCTTTTCTACAAATGCTGTGCCGACGACGATTGAAAACGTATGAAATGTTTTAGCGTGGGTTAACGTTAGCTGTGGCTAAACGGCATTCAGATTGCCTGGTAAAGAGCTGCTGACACTTTGTTGATGTAGTACAGTGCAAAGACAGAGAAGATCAGGCTATATGAGAGAGGACAGAGATAGAAAGAACAAATTAACAGTTGCCAATCAGACATGAAGCCTATAAAAGTAACGTGGGTTTCCTTTTCTACAACTGTTTACTGGTATGAGCCAAGTTTTTTACTGTGGTAATCAAATTACTTTAAAACATAAGTAATGCCGTCCCACTTACCATGTTGTCACGCACACACGATGCACCAAACCAGACGCAAACAGAGAGAGGCACAGGCACAAGACAACTAAGAGAGGGATGGAATCTTTTTCAGGCAAGTACAGATATTAATCTTAATTAAAATCATTAATCTGATTTAATTTGTATAACAAATTTTTCTAATTTGTTCATTATTAAAATGGCACTGTTCAAAGGTTTGAGGTCAGTATAATTTTTTTTTTAAGTCTCTTATAGGCTACTCTACAAGGTTGCATTTATTTGATCACAAAAAGAGTGACATTGTGAAATATTATTACAGTTAACAGTTTTGCTGTTTGAATAGATTTGAAAATGAATGAATTCCTGTTTACATTTTCAGCAGTGATTACTCCAGTCTTCAGTGTCACATGATCCTTCAGAAATCATTCTAATATGCTTATGTGGTGCTCAAGAAACATTTCGTATTATTAATGTTGAAAACAGTTGTGCTGGCTAATATATTTGTGGAAACCGTTGCATTTTTTCAGGATTCTTCAATGTTCAAAAGAATGCATTCACTTTTTTTTTTTTTTTTAAATGGACATTTTTTGCAACATTATAAATGTTTTTACTGGCACTTTTGATAAATTTAATGCAACCTTGCTTAATAAAAGTATGAATTTATTTCAAGAAAAGAAAAAGAAAAAAATTGAGCCCAAACTATTGAATGGTAGTGTACAATGCATTCATTTGAACTTTCTGCAGGCGAGGAGGAGGATACACCAGACAACAGCAGTACAACATAAGGTCAATGCACAGTCTTGTCTTGTGCATATTCTCACACTTACTCTCTGGGAAGATTTTGGCTTGGAAGCCTTTGCCAAAGACAAGGTTCTCCAGGTTATTGAAAGCCTGTAATTGCGGGTTAAGAACTAACAGAAAAGCAGATGAGCAAAACATAAATAATGTTGAGGTTACACAAACTAGGGCTGTATGCATGACAAAGCGTCAGAAGGATACAGTAAGAGAGCAGACAAACAGCACAGATCCCAGGAAGCCCCCCAGGATGGTCAGCCACTCTGAAGAGCCCAGCTGCCTGCTGAACATCTGCATTCCTGCAAACACCAGCACTGACAGCAGACTGGACAACAGCAGGGACGTGCTTGTGTTCACCGCTACAGTAAAAGAGAGAAAGACCGTGTGAAAGAGTGCGTGGAAGCAGCAGTCTAAAAATCAAAGGATATTATGACCAGTCATGTTACTAACACGTTTATTTTTCATTCATATTATTTATTTAAAAACAAATGTAATTCATATTTTTACATTTACACTAAGCTTAAACTTATCTGAAGCATTTGACTCTGTATTGTTCTACAGAACATTAAAATACATGGACGAAGTTTGACACGTCAATGTACGCGTTTTAAAACGTTCCGTGTGGAAACAAGCACTGCAGCTACAATTTTCTACAATACTCGTTTGTTTGCTTTAAGTGCTTATATAAATAGTAAGCGTACACTGGATTATGATGTTCTTGTTCTTTCGGCTTTTCTACAAATGCTGTGCCGACGACGATTGAAAACGTATGAAATGTTTTAGCGTGGGTTAACGTTAGCTGTGGCTAAACGGCATTCAGATTGTACAATGTTTTGTGCTTTTTTCCCGAAACACAAAGGGACGAAACTACCACATTTCAACACATTGCTAGTGTTCTCAAAGTTATTTAAATGAAGATCTGCAGCAGGCAACTATTTTGCTATTAAGGGCTAAAACTTTAAGCGAGCCCATCTGTCCTATTTCATGTTCATGCGTGCAAACTGTTCACCAGCGCCAATAGATAGAACATGATTTATCCTGAATAATTCATATAAAAGCTACACTCACCCATATTTGACAGCTGTAAGGTAAAGAGACAGGTTTAACACCTCGCTTTTCAGTCCCAGGGCCAGCAGAGCAAAGATGCCGCGACGCTAACGTCTAAAAACTGTGCCAAGTGCGAACCCAACAAACCCGACAGCTCCATCTAGTGGACAGAAGAGAGCAGCGCAGTCTTTTTCTTCTTCTTGTAACGTTTATTGGCGGTGGGCAAGCCAATTTTTGGTGCATTACCGCCACCAACTGAACTAGAGTGTGGAGTGACAATGAGAAGGATAAATAATAATAATAAAAATAATCTTATATTCTCATGATTTCCCGTGTCTCTTAGATAACTCATTATCATTCTTCTGAATTCTCTATTACCTAATATTAGTTCTAATGTCATATTTTTTGCACCTTCTGTTTGCATCTTTGTTTCCAGCACTTGTCTCTCTTTACTATCAGTCTACAATAATAAAATATGCTCAACTTTTTCAATTTCACCACAAGATGTAAATAATCCAGAAAGATGCTTCCTGATTTTAAGCACGTCTTTATTTAAAGATGAATGTGTACTAATCTTAATCTTGCTATTATTACTTCTTCTCTTCTTTTAAAGTCACTTCCAGTCTCATTATTTTGTAATCCTACTGTCTTGGATTTTATACAGATGTCTACCTGTCTTCTCCATATCCCATTTATGTTGCCAAGATTTAATAACAGCTTGCTTAATAATTGCCTTTGCTTCTGCTTTGCTGATTTTTACATCAATTTCTACATAATTTTTATTCAACTATCTTTTAGCATGTTTATCTGCCATCTTGTTTCCATCTATTCCAACATGTGCTGGGACCCATACAAACTAAACAACCATTTCTTGAGCATGAAGTCTATATAGCAGTTGCATTATTTCTATAATAATATCTTGTTTGCAATTTGATTGTCCTGACTGAATACGTCTTAAAGCCGCCAGAGAATCTGAGCATAAAACTGCTTTCTTAATCTGTGTCTCTTCCAACCGATGTAAAGCTATAACAATAGCAATCAACTCTATAGTAAATACAGATAAGTAGTCTGGTGTTCTTTTTTGCAATAATTACTTCCTTTTGTGCTATTCCTGTCTTATTAGATTCTGGTTCTTTTGAATCATCTGTATAAATGTGTACATTGTCATAATATGTCTGTTCAATATAATGATTTACTTCATTTATTGCACCACTCACTATTCAATTTTTCCACCTCTAGTAGATACAGGTCTATTGCAGGCATTTTAAATAACCACAGTGGGAGTGCAGATATACTGTAGGAACTGCATCACTATACTTCCTTTTCTTCTGCTATCCAACCAATGCTTTTTATATTTGTTCTCTCATGTTCCCAGCATTCTTCAAAAATCGCCTTAGTTGGATGCTTACTGTTGTGGCCCTTTAAGGATACCCAGTAAACCATTTCTAATTGCATACGTCTTTCTTCTAATGGCATTTCGCCCATACCTGCAGGGCAGCTTTGGGTCACATTCTTTTTTCTTTTCCTTTCTTTTTTATTGATTTAACAAAAGGGGAATACAGACAGACATAAGCAAACATAAAACAACGAAAGCAAAGCTTTTTCATCTTATGTAAAAACAAAAACAAAAACCATTCATGCATCTAATACATTATCTTTTTCAGCAGCAAATAAATCTTAACAGCTTTACAATTGATCTGTGTTGAGATTAAGGAATCATAAAATATCTTCAAATCAGTGGAAAACAGTCTACCATTTGGTACAGTTTACATGTATTTTGCTTTGTGTATATGTATTTACCAAATAAAATAAGAATTTTGACTATATTCTCCATCTCTAGTAAACCAGTATCACATTCCATAAACAAGACCATTGTATCAGTTTTCATAAAAAATTTATAAAACAAATAAACAATGAAACTTGGGTCCAAAATAACTTTGGAAAAGTAACTGAAAAATAGCCTATGGTGTAAAATTGTCTCTGACTCCTCTTTAAATTTAAAGAAGGGTATTCACCATTAGGCCTATGGTGAATACCCTTCTTTAAATTTACTAAAGTCATTAAATTGATAATATCAATGAATTGTTTCTTAGACTTTGACTTTATTAGGGATTACATAGCCTATTTATTTATATAGATATATGACCAAAATTTATGAACAAGAAGAAAGGGATAATCATGTTTCAACTTCATGACAGCATTAGGAAAAAACATTTTTTTTCTCTGTGGTTAAGATAGCACATTTACAGACACATACACTTAATGCATAGCCTAAATATTTTTATTAAGGGGCAATATTTGCCCCAGAAATTGATTTTTCGTGGATTTTTTAACCTTTAGAAGATAATTGTCTTGAAGCACGTTCAAACAAATAGTGTGTACATGTATAGCCTATATTTATGTAAAAAAAAAACATTTTAGTTTTTTTTATATATAATATAATATGCGTATTTTTTTATAACGTGTGTATTTTATGTTGCTTTGATTTTACAAAGCAACATAAAATACACACGTTATAAAAATACGCATATTATATTATATAGGCTACTTATAATATACTTATTGCTCCCTGCGCATGCTCTTTACTGACCTCCCCCCGAACACCTCACAACATCCATCGACTTCATGGATTGCTCAATATCCGTCAGAACAGACCACAGCAAGCACTGTTGGAAAACCTCTGAATCAACATGGATTGCGTTAAATTGGACATCTCCGACATATTAGACACAAATAATATCATTATAACGTAAAGGTTTGTCCTATAGCCGTCAATTTCGGTTGCAGATACCACCATTTCGGTTTATTTCGCGGTGTCCTGATCTTATAAGCTGTTAGTTGTTTTTAATGAATGTATACGTATATTAAAAAGGGCGCTCAATAATAGAGTTTATTTCATTTGATATTATTTTACCAACCGGCATAGTTCCAGCAATGGCAGATGCGGAGTTGCAAACCTTTACATCCATAATGGACGCTCTCGTGCGCATCAGCGTAAGTGCACATTTGCATCATCAAAACCACATATTTGCACGTTATCTGTGATTTGCATGCGGCTGTTATTTAACACACGAATGCACGTCACAGCAGCTTTCAAAGAAAAGGGGCATTTTGAGTGTTTTTCATACCCAAATGTAACATTTTATAAATAGCGTTAACATAGCAAAACACCCCATCTTTTATTGAGAGCATATCATTTCCTCGGATTGTGCAAATAACACCTGTAAGCAGAAACCGAGCTCCTCATCTGCTGCCAGCCGCTGAAGCGCGTGTAGGCCAAGGCTGCTTTTCTCTGCTATTATATGATATATATGCTCTCACTCGTGTAGGCCAAATAAATAACAGAATATTTTCCCGTTAATACAAGACTGAATATACGGGCCCATTCAGTCTACCTTAGTATTTTATTGACGCATAGGCCTTTCAGACGTTGAAACAACATATAAATTGTTTCAATGACTTGAAGGAAAATTAAAGAAGGCTTTATAAATCCAAGAAAAGGTAAAAGGCCTTGTCACAGTCGCGCGACAGGATGCATGTTGCCATAGAGACGGGATGCATGAGCGCTGAGGCCTGGAGAGCCTCTGTGGGAAACGCCCGTTAAAAAGACAGATAGAAGACAGCTGGGCGAATTTAATCATTTGAATGGCTTATTGACCAAATTAAATGTATATGCTGTCAGCTGTGGGGCAAGTAACGGCTAGACGCTGAACAGAAAACAACTTAAAATAGCCAAAAATTGATTTGCTGGTCTGGTTTAGAGGGGCTTATGGCACTTTTCAGCTGGGCAGGCTTCAAGATCATCTTGCTAAGCAGCTAAACTAGCTGAGCACCTGTCTGCTGATGAGTGTGTCAGCATTTTCTTTTTTCATTTGTTTTCAAATGATTGGGACTGATAGAGTTGCAACAGTGCCTGCAGGCCACTTTTTCAGCAGCCTTGGTTCTGGAAATATTTTTCCCATAAGGATTTAAAAGTAAGTTTTGAACTGTTAAGATATGAAGCAGACCGACCAGCTATGAGGCGAATCACAACATTACAAAGTTTAATTTGAAGCAAAAAATATCTGAAAACTGAATAAAACAAATGTACAAGACTGTGTACTGAGTGGCTTTAATAAGGAAAGAGCTACAATCCTGTGAAGAATTACTTTAAAAACATTTAAGAAATGTAAACTATTTGTTTAACTATTTTGATTAATTTAGAGACAATATATTTTATGTGTATTGCAAAATCGAAATATTTAAGTAGTTTAAGAGTGTAGGGAGAATCTGCGTGAGTGGACTGGCATAAAGTGTTCTTTTGGCAATATTTACTAGTGAAGGTGGAGATTTCTTTTCAGTTTTCACCATCGATTCCACTGTTAAACATGATTATTTAAAGAATAGGTTGAAAGAATGTGGACTGACAGCTTTAACAAACACATAAACCATCAATTAAAAAATTTAGTCTTTAAAGGTTAATCAGTTATCATTCAAAATCAGTAAATAAATCAAATGAATGTGATTTTTACTTCAAGAACTGTTGAAATATTATAATTTCTTTAATTTAGATTCCATTGGTGTAGAATTTAAAAATGTTTACTTCCTTAAAATGACTCTATACCAAATATGAAGCTCAGGTGGCTGGAATGTAAATAAACAAGATTTCTGTAACCTTGAACTTTATTACAGAAGCCAACATGAAGTTTTTCGAGTTTGAGGAGTGACATTCTTGTACTTTCTGGCATTTGAAAGGTTTGAGTTGCATTTAGACACTCAGACCAAAGATACAAACATACCTTTGAACAGATTTCTCTATTTGAAAACAACTCGTAAATCTCTCAATTATGAATAAAACGAAGTGGCTGAAAATATCAGTCATATTGTATGTGTCACTCATGATTTGAATGTTGCATAAAAAGATTTCCATTGTTACCCCATAGTGCGAAACTGGAGTAATTTATAAAAAATACTAGAATAAAGGAAGTATTGACTGCGGTTTTAATAAACAACATGGCTGTTTGTGTGTGTTGATATGCACATCCTTCTCCTGATATGCAAATGTTCTGACTAACCTATTTCCATATTGTTTACCTTACAAAAACCCAGTCCACAGCATAATCCATAATCAATTTCAGTCATTAAAATTGAAATAATAATAATAATAAAATACCCCTGTTCTACTCCAAATATAGTCATCTTTGGATCAATCTACAGTTCTTCAAAATAAATAAATAAATAAAACATGAAACTGCACATAACATCAGGAATTAAGTATTTTTGAGTGAGCTTAACCTCAGAATCAGGATATATGGCTATGATCTATGCCTATATATACTGTATCAACATAATCTATAATGTAAAGAGCATGCCTGTTTGATTGCATGTTTTGTTCTGCTAATTATTTATTTAACTCTGTCTCTTTCTCTGTCTAGTCCAATATGAAGAGCATAAAGAGAGAGCTGCACTGTCCAGTGTGTGAGGAGATGGTGAAGCAGCCGATAGTGTTGCCTTGTATGCACAGTGTGTGTGTACTGTGTGCGGCAGAAGTCTTGGTTCAAAGAGGATACCCTCCACCCGAACTCCCCGCAGAGCCCAAAACTCCCACCTCAAGCCCCATTACGCGCTCTCCCCGACAAACACGCCGGCCTCCGCCCAAAACAGACCGTCTAGACCGGGTGATCAGAACAGGTTTGTGTGTTCATTAATAGACACTAAGATCAAAATAAAGTGTGCTGGTATTTTATTAAACAGCTGTCTGGGACACTTGATTCTGATTTGTCAATCAGTTGGTCAGTTCTGCAATCAAGCATTTTTTAAAGTGACCACTAAACTGTACACTCGGTGGGATTTTTCAATGTTTTGCTCACCAAGGCTGCATTTATTTGATCCCAAATACAGTAAACACTGTAATATTGTGAAATATTATTCTATTTTATATGTTTAAAATTTAATTAATTCCTGTGGTGGCAAAGCAAAATTTCAGTAGCCTTTGCTCCAGTCTTCAGCGTCCCATGATCCTTCAGAAATCATTCTAATATGCTGCTTTTTGCTCAACAATCATTTCTTATGATCAATTTTGAAAACAGTTGTGCTGCTTAATATTTTTGTGGAAAGTGGGATCTTTTTTCAGGATCCTTTGATGAATAGAAAGTTCAATTTAAGGGGGTCTGAATACTTTCCGTACCCACTGTATTTGAAATAGAACAAAGTAAAAGTTTTTACAGTAACTTTTGATCAATTTAATGCATCCTTGCTGAATCTAAAAAAAAAGTCTTAGTGACTCAAACATGTAATTTTACACTCTTTAAACAAGATTTCTGTAACCTTGAACTTTATTACAGAAGCCAACATGAAGTTTTTCGAGTTTGAGGAGTGACATTCTTGTACTTTCTGGCATTTGAAAGGTTTGAGTTGCATTTAGACACTCAGACCAAAGATACAAACATACCTTTGAACAGATTTCTCTATTTGAAAACAACTCGTAAATCTCTCAATTATGAATAAAACGAAGTGGCTGAAAATATCAGTCATATTGTATGTGTCACTCATGATTTGAATGTTGCATAAAAAGATTTCCATTGTTACCCCATAGTGCGAAACTGGAGTAATTTATAAAAAATACTAGAATAAAGGAAGTATTGACTGCGGTTTTAATAAACAACATGGCTGTTTGTGTGTGTTGATATGCACATCCTTCTCCTGATATGCAAATGTTCTGACTAACCTATTTCCATATTGTTTACCTTACAAAAACCCAGTCCACAGCATAATCCATAATCAATTTCAGTCATTAAAATTGAAATAATAATAATAATAAAATACCCCTGTTCTACTCCAAATATAGTCATCTTTGGATCAATCTACAGTTCTTCAAAATAAATAAATAAATAAAACATGAAACTGCACATAACATCAGGAATTAAGTATTTTTGAGTGAGCTTAACCTCAGAATCAGGATATATGGCTATGATCTATGCCTATATATACTGTATCAACATAATCTATAATGTAAAGAGCATGCCTGTTTGATTGCATGTTTTGTTCTGCTAATTATTTATTTAACTCTGTCTCTTTCTCTGTCTAGTCCAATATGAAGAGCATAAAGAGAGAGCTGCACTGTCCAGTGTGTGAGGAGATGGTGAAGCAGCCGATAGTGTTGCCTTGTATGCACAGTGTGTGTGTACTGTGTGCGGCAGAAGTCTTGGTTCAAAGAGGATACCCTCCACCCGAACTCCCCGCAGAGCCCAAAACTCCCACCTCAAGCCCCATTACGCGCTCTCCCCGACAAACACGCCGGCCTCCGCCCAAAACAGACCGTCTAGACCGGGTGATCAGAACAGGTTTGTGTGTTCATTAATAGACACTAAGATCAAAATAAAGTGTGCTGGTATTTTATTAAACAGCTGTCTGGGACACTTGATTCTGATTTGTCAATCAGTTGGTCAGTTCTGCAATCAAGCATTTTTTAAAGTGACCACTAAACTGTACACTCGGTGGGATTTTTCAATGTTTTGCTCACCAAGGCTGCATTTATTTGATCCCAAATACAGTAAACACTGTAATATTGTGAAATATTATTCTATTTTATATGTTTAAAATTTAATTAATTCCTGTGGTGGCAAAGCAAAATTTCAGTAGCCTTTGCTCCAGTCTTCAGCGTCCCATGATCCTTCAGAAATCATTCTAATATGCTGCTTTTTGCTCAACAATCATTTCTTATGATCAATTTTGAAAACAGTTGTGCTGCTTAATATTTTTGTGGAAAGTGGGATCTTTTTTCAGGATCCTTTGATGAATAGAAAGTTCAAAAGAACAGCATTTACAGTATTTGAAATAGAACAAAGTAAAAGTTTTTACAGTAACTTTTGATCAATTTAATGCATCCTTGCTGAATCTAAAAAAAAAGTCTTAGTGACTCAAACATCTAATTTTACACTCTTGTATCTCTTTGTGGTCCTTTTATTCTCCCATAATCAAATAATTTTTTAGCTCAAATCAATTATCAGTAAAATTTAAGAATCATGTCAGTTTAATAATTTGTTTGCTTATTATTTAATAAGTACTGTATATATAGTTTAAAAATATAGTTAGATAAAATATTATTTATAGAAATAGTTTGAATGATTATATTACTTTTTATTGAAAAATATTTGCAATATGCTTACTAAAACATGACAGCATGTCAATTTAATTATTTATTTGTTATAATTATAATATTTATTTAAAAATCGAATAACATTTTTTAAAATTTGTTATTTAAACATGATGTATTTTTAAAACAATTGATTTAGTTATATTAAATAACATTTAAAATGTTGACATAACAGCATAGTTTTAGCTCTGTGCAAAAGTTTATAGATGTTACTGTATCATTCAGATGTATTGCATCTGTGCAGCACTTTGCAGGTGCGTGTGTGTTTAAATGTAGCCGTCATGATGGGCTGATTCTGAATGTGTCAGCACACAACAGGCCTCTGGAATCGGTTCTCTTTCTGCATTGATTAGCTTTTCCTTTCTTCTTCCTGGCTTAGATTTATTGGGGCTTAAAGAAGCGTTAATGTTGGAAACAGCTTTTTCTACCTGTATCTCTCTCTCTCTCTTTGTACAGTGTGTGGGACACATCCAGGTCGCAGGCGTAAAGACACCCCTCCTGTGATCATGCTGTTCCCCTGTCCCACCTGCGGAAAAGATGTGGAGCTAGGAGAGAGAGGGCTTGCAGATTGTCTAAGAAATCTCACGCTGGAGCGTATAGTGGAGAGGTGTCTCTCTTTCACACGCAAACACTCTTCCTCACAATTTCTGCTTTTCTTAACTGGAGCTACATTACAATTGAATTCCAGTAACTGTGCTGTACAATGCAGAAATGTTGTTCTACTGGTTTGGAACCCTTGAGCAGATGTTCTGAATTTGCATCTATTCATAGGCACATCACCAAAGAGATTGATAGCTCTTTGAATATTCTCACACAGTACGTGGACCAGTGAAATTACCTTTTTGGCATTGCAAAATGAGGTAGAGAAAGGAGGAAACAGAAAAATATTTAGTTTATTCCTTCCAGTAATGAGCATGCATAGCTCCCATTCTGAGCTAGTATAAAAATGTGCACAAGCAAATTGCCTTAAGCTTTCAAAACGACCATAACGCTGTGTAGGTTCCATTATAGATTTAAAAATCAAGAGAAAAAAATATTTAACTCAAAAATTAAATCAAAGGAATCAAATGAGTACAACATGGACACAGATTAATAAATCGTGTGAACAAATTCTTAAAGGGGTCATATGATGTTGCTAAAAATAACATTATTTTGTGTATTTGGTGTAATGAAATGTGTTTATGCGGTTTAAGGTTCAAAAAACACATTATTTTCCAAATACTGTACATAATTTTTTCTCCTCTTTGCCCCGCCTTTCTGAAACGTGTCGATTTTTACAAAGCTTATCAGTCTGAAAAGCAAGGTGTGCTTTGATTGGCTATCCAGTGCGTTGTGATTGGCTGAATACCTCAAGCGTGTGACGGAAATGTTACGCCCCTTACCATACTGTGATGCCGTGTCCCGGCCGAAGCGACGAGACAAAAACATTCAAACCCATTATAAACGAGGCATTTGTTGCATCCAGTGGGGATGGATTATAATGACATATACTGTCTTTTTACGCATTGCATCGCGCTGCGTAAACATAAAACCATGTCTGCATTTGTGATCGGAGAAGTGACAAACAACAAGCACTACTCTACACTGCTCAAAACTCGCGTTTGAATCGTCAGTGGCAAATTCTTTAAATATAAAAAACATACTTACAGTCTGTGAGTCAGAACAGCCGGCATTGTAGTCTACTCTCCCAGGATCAGGAAACAGTCCTCCATAAAATGCGTTGGACACATCACAATATTTGGGTTGAACTGTTCTGGAACAGTGTTGTAAATACATCGTGTCCTCTTTTGGAAGGCCAAACAAAGTAGGTTTGCTTTCACAATGAAACACAGCGTCACACACAGCGTCACAGAGTGAGCGGAGGCCGACTTGAGTGAGCGACGACCGGTGGGCTTGAGAACGGCGCGACGGGTGGATTCGACGAAGGAGCGTCCGGAGCTCTTGCGGCAACCACATGTGACGACCCCGGGCTGGACTCTGCTTCGTCCACGGTGAAAGCCGATCCAGCGATCTACAGCGTGAAGTTGATGTATTCCCTCAGCGACCAGCACGGATCAGCTCCAGGCATGACGAAGCGGATATCATCCTCTTTTGGAAGGCCAAACAAAGTAGTTTCGCTTTCGCAATGAAACACACAGAACACAAACACACCGCGTCTTCACGACATGGCGGCAGCAACAATACTACAGCGAGAAAAAAAGTTATGCCTTCTTTCTTTGCGTGAACATTTGGGCAGCGTTATGCAAATCTTCCCACATCGTGACGTAGACGTGTGGGGGCGTGTTAGAACGAGCCGTTTTAGGTAGGCATGGTTGACTCTTAACTTTTATAAAGAATATCTCTTTGGATTTGAGACTTGCACCAAGAGCTTGTAACAACTCCAAAGAGAAAGGAAAAATTGAAATCGCATCATATGACTTTAAATCATAGCAACAAAATCTATTTTTTCTTCCGCATGTCATGCATGGAGCTTTGTATGTGACTGGTCATTTCTGGAACAAAATTTGTTATGGAATGAAAAAAAAAAAAAAAAAGCTATTTATTTATTTTTTACATAATAAATTGTTAAAATATTTAAATATTTTAGTAACAAAGGAGTTCAGAGTGGCTAAAAAAACTACTCAGAAAAGCTGAGAAAAGAGCTTTCAGCAAACGATCCAGCGTCAGTATGGATTGGTCTGAAGAACATCACCATGTGCAAGACACCACCCCCACAGTCTGCGGAGAATCAACAACTGGTTGACGATCTGAATGTGTTTTACTGCAGATTTAAAAAGGATAGTCTACCACCCCCCATCCGCTCTGATCTGCACTTCACACATTCACATACCACCCCTGCAACCCCCCTCTCACCCTCCCCCACCATTCAACCTGTTCTTAAGGTCTGTGTAGAGGATGTGAACCGGGAAGAAATCTAGAAATCTAGAAAAGCTTCCCATAACTGTCTGGTTTAGTTCAGCTACCAAATCAGACATCAAGAAACTACAATGGACAGTCAGGACTTCTGAGAGGATTATCGGTGCCCCTCTGCCCAGCCTCCAAGATCTTTACATCTCCAGAGTGAGGAAAAGGGCTAAAAAAATCACCTTGGACCCCTCACACCCAGCCCACTCTCCCTTCGAATAGGTGCCTTCTGGCCGGCGCTACAGAGCACTGACCACCAGAACAGCCAGGCACAAGAACAGTTTTTTCCCCGCAGGCTATATTCAGCCTGAACAATTAATCTTTCATAATTATACATTGTCCATCACAACTAACATAGTTATATTTATATTAAACTGCACACTTTGTAAATAATATATCTGCACACTAATAAACATATCTGTACATTTATCTAAACAATTAAATTACTAGTATACAACTATACTTCTATTTCTGTATATAGTACATTGTTAAATTTTTTATTTTATTTTATTATACTAGTGTTATATTACATCCCTACTGTGTTATTCCTATGTATGCCTTCACTATGTTTGCACTTTCTTCTACACTGGAAGCTCCTGTGGTCAAGTCAATTTCCTTCTGTGTGTAAACATACTTGGTAATAAAGCTCTTCTGATTCTGATTCTGTTCCTTTTAACATCTAAAAACTTGTGGGTTCAACTTTTCCTTTAAAAGTTGTGAGAAAATGGGGAAGCTGAATTTTTGTTTTATGTAGTCTTTGGACAGCTGAGCTGCATCTACCTCACAATACACCACACACGCTATAATTTATGTACACATACAAATATATAATAAAATGAAACAAGCATGCGTACATGTAACCCAAGCCATATGTGTTTACTTTTCAGATTAGCCTCATGTTATTAATTTTAAAATCACAATAGATGACCGGTGTCTTTCTTCGTCCATGTGTGCAGGTACAGGCACACAGTGAGTCTCGGCAGCATGGCAGTCATGTGCCAGTTCTGCAAACCTCCTCAGGCTTTGGAGGCCACCAAAGGCTGCGCTGATTGCAGGTCCAACTTCTGTAACGAGTGCTTCAAGCTGTACCACCCTTGGGGCACACCACGAGCCCAACATGAACACATTCTGCCCACACACAGCTTCAGACCCAAGGTAAAAACACATGGGACCATTCTGAGAGAAGATCAACACTAATGGGCCACAAACATAAAGAGAGAGAGAGAGAGTCTTTGAGTCAAACCATAAATTCCAGGTTGCTCTATGTTGACATTCAGGTTCCAGTTTTTTTTTTCACACCTGCCAGTGTTTTGAAGAAATTTACCAGTCATATACATTACCATTCAAAAGATTTTTTGAAAAGAAAGTAATACTTCTATTCATGCATTAACCTGATGAAAAGTGAGAGAAGAGACATTTATAATGCTACAAAAGATTTTATTTCAAATAAATGCTGTTCTTTTGAACTTTCTATTTATCAAAGAATCCTGCAAAACTGTTACATTTGTGTCACTGCTTAAAATATTAAGCAGCACAAATGTTTTCAACAAGAAATGTTTCTTGAGCACCAAATCAGCATATTAGAATGATTTCTGACGGATCATGAGACACTGAAGCCTGGAGTAACGGCTGCTGAAAAATTAGCTTTGCCATAACAGGAATAAATTATATTTTAAAATATATTGAAATAGAAAACAGTTATTTTAAACTGTAATAATATTTCACAATATTACTATTATTACTGTATATTTCATACATATGTGCAGCCTTAGTGAGCATAAACGACTTTCAAAAACAAAACAAAAAAAACATACCGAACCACATTTTTGAATGTTATGTATATACAGTACTGTGCAAAAGTATATATGATAATATATATATATATATATATATATATATAATTTATTATTATTATTATTATTATTTTTTTAAATATATATACTAGCCCCAAAACTTTTGAATAGTAGTGTATTTATTTTCTGTACTTTGAAGAAGTATGCAAACTGTGATTCTGGGGGCCCAATTATATATATATATATATTTTAAAGCCAGTAATGTCTAGCTTTTGCTGTAGTGTGTCTGTAGGTAATATCAGTTTACATTTCCAAACATTTCTTTTGCCATTAATTCTAATAATACAGTGAGATTTTTGTATGCACCAGGAGTCTGACAACAGCCAGTTCTCCACACAGAGATCTGATCTCACAATCATCCAGTCTGTCTGGAATGACAGGAATAAATTATATTTTAAAATATATTGAAATAGAAAACAGTTATTTTAAACTGTAATAATATTTCACAATATTACTATTATTACTGTATATTTCATACATATGTGCAGCCTTAGTGAGCATAAACGACTTTCAAAAACAAAACAAAAAAAACATACCGAACCACATTTTTGAATGTTATGTCCAAACATTTCTTTTGCCATTAATTCTAATAATACAGTGAGATTTTTGTATGCACCAGGAGTCTGACAACAGCCAGTTCTCCACACAGAGATCTGATCTCACAATCATCCAGTCTGTCTGGAATGACCTGAAGAAACAGAAAAAACTGAGACAGACTAAATCCTGAAGAACTGTGGCAACGTCTCCAAGACACTTCAAGAAACCTTCCTGCAAAGCTACAATACTGTGAAAAGTTTTAGGCACTTTTGTAAAAATGCTGTAAAGTGAGGATGCTTTCAAAAATAATGACATAAATAGATTTTATTTATCAATTAACTTATATTAACTAAATCAAATCAACATTTCATGTGACCAACCTTTGCGTTTAAAACAGCTTTTGTCCTTGGTACCCTTGCACATAGTTTTTCAGGTATCTTTGCAGGGTTTCTTCAAGTGTTTTGGAGATGTTGCCACAGTTCTTCTAGATTTAGTCTGTCTCAGTTTTTTCTGTTTCTTCATGTAATTCAAGATGAACTGGATGATGGTGAGATCAGATCTCTGTGTGGAGCACTGGCTCCTTGTGCATACAAAAATCTCAGTGCATTATTCCAATTAATGGCAAAAGAAATGTTTAGAAATGTAAACTGATATTTCGTACTGACACACTACAGCAAAAGAAAGAAATAACTGACTTAAAACCATTTTTTGTTGATGAAAATACTAGTGGCCTAAGACTTAGACAGTAGTGTATGTGCAAAACAGTATTTTGCATTATTTTTATTTATATGTTTGTCCATATGACAATGGATTCTTTTATATATTTTGAAATATATCCCATGCAATCCCAATCAAATAATATTCAAATATTGCCCTTTTCCACAGCAGTCGACACAGATGATTTTTTGATAAACTGTTATAGTCTCAAAAGTTCCTCTTAACCTCATTTCCTCTTTCTCTGTCTTTTTCTTTGTCCATTTATCTTCCTTCACATCTCTCTCTCTCTCACTCACATGCAGGTATTAGTGTGTGTAGAGCACGAGCAGGAGAGGTTGCAATTTTACTGCAGGTCATGTCAGCGTTTGTTATGCCCGCTTTGTAACCTCCGTCGATCCCACAGTGGACACAAGATCATGCCTATTGCGCTGGCTTACCAAACTCTAAAGGTATACGTTCCTGACATTAATCCTTATGCGCTCTATACTCTTTAGACTATAAACATTATAAATATGCCCAACATGCCCTTCTTTCATGAATAAAATGGTTATTTGGGCTAATCTTTCTAAGCTCTAGCCCTGCACAGCTCTGAATGATCAGGGGTAGAGAGGAGAGGATTTCCTCTCAATGACTAGACAGCTCTAGCAGAAGCTGTGCGGTGTTGTCGTGTTTAACGTAACTCATCATTTTTGTCATGATCACCAGCTCTGATCATCATCTGTCTCTCAGTCTTCCTTTGCCTGCACTCATTGTTTACACCTGTGTCTCATTAGCTTTGTTAGCTCACCCTATATAAGCCCGGTTCTCACTGTCATTCATTGCTAAGTCTTGTGTGTGTTCACAACTGCATTTCTAACCCCTTTTTTTACACTGCATATGTCTGTGGCGTGTTACAGCTCCAAAGCGGCCACAGGAGCTGACCACTCTAGTCAATGCTTGTGTTTACACCAGCCATGCAGCGGCATGTTTCAGAAGCGTCCCTCCACACCACTTCACTAAAGTAAATACAAAATAAAATAAAAAAAATCCTGTCAATTTCAAAATAAACACCCTGTGCAGATTGTATTTTACATCACTATATCCTTGCCAGGAGGCCAGAAATGGTACGTGAAATATAAATACAAGATAATTGAGGATGTATGTTAGACGACTATATACAGCAACTTTTATCCTTGTCATTCATAACTGGACTTTTAAGTATATTAAATTTGTAGTCTACAACATAACAAAGTAGGACATAGCAAAAAACACAACAGTAAACAGAATTAAACCAGGCAAAACATAAACATTTAGCCAACTTAACCATGTTAGAACACAAAAAAAATCAAGAAAAACAATGTTGGACAGGCAAATGACGTGGTTTTGTGAATCCTGGCACTTCACTTCTTAAATGCTCCTGGTGTGAGTTGGCACCACCGTAACGCACCACAGACGTGTGCAGTGTACATAAGGGGTAAGCCTTTTATCCTGGTTCTCTTGTGTCTTGATGTTCTGCCTGTTTATCTGGATTACTCTGTTGGCCTCAGCCCTGAACTTTGTCATTGTTTGCATTGCCCTTGTTATGACCTTTGCTTGTTTTTGGATTACATTTGTCCCTTTAATAAATACTGTGTCTGGATCCTCAAACTTTGTGTAACTGTGCAGTTTCATGACAGAAGACTTAGCCTACTTGGATCCAGCAGTAAGAATCATATGTCTGCATCAAGGTAATCGATCCCTCGAGGACCACATCCTGGACTTTCTAAACATTGCTAATTTCT
This sequence comes from Sinocyclocheilus grahami, assembly GCF_001515645.1. Taxonomy (NCBI): domain Eukaryota; kingdom Metazoa; phylum Chordata; class Actinopteri; order Cypriniformes; family Cyprinidae; genus Sinocyclocheilus; species Sinocyclocheilus grahami. The sequence goes on along the minus strand of NW_015505219.1, from coordinate 1,869,142 downwards.
CTGACCTCCCAGACTATGCTCTCATTGATTTCTTTTGTTTTGTACTTCCCCTAAACAATTTTGGGTGGGTGGGCACCATACACCAAGCTCCGGTGGCCAAGGATCTTGGCCCACCACGGTCACCTGCATTTTCTGTTATAATGGTAGCTAGTCCAGTGCTTCCAGCACCTTTTAGACCAGTGGTCACCAACCTTTTTAGGCCCAAGATCCCTGACCTCGGCCTTTATGAAAGACAAGATCTACCTATTGAAGAATTGATAGAAAAAGACATCCCAGATTGTGCTTCAAATTTGAGGCCTTTTACTTAGTATTTTAATTAGGGATGTGCCGATCATAGCTGATTTAGAATTCAGATTTTCTTTTCTTTCTTTCTTTCTTTCTTTCTTTCTTTTTTTTAACTAGCAAATTGGATTCTGATACTGATACTGATTTTTAAGCAAATTTATTTATTGGCTATTTGCTTTATAACAAAACAAACTGGCTTTAAACAAAAATATCTAGCCATTTGAAATTAGAGGCAACCACTGCATTTTAATCATGATCTGCACGGGCAGTTGTTTTTGATTTGATTTAGATTAATTTCAGGATTTAAAACAAAAACAGAATGGTCTGACTTTAGGTGTTATTTATTTATTTGCTACATAAAACATCTGCACGAAACAAAAACAGCAGGTCTGAATGAGACGCACTCTCTGACAGCAGGTGGCGCCTATGAACAGGGTTGCCAGGTTTTCGCAATAAAACTAGTCCAATCGCGTTTCGAGGAGGGTTCGCCTGTAAAAATCCACGTAGTGTCCGTGACGTAACCCGTAGACTTCCGACGAGCATTTTGAAGCCTAAAGTAGGCGGAGCCAGCCATCGCCATCTTGGCAGCGCGTCACCGTGCGTCACTCCCAGATAATCGAAAATGGGCAAAGAGGCGAGGCTGCTGAAACCACGCCCACCTAGCTCGACGGCAGTGTTAGCAGCGGTAATCCACCTGTCACTCAAGTGGCCACGCCCATAATTATGCAGAACTTTAAGGCTTAATATAATTTAAACGGATGAGTTATAAAAAAATTCACCCCCCTCACAGTTGTCATGAAGGGCAAAATTAGCTATATAGACCAAAATAATTTTTTGAACCAGGCTGTAAACATGTTTTTTTCTGCTGTAAAGTTAGGCATTTTAACATGGGAAGACTATGGGATTGACTCCCTTTTGCAGCCAGCCTCTAGCGGCCAGTCGATGAATTGCAGCTTAAGTCACTTCCTTGTTGGCTTCACAAGAGAGAGCGGGAGGTTGCCGCTCGTAAAAATCGCATTCCGGGGTAAAATACACGTTTTTCGGTGGGGATCTTCAAGTAAAATTCACATTCCAGGGACTAAATAAAGTGATACATTAATATAACCCCAGAAATGTAATGCATTTTTGTACTTATTTTACTGTTTTTTTTGGGATCTACTGGGACAGTGATAAAGATCTACCAGTTGATCGCGATCAACGGGTTGGCGACCACTGTTTTAGACCATTAGTTCCCACACCAGAGCCAGTTCACAACATGGCTGCCGCACCAGAGCCAGTCCACAAGATGGACGCCAGTCCAGAACTTCTTCACAAGATGGCCGCCAGCCCAGAGCCTCTCCACAAGATGGCCGCCACGCCAGACTCTCCAGCCATCATGGCTGCCACTCCAGTGTTCCCGTCCGTCATGAACATTGCACTTGAAGCTAGTAAGGCAGTGCCTTGGCAACTGAGACTGATGTCCAGTGTGGCGGACCCACCTATGATGTCGGTGCGAGTGGCAGGCATCCCGGTGACCTCACAGCTCTCAAGCCCAGCGATCTCAGAGGTACTCCCACTTTCCGCTGCCCTTCCAGTCATGATGGTCGCCATCTAGTGTGTCTGGGCTATACACACTTCTGAGACGGCAGTGTCCGCTCCAGTCCTTGAATCTACTCCAGAGCCCGCTCCAGTCCATGAGTCCACTCCAGAGCCCGCTCCAGTCCATGAATCCACTCCAGAGCTCACTCAAGCTCCAAAGCTCAGTCCTTTGTTGGTGCCAGCATGTGAGTTCCCTGCCTGTCCTGTCACGGCCAAGAGGACCGTCCCTGAACTCTCTGCCTGCCCTGTCATGGCCAAGGAGACTGTCTCTGAGCTCTTTGCCTGTCCTGTCATGGCCAAAGAGGCTGTCCCTGAATCCCTTGTCTGCCTTGTCACTGCCAAGGAGGTTTTTCCGCTCCTTTTGTTCTGCCCTGGTGGTCTTCAGCTCCGCTGGCTCTGCCCTGGTGGCCTCCTGCTCTGCCGGCTCTGCCCTGGTGGCCTCCTGCTCTTCCGGCTCCAGTTCCTCTTCCTGTCCATGGGCATGGCCCTCCATCCCTCCCCCTGTTCCGCCTCCGCTCCACCTCCCTCCTGGACTGAAGTCTTTTCTTGTTTAGGAACGTCTGGAAATGCTCCTTAGGATTGATGTTCTGCCTGTTTATCTGGATTACTCTGTTGGCCTCAGCCCTGAACTGTCATTGTTTGCATTGCCCGTGTTATGACCTTTGCCTGTTTTTGGATTACGTTTGTGGATAACCCATTTAATAAATACTGGGTCTAGATCCTCAACCTTTGTGTATCTGTGCAGTTTCATGTCAATTCTCCATGTTGTGAAATCACAGGAGAAGATCACCAAGGAGATGAACTATGTCTTCGCCAATCAGGATTCTGTACAGGCACAGATCACCCAAGTAGAGAGTGGCATCGCTCAGACTGAGGTACACAGCACTGGTGTTTTAATTATACTTTCAGTGTTTGTGAGACATCTCAGGGTATGTGGGTGTTTTTTTTCAGGTGCTATAAACTTTTAGCAGTCAAAATAGAAGGATGGAAATCATGAAATTGTGTGTGTGTGTGTGTATATATATATATACTGTATATACATATACATGTGTGTAATATGTAAAAAAATTATTATTATTATTATTTATATTTAATTTTTAATTAGTTTTATTTAAGATTTAATATAATTTCATGTAAATATTTTAACATAAAAAATATGAATTATAAACAGAGCTGTCAATCGATATTAAAAAAAATTAACGAATTAATCGCAATTTTTTTCCTGAAATGAATCGCGATTAATCCCAACTAACATTAAAGTGTTTAAATATACTTTTATATTGCAATTTCACATTCAATCTTCAAATGAATGTTGAAAAAAACATTAATATAGTATATTTTAAATATTTGTTTAATGGCATCTTTTTATGACTGAAGGCGAGTATCACTGATACCAGTACTACTGATGTCTCCATGATTTTTTCCCCCTAATATTTAATAATTGCTATAGCTATTCAACATTACAATATAATTGAGAGCTATCAATTTGAACATTTATTAGACTTTAAAAAATTACTTTTAATTTAAGTGACCTTAAAACAATCTTCACATAAACCATTATAATAAATTTCATATTTGCCTCTGCCCTCCTGCAAGTAGTAAATATACAGAAATTGAAGTTATCAAACACTAAATTCTAAAATAAATATAGTTGAATCCTTAAATGCTACAAAAGTTATTGATTTCCTCTTTTTTCTTTTGTTCTTTGATTAACAGACATCACAGCAGCTGGGATATTAGGTTATTTGGGCTGCTTTAAGAGCTGCCGTTGCCACTGCTGAACATGATATTTTCTCACAACTCTTTACCTTTTCTGACCCACTTCAGGGTTAAAGTCTCTACTAACGAGTTGAATCGGGTGTGTTAAATGAGGGAGACAGTGCTGTGCTCCAGGACAGTTTTGAAAACCACTGCATTTCAGAGACATGTTCTTAAATGTGACTCATATATAACAAATACTTACATGCACAGTTTTAAGGCAGCATTAATCGCCTTTTTAGTAATTTCATAACTTAACTGACGACATTGCATGCTCGTAGTTTCTTTTGCACTTTAATATGAAATGATACATTACAGCGCGCTGCCCCATTTGTGCGTGCAATTAAAGAGCACGTGCTACGAGCACAGTATAATGGCTGACAGGACAGGAAAATTAGTTTTTACTGACATGTGGCCCGACAACATCTAACCTGACTGCAGTTCACTGTATACTGAAGCTCCCTCGTCACCGAGCTCGTCTGACAAGCGCAAAGTTGGGGTGCGCGTCTGAAAAGTCTCCTATTTGATGTGGTCGTAAAGAGGTTCTGCATCTAAATAAACGCAATTGTCTTCAATAAAAAAGAGACAGAAGCACCAGTTGTGAGTAGGGTGGCCAACCCCTAGCTCTGCCCGTGCATTAAATATTTTTTTTTTAAATTGAAAAAAATTAATTGCATACGTTAACGTGTTAATTTTGACAGCTATTACTTTTAAAATATAAATTAAATAAATTAAAGTAAAATTTTAAATTAAATTATTAAAATATTTATGACATTTAAAAAGCCACAATGAGAGGTCTCCTATATGTAGTAAAAAAAATATTTAAAGAAATTTACAGTTAAGCTTCATTATTCCCTTCTTCTATCCTGTTTAATCATTGTACCTCTGTGTTCAGGTGAACAGCGCAGTGGCTAAGGAGCAGTTGAATCAGTGTGTGAGTGAATTGCGCAGTGTGCTGGCGGAGCGTCAGGGGGCCTTAGCCATGTTGCTGGAGGGGGCTCGTGCGCAGCGGGCAGGGGCTCTGAATGCACAGCTCTCTAAAAAACAGAGTCTTTTGGAGAACGCAGGGCTGCTCACATACACTCAAGAGCTGCTTAAGGAAACTGACCAGTCGTGCTTTGTGCAGGCTGCCAGAGTCACGCACAACAGGTTAGAGTGTATGTTTGTGGGTGTGGGTTGCTGTGATTGTGCAAATCTGGTCATTTATGAAATACGAATCCCACAATAGCCTATTGTGTGTTTCCATAGAAACATTTTCAAAAGGAACACAAAATAAACGTGGGAATATTATGTTACATATGATCACTTGGTATAAAGAAAGCTTTTGTATATTCACGTAACTTGATTTTTATCTCTTTTTTTCTCCTCAGACTGGTAAAAGCAATAGAAAATCAACAGCATTTCTCTCTATCTGCTGATCCCTCGTTCCGACATTTTCAGATGGATGTCTCCAGAGAACTCAAAGCGCTCAGCAGCATGGACTTTATACAAGGTTTTCATAAAAACTTGCTTTTCTATGTCAAATACAATAATGAATTAAATTCACATTTAATCCAACCCCTTATTTTCCTTCTGCAGCCCCATTGGCTCCTGTGATTGACACTCAAAAGACCTTGGCCTATGACCAGCTCTATTTGTGCTGGCGTCTCCCACAGGACTCCGCCCCTGCCTGGCACTACTCAGTGGAATATCTGAGGAAAGTGGGCGGAGCTGGAGCATTATGGGGCAGAGTCTTGTCTGAAGGAAGCTCGGGAAGTAATGGCACACACTGTTCATGGCAGCGTCTCGATGATGTGGGCGGGACCAGTGCAGTGATTGATAAGCTAGAGATGGACAGTGTGTATGTCCTGAGAGTTCGAGGCTGTAATAAGGCAGGGTTTGGAGAGTACAGTGAGGAGGTGTATCTACACACACCTCCTGCACCAGGTAAGACACATCCACATGCAAATATATACGCACTTGAATCTGAACCCCTTTAAAATATAAGTTACCCAGAGTCAAATTATTTTCCTCCAGCTCCTCAGTTTCTCACATTATTGAAGATGCAAAATAATTGCATATTTTCCACTCATTCTACTTCTTCGACTTACAATTTGCATCCTCTATTTTTATTTTCTCCATTTATGTATCCATCCATTTATTTATTCTTCCATTCATTCATTCGCATATTTTTTTATTTGTTTGTTTGCTTTTGTCTATCTATCCATCCATTGAATGATTCGTTGATTCATTCATTTATTATTTCATGCATTCATTTATTGATATTTATCCATCCTCCATTTACCTATCAATTGATACATTCACACGGAATTATTCATTCATTCATCTGCCTTTTTGTTCATGTTTGTTCACTTATCATCGATTCATCTGTATCATATTAATTTATTTATTGAATGATTAATACATCTAACAATCCATATAATTTAATTCATCTAGCCAATGACTTATTGATCCATTCATTCACCCATCCATATCACAATTCTATCAAACTGAACCTTGTTGTTTTATTACATGCATATCATATTTTCTCTTTCGCATTTTCTCTCATACAATTAATTCTGTTGCGGTAGTATAGTTCTCCATGCATATCCACAACTCTCTGACATGTCTCTTTTTGCTCTCCTCTCTGTATTATTTCTCCTTATGTTTCCTGTTGTTCTCCACCTTCCTTTGCTCCTGTTATCTCTGCGGTTTCTTTGACTTGTATTCCTATTTAACTGGAATATATCAGCTGCTTGATCTCCTCTGAATCCTAGAGTCCTGGAATATATACAATGTTCCTGCTGTCCTCTCTGTTTCCCCTCTTTTCTTCCAATCCCATTTCTTCCTTTTTACACTTATGCATACATATCCCCCCTCTCTGTTCCTTTTTATATGTTCACTTCCTCATCCTCTTTTCATTTTCTGTTCTGCTCCCTATGACCTGGCCTTTCCAACCCTCTCCTCCACTCCATTTCTCCTGCATACCTCAATCTCAGTGTTGTCGTTCTGCCTGGATTCGCGCTGGGGCCTACATGCGGAGCGGGTGGCGCTGGGAAAAGGGCAGACATACGCCCGGAGTGTTCCTGGGATGACTCTGTTGCAGGCTGCTGATCGGGCTCTTACCTCATGTCACCTCACCTCTGACCTCCTTGTGGCTGATGTTTCCATCACACAGGGACAACACTACTGGGCATGCTCAGTGGAACCTGGCTCCTACCTGGTTAAGGTCAACATAGAAATTAGTACTTTTATTTTAGCAAGGATGCATTAAATTGATCAGAAGATATTTCAAATCGTTACTGTTTATATGGCATTTTTGATCCAATAAATGCAGTCTTGGTGAGTAAGAGAGACTTCTTTAAAAAAATGTTAAAATTTTTACCAACCCCACCCCAAACATTTGAGCAGTAGTGTATAACTGATTTCTGCAAAAATTGACAATATACAGTATGTTTTCATTATTTCATTTCCCCCCTGTGAAGTAATATGAAAGAGTACGCCAAATGACTGAATATGGTTTTATTTTCAAGAATTTAATTTTGAATTAGGCTTTTTCTTCGTTGTATCGTTCTGACATTTTTTTTACTTTATTCCACACAAAAAAAAAAAATTTTTAAAAACAAAATACATTTTATTAAAAAATTAAAACTAAGTTCATAGAAGTTAGGGGTTAAAAGACTTCTGATTTTTAAAAGTCGACTTTTATGTGATGAAAGTCGAGTCGAAGTCGACTAGTCTTTGATGACGTCATTAATGAACAAATAAGTCGGGAGCTGTGGGTAAAATACACGTTTTTCGGCGGGGTTCCTCCTGTAGAATTCGAATTCCAGGGGCTGAATATCACGTTATTGGGGGCGCTTCAACATGCGGACATGAAAAACAACCCATGGCAACAGTGTTAAAGTAGCAAATGTCCACGCAACACTGTGTACGAGCTACTGTCTGTAGCCTATGTGTGTGCGTAACAGTGCAGCAGTGCATTAGATTAGAACGATGATTAACTTACCTGTACAATAAGCTGTTTAAAACGTGCATTATCCTGTTCAATTTCGAGCATCCAGTAATATAATCACACATGTCTTGTGGAGCTCTTTCAGAGTATGCATTTATTTGTCATTTTAACTGTTCGGAAACTGAGCGTAAATGTAGAAGTCCTTCAAAGATTTCTTATCCCGTTGCGCCCTCTATAGGACCAGCGACTAGTCGACTTCAAGCTTAAAGCGTCATGGCAGAGCATTGAAGTCGACTAGTCGATTAGTCGGTGCAACCCCTAATAGAAGTATATTCAAGTTATATTTATGAAATGCATTTTTAGTAGCCTATATACATATATTTTTATGTAATAAAATATGTTGATTTTTTAAATGGATACACATTCATACAAAGAAAATCTAAAAATGTGAATTTTAAAAACTAGTTGTTTTCTCTGTGTGTAGGTGGGAGTGGGTGTTGAAGCAAAACTGCAGGAGTGGTTCCATCTTCCACAAGACATGGCAAGTCCACGGTGAGGAGAAATTTTGAAGCGTTTAAGAGCTGACTAAGTCACGATGACTTATGTAGGCAATATTATTGATGAATTTATCTTTTTCCTTCTATTTCTCTCCATAGGTACGATCCAGATAGTGGTCATGACAGTGGCGCAGAGGACACCCAGGACTGTCCTCCTCCATTCTGTTTCCTCACAATGGGCATGGGCAAGATCTTACTACCCAAATGTGGGGTGTCTAACACTTCTACTGGCCCCCTCACTGCCCCCTTACCACCTCGCCTCGGACTGTGTCTGGACTTTGAGAAGGGGCGGCTCACTTTTTACGACGCACACTCTTTGCGAGTGCTGTGGGAGGGGACTGTTGATTGCTCCGCCCCTGTTTGCCCAGCATTCTGTTTTATTGGTGGAGGTGCTCTGCAGCTGCAAGAGCTAATAGCCAATCGCAGTACAGAGCAGAACCCACCAAGAAGAGTGACCATCCAAACACGTGCCACCGATACGGGTCACTAAACCGTCTGATCGCTTTGAAACTAGTCAAATCAGCACCTTTAAGCAAATCTTCTTTTATCGTTTTCTATAGACTTTGTTTACCTGCTTATCTCGTAGCTAATGACGCAATGATTGATGTTATTTTATATTAAGATTAATTTAATTTCAAAGGATAGACATTAAAAAGTGGTTATGGATGCTAACAACATGTAGCATGCTAACAACATGTAGGTCAGTATTAAATAACGAGGAATTGTGTGTTTTTATGGCCACAAAATCAAAAATTCAAATCATGTATGATTCAGGTTCACTCATAACACATTCATTTTAAACGTTCTTGTAAAAGCAAATGATTCCTTGCTATTTTCAAACTCGTTTTCCAGCATTGTTAGCATGCGCACCGCCCACTATGGGTGTGCTAATAGTAAACACCTTGATTTCTTTATTAACAGTGTATGTGCTCCTTACAGGAATGCTGCAATGCCTTGAAATGTGATCACGTTGCAATTCAAATCCACAGTAGTTCCCAATGTCCTTGAATTGTCTTGCTACTTTGAGGTTCAACCAAGATTTTGTATTGGTGTCAGTACACGTCCTGTGCATAGAGACCTTGTCTGTTTGGTTTGTTTGGGCCTTAGGTTGATGGAAGCCTTTAGTAAGCGAAACTAAAAGAACAACCGTGTAATGAAAAGAACCTGCTTTTGTGAGATCTCTACAGGTGCCTGCTCTAATGTTACACAACCCACTTTCCCATTTGAATGTCCTAAATAATAATCTCCAAAACAAAACAGTCTGACACACCTCATACTTCTTTTAGGCTTTTTTTCATAATCATGACTGTTATGGTCATGTTTTTTTCTTCTTTTTCTTTTTGCGGACTGGGTATGGTGAGAACAAATTAGTGGGTGAAGTTTAATTTCAGAAATGGATGCTGCTTATGACCGTGCAACTGTCAGTCATTGGAGTGTGTGTTGTTAAAAGGACATTTTTGAATTGTATACTGAATGTCAGTTGTATTTATTGTGTGTGTGTGTGAGTGTGTGATATGTTATTGCAATAAAGACAGTTGCTGAAAGCTCTGGTTTTGGCCATGTTTTCTGCTGTTTGGACGCATTGTTGCAGATTCAGGTCTCGTTGTGTGAATTTATATTGATGTTGAGGATATTATGTAGCATTTATTAAACATGCTGGTCCTTGGAAAATTGGCAAAATGTTTGTAAAAGACACTAATTGCAGAAGTGAAATAAAGCATCAACATTTCTCACTTGTATTATGTTCATGCCCCTTGATTTTTACCCCGAATAAGGAAAAGTTTTCACAGAACATATTTTTGCATTCCACTGTTCTGCTTCTCCATTGTTTTACATTTTTACATGTGTTTTTAACATGTTTGACTGTTGCGCTCACATATGAAGCAGTGTTCTAAAAGGCTGCACTATAAAGGTAAAATAACAACAACAAAAAAAAGTGTCTTCATACATTGCAATTCCACTGCTCTACGCAAAAACAGGGTCAAGTTAACTGCAATTGCAGTGATTTTTACCCCGAATAAGGAAAAGTTTTCACAGAACATATTTTTGCATTCCACTGTTCTGCTTCTCCATTGTTTTACATTTTTACATGTGTTTTTAACATGTTTGACTGTTGCGCTCGCATATGAAGCAGTGTTCTAAAAGGCTGCACTATAAAGGTAAAATAACAACAACAACAAAAAAGTGTCTTCATACATTGCAATTCCACTGCTCTACGCAAAAACAGGGTCAAGTTAACTGCAAAAAACATCTTTTTTGTTTTTGTGCATTGCAGTTTCTCTCCAGACTAGATTCAGATAAGATTCACTCATCTTTCTGCTGTTCTCCACATAAACTGTGATCTCATTTTCTCTCTTACAGTTTTTTCATTCGTCCAGATTATCATTTATAATTATCTGCTGATCAAGAGATCTGTGATAATGGAACAATTTGGACAGCGGTTAGTCGTATTGAGCCTGTGCTTGCTGGCTGCTGTGATCATCTCTGAACAAAGTGAGTATTTAATCATTGCTCTCATCTAATTTTGTTAGTAATTAACAGCATTTTATGTCAATTTCAGTGCTTTGCCTTTGGATATTTCTGTTGTTTATCTTTTGAAAACAATCTTTTGCTCTCTATGTCTGGCAGAACTTCCAAATGAGGTTAGTCGTGATGATAACATTTGCACATCCAGCCGTCGGAACATGTCAGAGGCCTTTAACATGATCATACTTGAGTTTAGGTGGGATACCCAGGTTTGTTTTTCTTTATCTTGTCAAACAACAGTGGTAACTAAACAAGTAATGTACAATATAAAGTTAATCATGAATAAAGTGCCATGATGTTTTCTTATGTTGGAATGAAAGAGACTAAGTATCAAATGAAGTGCCTCTTATGCTTACCCAAAGATACAAAATGGAAGAACGAGTTAAAACTGAACACAATCTTGCTGCTCAAACTGTGTATAAACATCTTTTGAATATTTATTTGCTCCTTTTCCATTTTGCATTTACTTGTACTTGTACTTTCAATATAATTATGTTTAATATTTAAAAAATACTTTTCATACTTAAGTACAATAAATATCACATACTTTAAAACTTTTAATCAAGTAATATTTAGATGGTGACTTTGAAATTCAACCAAAGTCATTTTCTGGTAAGATATCTGTACTTTTACTTAAGTGTGGCTTTCAGGTACTTCATCCACCACTGTCCATGGGAATGTTGCACAGATTATATTTTTTAAGCTCTCAGATCAGAATTATGAAAGATATTTGAATCATCATGAGTGCGTCATATTCATCAGACTTATCATCAGAATCATGGGATGAAACAGACACATATACATTTTGATAGGAAAGTATGACCCCAGTAAACCATCTAGAGGTTCAGAGGTCATAATTGAAGTACATGTGAATGGAAAAGCATTTCTCTCTCTTGATGTACTTGAAGACTAAATGACTGAGAAATGACTAAAATCGTCGTCAAAATGGACAAACAAATTTTTTTTCTTCACCATAATTGTGCTCCTTGGTGTTACAACCTATTGCACACAAAACTTACAAGGATCTATGCATCTATCTATGTGGCTGTCGCAAACTGTAAAGCAAAAATGAGTGCTAACTACTTATTGCACAACACAAGCACATTACTATGGTATTTATAATTTATTAGCAGGTTCCTTTCATATGATGTGAATATTTGAGCAGAAAGTCCCACATAGATTGTCAAGTGAATAAAGTGAAAGGAAAACAATTGCTCTGGTAAAAAACGCTGTGTCAGTCCTGTTTTTGAATGTCCTGTTTATAGACCGACTTACTAATTTCAATGTCTATTTTAATACACAGTCTCATACACCATATATTGATCTGACATATGTATCGTTGTTATAGTCATGATTGGGAAACTGTAAATTGTGTGTCAGTCTGAGAACATACAGTTTTCTGTAATATGCTGATTTATGTACGAATGTTGCATTCCGTAAACATTACTTTTGCAAAACTGGCATCAAATGTGGAAAAAAACAACAACGTCATATTGTTGTAATGACAGAGTACTTGTATTATTTTCATGATGTTCCATGATGTTCAATCAGGAATGAGGAAGAACAAATCAACAAAACCAGTAAATCACACCTCCATAACTTTTCCTTTGTTACTCCCCTCCCACTCTGGCTCTTTTCTTTGTATCAAATGTGAAAATGGGTGGTGACATGTAAATCACACATTTCTTGCTTTTATCTTCCCCTTGTTCAGAGCAGTAGGCAGTTTCTCTTCAGACTTGATACAGGTAAGAAGCACCTGCACTCATTTAGTTTTCTCTGCAAACAATTGCTCTCGTTCTATTTTCACTGTTCTTATTTTCTGTTTTCAGACGTCAGCTCCAGTGTTCACTGCAGGCTATAAAGATCATTGCTATTATTGCTTATTTGATTAATGTAATTCTATTTTTCAATATGATTTTTGTATGCTTTTTGATTAACTCTCTCTATATATTGATATGTTGTGATTTTACATTTTAATGCTGAAGTGACACTTTCTAATAATTTGTCATCTATTTAAAAAAATAATTCAAATGGCTACAATGTCATCCCAGACTAGTTTAGAACTTAATTTAGTAATAGAACTTAATTTTTAGTAAATTAAGAATATTTACATAATGATAGATGAAAAACTTTTAAAATATACAGTACATTCAACCCTAAAATGAAAATTGTGTCATCATTTACTCACCCTCACGTGGTTTCAAACCTGTGAGACTTTCTATTTTCTGTAAAATACAAAAGATGTTAGGAAGAAGACACGTTCAGTCACCATTCACTTTCATTGCATCTTTTTTCCATAAGCAAGTGAATGGTGACTGAAACTGTCACACTGCCAAACATCTTTTTTGTTTCACTGAAGAAAGACATTCATATGGGTTAGAAGCAATGAAGAGAAATTTCCTTTTTGGGGGGTGAACTATCCTTTTAAATCTTTCACTTTATCAATATTTACCAGAAAGTGACAAGTGTTGTAGCATGTGAAAACCCACATGAGCTTTGTCACTGTCGTTGGTATCTTACGTTTAACAAAAGCTTGCACAACCGGATCGACAGCTCAATACACTTCACTGAGCATTTAAAAAGACTTATACGTTCACATTCTTTGCAAAATGATTGTATTACATTGATGGAAAGATAACTGGAATGAGCCACTGAGTATTCAATGACCAAATGAGAGTCTAATACCAGCTTATTGTTCCCAAAAACAGATTTATCTTGCAATGTTTTTTTTCCCTGTAATCTCTAGATCTAGGCTTATTGTTTCTAGGCTATATGAAATGGACTTATATGTCAGGTTTGGTCCTGTGTATGACTGTAGATTGCCGTGGTAACCTTAACGTTGTAACTAAAGACTAACTAATAGCAGGACTTAAACAGGAAGAGGAAGTAATGCAGATAACGTTCATCTCACGATCATATAACATTTCTTAAAATGTTATTTACTCAAATATAATGGTAGCTGTCTTAAGACCCATTAAGAAATATAAAGCTGAAGATAGCAAATTATCTACAATATTATCTGGAGAACATTTATTGTTAGTTTATGTATATATTTTTATAAACTTATAAACTGTTAAATGTATAAACCTGATGAAAAACCTTTTCGGCTGAATTTGATATTTTGAATAATGCTTTTCACAACAATTATTGTTCTGAAACGATTCTTATATGTAAGGAAAGAAAAGATGAACACATTATTTTTAAATGTCATGATTAGTAGAATTAAACAAAATAGTATCAACTAAATAAAAATGTGTCAAACATTTTAATTAATATCTTGTTAATACATTAACTTTGACAAACATAAAATAATGTTTACAAAAAATGTTCTCTCTGTCTCTCTCTCACTCTTTTTAACGGATCCCCGTACTAGCATCCAAATGATCTCAAAGCTGACACACGTGGACTAAAAACCACAAAACTACATTTTTTTTTATTTTACAGTCTCTCCTCATCTGAGTCTCAGCCTTGTTCTTGCAAAATATCTGCAACAATGGCACAATTTGGCCATCTGGTGGCAGTGTTGAGCCTGTGCCTGCTGGCTGCACTGGTGAATTCTCAACGTGAGTGTCCAATCAGTTTTCTTTTCATTGGAGATCATACAGCCCTATTACCTTCTAGTCTTTATCACAATGATCAGCATTAGGCATTTTTAAACAATTCAGATTTCAGTGATTTGCCATGTCATTTAATCATATCATCTCACTTTCAAATGGATCTAAAACCTTTTTGCTATGCTTTCTTTTTCTATAATAGAGAACACCCCCCCACATCCTCCTCCTATAGGACATGAGATCTGCACACACTACACTCAGGGTGGGACCCTCCTTCTGGATGGGCCTAAGGTCTTTGAAATGATGCTGATCGAGTTTGGACGGGCAATCCAGGTCTGTATACATGTGCTTTTCTTAAAGGGATAGTTCATCATATTCATAGTTCAAGAATATATAAACATTTTATATGATATTTATATAAATAGGTAGAGCTAAGGGGTCCATGAAAAATTTGGGTAGAGGGTAGGAAAAAGAAACCATGCCAACTGAACACAAAGTAAATATTTTCCAGATCATATTTTAATTATTTGCTTTATCTTTAGTACAGTTACAATTAGTGCTGTCAAATCGAATAATCACATCCAAAATAAAAGTTTATGTTTACATAATATGTGAGTACTGTGTATATTTATAAATATATATAAATGCACACACATAGGCTACATGTATATATTTAAGAAATATTTAAATGTATATCTATCTATCTATATTCATATTAATATATGATTTATATTATATGTAAATATAAATAGGCCTATATATTACATATAGGCCTATTTCTTAAATACATACATGTATGTGTGTGTATTTATATATACATATAAATATACACAGTACTCACTGTAAACAAACTTTTATTTTGGATGTGATTAATCGATTTGACAGCTCTAATTACAATATAAAATATAAAGTGTTTATGCATGAAAATATAGCTGCCTTTGTAATTTAGTAAGCTGGTCCTTTACAAAAGGATCGTCATATTTTGGCATCCTTTACATAAAGGTTGAAAATTGTACATGGACACCCTTATTATTCTCTGTCTCTCTCTGTAGACCCTGAACCCTATGGTGACTCAACAGTGGATGGACGAAGTAGATGCTGATCACGACAAACGCCTGAACATGGCGGAGTGTGCCAGTCTCGTCCAGAGAGTCTCTGACTCCGTTCAGAGGCCTCCGCAATAAAGAAGCCACATCTACTGATTAAAGTAACTTGTACTTGTGTACGGAAGTATATGAAGAAAAATAAGACTTCACAAACACTTATTTAGTATGTAGGTCTGTAACTTAATCTCATGTAATAAACACTGTAAGGCATCACTCAAATTCTAAATAATGTATTGTTTTATTAATTACTTTAAAACATGGAATTAAAGAATCTTAGTCAAAAATGAAAAAATAAAATTTGGTCAAAAACACACTTGTGATCTATGATGTCTCACTGTAGAATACTTAAGTTACATCTTGTGCTTTTGTACACTGGTTGTGGCTGTTGATGGCAATGAATGCAGGTAAAATAATAAAATATCTTTTTATTTACTAACACTCACAACACACCCGTCTAGGTTTAAAGGTTTTTAGGTATTTAGCTAGCGTTAGCATAGCTGCTCTTGGTGTTCTTTAAAGGAGTCATATGATGCGATTTCAATTTTTCCTTTCTCTTTGGAGTGTTACAAGCTCTTGGTGCATAAAGAATATCTTTAAAGTTGCAAAGACTAAAGTCTCAAATCCAAAGAGATATTCTTTATAAAAGTTAAGTCAACCACGCCTACCTAAAACGGCTCGTTCTAACACGCCCCCACATGTCTACGTCACGATGTGGGAAGATTTGCATAACGCCGCCCAAATGTTCACGCAAAGAAAGAAGGCGTAACTTTTATTCTCGCTGTAGTATTGTTGTTGCCGACACCGCCATGTCATGAAAGCGCTGTGTGTTTGTGTTCTGTGTGTTTCGTTGTGAAAGCGAAAAATAATGTTATTTTTTTAGCAACATCATATGATCCTTTAAGTAGGCCTACTCATACCTCAATGGTGTTAAATGCTCATGCCACACTGCCATTGACGAGTATTAGCAATTCACTGATATTTGTGAGTTTTATTAAAGCGGTTTTTCAAAATAATTTATTCGCTTACCTGTCCAATGAATAAAGGAGCAACTTGGGCACAGGATTTTCTCTGTCATCAAATCTTTCCACTTCGTGTACGCATTAGCCATAGATATACACTATGTATCTATGTGCTGTAGCGATGTTTATGTTTGTTTTTATATATGGTTCTTTCTGTCATCTGCCTAAAGACCTTTTCTGTTTGTTTGGCCGCTCAGGTAGGCTTCTCCCATGGTCTCAGCTGGCAAAGCTCGATAATAAGTTTAATTCTTAATTTTTGCTTATCTCAGCAAACTACACTACTTATTAGCGTATCAACAAATGTGTACCCCAGTGAGCGTGAGGATTTTGTCCGTTGTTTACTGAAAGACCACGTTCAAGTTAAAGGGTGAAATACACTGAGAAAGATGACCAGCACCATGGATAATTAAAACACTTTTTACAGAAAACTATTATGTGTACAGTCTTTATCTAATGTGAGTGCACACCATTCAGACGGCTCTTCACAAAACCCATTTTAATTCTTAAATGGATAGATCACCCAAAAATGTCATTATTGTAATTTTTTCTCATAAATTCTTTATTGTCATAAATTCTGTCATTATTTAGGCATCCCAAGTTGTTCCTTCTTTTTTCTTTCTTCTGTTGAACACAAAAGAAGATATTTTGAATTTGAAGAATGTTGGTGACCAAACAGTTCACCATTGACTTCCATAGTACTTTTTCCCACCAACTGTTCACAGTCACATCAGTGAGACATTAGCAAAGAAGGTCCATTGTCATATATCAATAATGTACAGATGCATGCAGCACCGTTTACTCGGGTCACTTTCAACAAAGTGATTTTTATTTTTTTTTGTAACCACTTCAGATTTGTGTGTTGAAAATGCAACAAAATTAAATCCAATGAGAAATCTGTGTTCCTAATGTTAAACTACAGATTGAATAGATGAAAGCATTTCGCCAGTGGAATTTCACTGTACCCTTAATGTGTAAAACTTTGAGACAGAGCGCAACGCGTCATAATCTGAAAACTACGCCCACCGGGAAGCTTTCTAAAAACTTTCTATTGCGGGAAACTGCCTCCTTGTCATTTCTGACTTATAACCAGAGGTGTAAAGAGTACATACAAACCATACTTGAGTAAAAGTACAGATACCTTACAGTGAAAATTACTCCCCTACACGTTACAAGTCACCAATTCCAAAACAACTTGAGTAAAAGTCTTAGAGTATCTGACTTTAACAGTACTTAAGTATTTTACTTATACTAAATATAGGCTCAAAGATGCACTAGTCAAAGAGACATGCCAGTGAAAAACTGTAACGTTGTGGAGAAGCTGCGGAAAACAGGCAGAGGCAAGGATATATGTGCTGGTATTTCATGGAAAAGCTAGAACAAACAATAAACCAAAAACCAAAGGGAACAAAGAACAGAATGACTGGCAAACAGACAACCATTACATCCAACAACTCACAAGGAACTAAAGGAAACACTAGGGCTATATATACACACAGGGGGCTAACAATCTTAACAAAATAAGACACCTGGGGAGACTAATCAAGGGGAACTAATGAACAAACTGACTACAAACACCAGGTAAGGGCAAAACGCACAAAACGCAGTACTTTCAGTGACCTGTAATTGGCAGTATCGGGTCTTTTGTAGCAGAAATAAACTGCTGCAGAAAAAGCTAGGTCCATGCAAAATGTAATGTGTAACTGCAACACTCATTTCAAATGTAGTGGAGTAGAGAGTAAAAGTTGCTCATATCTTTGATACTCAGTACAACTACAATGTACCTGAAAAGATACTCAAGTACAGTAACTAATTACGTTTACTCCAATACTTTACACCTCTGCTTATAACAAAAAACAGAGCAATGCCTAAAAGCTGCTATGTGACAAGGTGTACAGTAAACAAGCTAAAAAAAAACAGAACTACGTTTTTATAAGCTGTCAACCCCAAAAAACGAGCATTTAGGACACAAATAGTTGTAGATGTCAGGGTATTTCACGTTGGGCCGTTCATTTGTATCATTTCTCAAACAAAAGGAAGGTTAGGAAAAGGGACACTGACATAGACCAATAAATATAATATTATATTATAATATATAATTAATATATCTCCTCCTCTCAGATTCACATAGGGTGGTGAAATAATTTGGATGGTTAAAAAAGAATGTATGTTTCCTGTCGCCGATTACGTTTCCCTCTAGTGGGCGCAGTTCTCAAAGTATATCACGTTGCGCTCTACTTTTGTGTCCTAAACGCTCGTTTTTTGGGTCGACAGCTTATAAAAACGTAGTTCTGTTTTTTTTTAGCTTGTTTGCTGTACACCTTGTCACATAGCAGCTTTTAGGCATTGCTCTGTGTTTTGTAAGTCAGAAATGAGGCAGCTTCCCGCAATTCATAGCTTTCAGTCACGTGACCGGCTTGAAGACAAAACGTCCATAGAACTGCAGCACGAGCCACTCAATTTTTCATGTTTCCCAGCCACAAATATTTAGATCACCTCTCAAAAGAATAAAACAAAGGTATGTAAACAAAAATGCAAGTTTTGGCCATTTGCAATCCATATTAATCACAGTGCGACAAAACGTTGTAAAAACACTTAAAGTGCCTTAATATATTTAAAACAGTAATATTAAAAGATAAAATTCAGTAATCACCATATTAATGATGCACAGTTTACATAGGCAAGCAGATAAGGCCGGAATGTTTTCCTTATAATGGTTTTCTATGGGAAACCATTTAATGTAAAACTTTGCACATTGTGTTTATATTCTGGGTATATCTGCGTGCCTGTACAAAATATACATAATCAATAAGGTGTTTACTGAATTTCGCCTTTTAATATCTGCGTTTTACTACATTACTACTTAATGCAATCTGCGTAAAAATAACTGGCGGTCAGTGGAGCAAAGCTTCGTTTTTCCCTCCAGGTGGGCGTTCTTATAAGGGTGTGACTTCACGTGAAAACTATCAATGGAAAGTCAATGGAGAGTGGGCGTGGCCTAAATGCGCTCTGTCTCTATTGAACGCACTTTTAAAGGCTCCAGTTCAGGCAAGGTGTTGAGATTTGGCTGGTTAAAGTGATCTAAGCCTCTGGAGGTGGATGTTGTAACTACACCATCTGATTGCAAAAGGCATCTTTATCCATTGACAGCCATTTAAATGTATCTGTGTAATAAATTATTCCGCAAGCAGAATATAAATCACAAATATTTTGTTATATTGTAGTAGATTGTAACTACACCATCTGATTGCAAAAGGCATCTTTATCCATTGACAGCCATTTCGTCGTGGAAGGCTGGAAGTCGTGGCTTAATGGTTAGAGAGTCGGACTCGTAACCCAAAGGTTGCGGGTTCGAGTCTTGTACCGGCAGGTGTGGGGTGGGGGGAGTGAATGTACAGTGCTCTCTCCCACCTTCAATACCACGACTGAGGTGCCCTTGAGCAAGGCACCGAACCCCCAACTGCTCCCCGGGCGCCGCAGCATAAAAAATGGCTGCCCACTGCTCTGGGTGTGTATTCGCGGTGTGTGTGTGTGCACTTTGGATGGGATAAATGCAGAGCACTAATTCTGAGTATGGGTCACCATACTTGGCCACATGTCACTTCACTTCACTTCACGATATGTTACCGGTGCCCAATTATTTTTTGGAGAGCTCTTAAAACAGAGAAATGTATTTGTTCATAGTTTGCTGCTTGGACATCACAGCTCATAACAGTTCAGCTCAGCAGCAGCCATTAAAATGAGTAGTCCAAATGATACAGTACAGAAAAATAAAGTAGGTAAAAATTGAAATAACAGCTTGAAAGTTTTGATGGGATAAATGCAGAGCACTAATTCTGAGTATGGGTCACCATACTTGGCCACATGTCACTTCACTTCACTTCACGATATGTTACTGGTGCCCAATTATTGCTCTTAAAACAGAGAAATGTATTTGTTCATAGTTTGCTGCTTGGACATCACAGCTCATAACAGTTCAGCTCAGCAGCAGCCATTAAAATGAGTAGTCCAAATGATACAGTACAGAAAAATAAAGTAGGTAAAAATTGAAATAACAGCTTGAAAGTTTTGAGTCTGTATAGTGTTGCTCATAAATGCCTGCCTAAAGCAACTGCACATGAAACAGAGAAGATGGGGAGACAGTTGGACAGGAGAAAAACAAGGTCACCATTATAGTCTGTGACCTTTTAACCTAACCTGTTTTACTAGCAGAAGTTTAACCCCCTGAAATCTTCCAAATGATACAGTACAGAAAAATAAAGTAGGTAAAAATTGAAATAACAGCTTGAAAGTTTTGAGTCTGTATAGTGTTGCTCATAAATGCCTGCCTTTAAGCAACTGCACATGAAACAGAGAAGATGGGGAGACAGTTGGACAGGAGAAAAACAAGGTCACCATTATAGTCTGTGACCTTTTAACCTAACCTGTTTTACTAGCAGAAGTTTAACCCCCTGAAATCGATGACAGAGGTCAGCAGGTGCCGGAGGGGTGTTGCCTGTCTGTGCCTGTGTCTTCTGCTCTCTGTCTCACGTTTATTACTTTTCTCTCTAGATTTGAAGAATGGAGTCTATCTATTAAAAACATGTTGGTACAACTTGTGGTACTTTTGGCTCCTTTGTTAACATCTACAGTTCTGGCATAATGACAGAAGCAGACAAATGCAAACAAGCACAAGGAGACAGAGATAATTAAGGCTGTTAGGAAAAAGGAGACCTGAATGAAATGAAAGTAAACAGAACAAACGCGATACAGGAGATGAGAAGGGCTGAAGGAAAAAACGGAGAGAGCGGCACATTCCTCTTCCTCTGTCTCTGCTCCCCTTGTTCGGGCTCTTCAAAACAACAGCTGGAGCTCTCAGAGGTGTGTTTTACTTGCTGAAAGCTGAAACATATGAGCTGACATTGCACACACACACACGTGGCTGTATGCTGATGCAGCAAACACACTACTGTTTTTCAGAGTTCAGCAAACAAGTTTAAAGTGCTCCTGCACATTTATAACAATTATTTTGATCATACATTACGGATCACACAGCAACGACAAGGAGACCTTAAGCCACACTTCAAAATGTATGTTTTATGAAGCAAAGTTATCAAACAAGATCAGTAGTTTCTGCAAACACATTATGCTGGCGATATCATTATTTTCTGAGCCATTTTTTTATGTTATTGTCATTCTTTTTGCATGTTTTCATGTAAAAAACATTTATATCACTACATTTGTGTTATATTACCTTGGCCTTCAATTTCAGAAAACTAGTTAATGCTGTTGTGGGGGTGTTTCGACCACAATGGCTGAGGGAGAGACGGTTAATTTGACATCTACATTTACATTAATTTAGCATACACGTTTATCCAAATCGACTTACAAATGAGGAATACAACAAGCAAGTTATCATCTTCCTTCTTATTTCTGACCACCATAATCAATCTCTTGACATCTACATTTACATTAATTTAGCATACACGTTTATCCAAAGCGACTTACAAATGAGGAATACAACAAGCAAGTTATCATCTTCCTTCTTATTTCTGACCACCATAATCAATCTCTTGATTTTTGTTGTATTGCTATTGGAGCAAATGCGAATGCAAAAAAAACCAAACCAAAAAAACAAACAATATATATATATATATATTTGTTTGAATTTTCCATTAATCACTGGAAGTTCACCCAATTATGACGACTTCCACTGCCATAATCAAACTGTGAAGAATGTTTTTGGGACTTTAATAATTTCTGGTTATAAAAATTTTATATAAAATGTAAATTTAATACAATATTTCAAAAAAATTATATAGTATTTAATGACAATCAACCTGACTACATTTACACCAATAAAAGTATTTTTAAGGGTTAAATCAAGTATAAATAGATCTTTAATGTGACAATTCTACGGTACCACGTTTCCAATGTAGACAAAAACTAGTTATTGATCAAGGGAATCAATGAAAATATCACTGAGAGTATGTATACTAGTTAGCAACCTAGACAGTCTAAAGGTGGTGTGTGTATATTTGTGTGTGTATAGAGACAGTCTCTGCTGCAGGAAACAGGGGTATCCTGTTTTGCAGTGGACTCCCATTGTTGCGCTGATTAAGCACTAATATACACACCCACACGTACACACCACAGCTGCGGCGCTGTTAGTGATGAGAACAGAGCAAAGAGTCCGAGATCAATCAGTCGTGATTCATAGTACACACATTTGCCCAGATGCCTTCACACAAGTGCTCCCATCTTGCACGACAAAGGATGAAACATTGGATGCCACACATACACACTCTTGTGTGACTGTAGATTGTATGTTGTCTAGTCTCTCTGTCTCCACATGGTCATCCATCACTCTTGACCGTCCAGCCCCCGTCTCTGTTTATTTATCTGTCTGTTGAGTAACAGAGACGGTTTACACTGTAATTACACTAAAATTGTTTCCTTGTTTTGGCCTGATGAGCTTGTCATGATATAGGCATCATTTTTCATATGGCGAAATGACGACGGTCTCTGACCAAATCATTGTTGGTTTTTTTCTTGCAAATCGACTTCTCCTTTATCTTTCATTTTTATGAGAAAATACATTATTTCAATCTGTTCATGAATGGTGCAAGCATTTAAGAGCGAAAAAAGAGTTTTGATGTGAGGGGACAACAGGTGATGGACTTTTTCACTGGAGGAAGTGCTACTATTGATTATTGACTCGTATGCATTACAAACACAGGTGTTCACTTCACAAGATGTTAACTGGTGGACTGGATGACATGCGGTTCAACATGAGGTTGAAGTCATTCAAAAACATGGGGTCAGATTTTTAAAATGTTTTTGAAAGAAGCCACTTATCAAGGCTGTATTTATTTATTTAAAAATATTATTACAATTTATAATAACTGTTTCCTATTTGAATATATCTTGGAAATATAATTTATTCCAGTGAAGGCAAAGCTGAATTTTCAGCATCATTACTCCATTTTTCCATGTCACAAGTTTCTTTTTGAATCATTCTAAAATGCTGATTTGGTGCTCAAGAAACTTCTTATAATTATCAATATTGAAAACATCTCTGATGTTTAATATTTCAGAGGAAACCGAGATACATTTTCGCAAAACTCTTTGAAATATAGAAAGTTAAAAAAAAAACAGCATCTATTTAAAATATATATTTTTTGACACTGTAAAATGATTAAATACTCTTAATCATTTTAATGCATCCTTGCTGAATAAAAGTATTAAATACACTCCCCCTCTCTCTCTCTCTCTCTCTCACACACACACAGCTTTATTCAACTAGAAAACAATATTCTTTTTTTATATTTATGATAGAAACTGTGCATGATTAAATGGTTTGTTGCATTTTTTCCCTCCTGCTGTCTGTGACCCTATGACTTTCACAGCAGAATGGACCTGAGCCATTTTGGGTCACATCCCACCAGTTGAGAACCACTGATCTTCTAATGCATGTTTGTTTATGTGCATTTTACCATTTACACTCAAACCATTTGAACAAACATGACTGAACAACTTAAAAATGCTTTTCTGCTATGTTCAGCATTGTTTCTCTCACAAGAGGTTTTGTCAATCACAATTTTTTTTTCTTTAAGAAACACACTTTCTTGATAAACAATCACCACACACAATCCTTTTCCTCGTTCATGTCTTTCTCTGAGAAGCAGACAGGAAAAGCATGTAAAGACTCCAATAGGCACTGAGAAAAGGCAAACCCACGGTTTCCACTCACTCTTATAAACGAAGACAAACTACAAACAAGCAAAAAAACACACACATACTCACAAACATTTGACGAAACACATAATGGCAGGAGATAAATGTGCTGTTATTTCCCACAGAAATTAAAATGTCTGTCAGCACGCGTTACGCCTTGGCTTTTGAGCGTATTTTAGTTTTCATTGCTCACAATCAGCGCTGATCCTCTCACATTCCCCTTCTAAGCTCTCATAACTTCTTCTCTCCGTCTCAGCCAGACATTGAAGGTTATATGTTATATAAAATTTATTTGAGGCATTTTTTCCCCAGTAAACTCCAGAAAGAACATCCCTCTAAATCCCCTCTGATATAATATACACTGTTGCATATAAAATAGTACAAAGGAACACAAAAACATTCAAGCTTAATGTAAACGCCAAAAAAATTAACTTACAACATTAAAGCCCTAAACAATACAACAATAAAACAAAGTTGATATGGTATATGGTATTAAATTCACAAAGCCCAGTCTTGGAGACTCTGAAAATCTTTACTGAATAAAGTACCGAATGATGTACAGTGTGACCTAATAAAAGTTTATGTCGGTCAAAGATCAAACCAGTTTAGCATATGCAACACAACATTAACAGCCAATGATGGTTTAAGATTTTCATTGGGCCATCTTATGGGTTAAGAATATGTCCATTTAAATAAAAGTGATTTTGCTGATTATTCCTCCCCTTATATCCTGCCTGTCACCGTAACTCTGTGAACAAAGCCTTCAGATTTTGTGCGACTTTGGTGTTCTCTGAGGGAAGGGAATGGATAAAGTCAATTTATTTCAATGACTGTTTTTATAGGCTCATTGTAAAGAATGATGCTCTGACAGTGACAGTACTGAGGGATAAAAAAAATAAAAAATTGTTCCAGCTACAAAACAAGAACTGTAAACAGGCATACCAAGATTTCCTATTTTCTGTCATCTCAGAGACAGATATTCTTAATTTAATGTCATTCAGTCATACTAATGTTCTATGTTTGTGTTATGTTCTCTTCCGCAGAAAGGAAGGTTTTACACTTATAAAATGTACCTTCAGATTTTGTGCGACTTTGGTGTTCTCTGAGGGAAGGGAATGGATAAAGTCAATTTATTTAAATGACTGTTTTTATAGGCTCATTGTAAAGAATGATGCTCTGACAGTGACAGTACTGAGGGATAAAAAAAATTAAAAATTGTTCCAGCTACAAAACAAGAACTGTAAACAGGCATACCAAGATTTCCTATTTTCTGTCATCTCAGAGACAGATATTCTTAATTTAATGTCATTCAGTCAAACTAATGTTCTATGTTTGTGCTATGTTCTCTTCCGCAGAAAGGAAGGTTTTACACTTATAAAATGTATTTTTGGGCTTTGTCACTTGAGCTGGATGCTGATTAAATAGCTGCCAAACTGCCATATGGACACAATTAAGAATGATGTTATAATAAAGTAGCCTATGATTAATGATCACTACATTCATTATTTAAGTAATAGAACGTGACATTTTCCTAAAGGCCACTCTGAACTGTATGGAACCAAGATTATATATATATATATATATACACACAGGTGCATCTCAACACCAAAGACTTAAACTACTTCAGTCTGTGTGCGTTGAATTTATTTAATACACGAGTTTCACAATTTTTGAGTTTAATTACTGAAATAAATTAACTTTTCCCAGACATTCTAATTTATTGAGATGCACCTGTACATATTATACACATCACTTTCAGAGAAATGGCTGAAATAAGAAATAGTTTTAAGCTCTCAGTTTGGAGTTTGTTTTGTTTGCAGATTTGAACACCTTTTAACGAAGAAATACCTGCAAACCAATTGAGAGCATCCTCATCCACTCAAGGATTAACCAAAAAAGACAAAGTGAAAATATTCGGTCACTCAAAGAACTTAAAATTCACCAGAAATTAAGGTACTGTCATTATTTACTCAT
Source organism: Sinocyclocheilus grahami (assembly GCF_001515645.1). NCBI lineage: Eukaryota > Metazoa > Chordata > Actinopteri > Cypriniformes > Cyprinidae > Sinocyclocheilus > Sinocyclocheilus grahami. Next base: position 1,843,138 of record NW_015505219.1, on the reverse strand, counting down.
ACTTACGCCATTCCAAACCTGTATGACTTCCAGGAAACACAAAGACATTATGAGTAGATTCTTTTCCATCCAATTACAAAAAAGGGTACAGAAACTTTTAAGACACAACAGTATCATAAAATAAATATTAAAGACATGTTTGTCACATGTGTGTTTTTAAGCTAATAATCTTCCCCTCCAGTGAGTTCAAATACCGGATCAGTCATATTTGAGTTTGAATCATTCAGTTGAATCAAGAGATTCATTAAATGGATCATTTAAAAGAGCAATCCGTTCATTAAACTGGTGCCAAGAAGAGCGAAGATCAAGATTTTCAGTTAATAAAATATAGTGTTCGTCACACAAAACTTAACTTACGGCTTCAGAAAACTCTGAACATAGTACATGAGGGGGGGAGCAGAACATCTATTTAAAATGTCTTCTTTTGTAAGCAGAAAACATGCCATACAGGTTTGGAATAATATGATTGTGAGTAAATTCACAATTTGTATTTTTTGAGGAAACACCATTTAAAGGGATTGCTTTTCAAAAAAAATTTAAATTCTGTCATCATTTAACTCATCCTCATGTCATTCCAAAACTTGTATGACTTTTTGTCTTCTGTGGAAAACAAAAAAGAAGATCTTTTGAAAAATGTTGGCAGCCAAACAGTTTTGTTTACCATTGACTGTTCCACAAAAGTAAGTCACACAGATTTGGAACAACATGAGTAAATGGTGACATGATTTAACTATCCTTTTGACTAAATAGACTAAGTCTGATGTGAAGGAAACCAGAATCTCTTCTGGCTTGGGTAAAGGAAAGTAGAATTAGATTCAATCACATTCAATCGAAATCCTCTCTCAGATTTGGATCAGTTTATAGGAGGGCTTGTTTGGAATGACAGCTCCGAACCACCAGAAGAGGAAGAAGCGGATGAGGCTAGTAAAGATGCCAGGGGTGTTGGGCACCTGAAAAAAAAAAAAAAAAATAATAATAATAAAATAAAAAATAAATGACACTTTCTGATTCACTTCGCTCAGGTCAGTCTCTTCATCATCTTACCATTATATAATAGTCACGCAGTTGAAGGCCATACAGCGTCCATGACGTGGATGTGAAAAATGTAGCGACGGTCAAGGAAAAAGACAAGCGCTCCACAGACTTATTTCGCACAATATCCAACTGGTGGAAATGAAGAACACATGTTTTTTTTGAGAGGAGAATGATGCTTTTGCTACCATTTATTACCGGTATTATAAAAAATATATATATAATAAATACAGAGGAGACAGGAAATGTTGGGAGGAAAGGGGATTGAAAAATTACGCAGGCAAGCTTCAAACCTGTCTTCCACTTAAACACCAAGGATCAGCAAATCTGAAGCACATGTTCTCGCTACTGCATCACAGCTCCAACCACGTTATTTACACTCACGCAGAGTCTCTCCCATAACAAACAGATATTGACACTTGCAGAAAGTGACGGCGGCAAAAACAGGAAGCAACAAAAGGGACAAGAATGACAGGAAATACACCACAGGGCACAGGACAGGTAGACAGAGCTGGACTGATAAATATGGGAGAGAGAGAGAATTTTTTGTATGTGATTTTTTGATCTTTTTTTTTTAAAACATGGTTAACATGTTGATGCATGCAATTGTAAGTTTAATTTAAATGTGGTGTCAAACCTGTCTTCCACTTAAACACCAAGGATCAGCAAATCTGAAGCACATGTTCTCGCTACTGCATCACAGCTCCAACCACGTTATTTACACTCACGCAGAGTCTCTCCCATAACAAACAGATATTGACACTTGCAGAAAGTGACGGCGGCAAAAACAGGAAGCAACAAAAGGGACAAGAATGACAGGAAATACACCACAGGGCACAGGACAGGTAGACAGAGCTGGACTGATAAATATGGGAGAGAGAGAGAATTTTTTGTATGTGATTTTTTGATAGTTTTTTTTTTTTAAACATGGTTAACATGTTGATGCATGCAATTGTAAGTTTAATTTAAATGTGGTGTAATTCCTGTCATTTATATTTTTTCCGCCGCCTTTAGCCTATTTTTTTTTTTCAATCAGGCTTATTCATTGTTATCATTTTATTATATTGTTTTATTTTGTATTACATTTGATGTGCAGCACTTTGGTCAGCACAGTTTTAAAAGTCCCATATTAATAACACGCATGTATGCAATTGGATATATTTAAATTCTATTATGTTCTATTTTGTTCTATTATGTGGTGCATTTCATGTCATTTTTATTTTTTTGTCTAAGGCTAATTCATCGTTCTTTTTATCATATTGTTTTATTTATCTGATGTGCAGCACTTCGGTCAGCACTTGTGTTGTTATCAAAGTTCTATATAAATGAGCCCTGACCTACAATTTTTTAAAACATAATTAACATGTAAATGCACGCAATTAAATATGCATAACTGCTTTTTTTCTAACATAGTGCAGGTGAGAAGTAAAAACTTACATACTCTATAAAGTAGATAAGTAGCAGGGCTGATACAAGCTGGTGGTGCGTTTGCAATATGTTCTTTCCATGTTCATGTGCTTTACTGCAGTGTAATTCTCAGTAAATGTGTGCAGGAACTGTTGACTGTGTATTTAAACAGGATTAATGCCGTGTACTCACGAGATCAGTGAGTGGAGAGAGGTACATACTGATGGTGAACACACTGCAGGTGAGGCCCAGCTGAGAGAGTTGAGCTTCTCCAGGAGGAATCATCACAGTAAAATAAACCCAGCCTACACACAACACACTCACCATCGTCAGCGTCTGCGAGAACACTCGCCTCTGAAACACACACACACGTTATATGTCAGTAATGTTTCAATTTATTTTGCACATTTGATCACTCTTACAACTCGTTTCAGAACTTTTTATTTGTTGTATATACAGTGGGGTTCAAATGTCTGAGTGAACATTAAAAAAATATGGGATCAAATTTGACTTAAACCTGCATCTAATCTATAAAGAAATATCATGTTATTTTTTCAATTAAACTTTTCACTCAACTTGTTAATATAACTGATAACATAACGTAAAATATTGTATTAGTTTTTCAATTAAATTTTAAACTTTTGTTTTGGCATTCTAAAAATATAACTTTTGAATAAACTTTTAAATTCAACTTTTCACTCAAACTAGTATACTAATAATATAACGTAATCAAAATGACTGAACTAACTTTCAACTTAAAATTTTCACTCAAATTGTTATGCTGATCATGTAAATTGTCATTTAAAATATATTATTAATTTATAAATTAAATTTCACACAAATTATCATCCTGATAATAGAACTTGATATTCATATGTTTAACTAACTAAATTAAATTTTCATTCTAACTGTTATCCTGGTAATGTAATAATAAATACAAAAATGAGTGCATTAATTTTTCACTTCAACTTTTCAATCAAACTGTTATACTGATAACAATTTGTAATTAAAATGTTACATTAATATTTAATATTAAAATACTACATATTTTAAAGTCTGGTCTCAGACTTTGGTGGACCCCACTTTATAATTAATAAGAGTTCAAGAAGTGGACAGCGCTAAATGACAAACCTTGTCTTTGGTATAATGACAGTAAGTGATGATGTATAAGGTCTGTAAAAAGCCCCCAATGATGTTTACAGATATCACCGTTCCATCTCCCTTTAATAATCCATAGTACAGCCAACCTAGATTACTAAAACACACACAGAGAAACAGGATCATTCAGATCAACTGAAATCTATGTACAATTCACAAATTAAGTTGCATTCACATATCCAACATTACTGAATGAGCTACAGGTGTCAAATACCAAACACATACTTCAAGCATGTGGTGAGGAAGGGCAGAAACTGAACGTTATCTGCACTCTGTGTGGTCTTCATTTTCTTCAAGTCGGTCCTGCAAATGCAGAGAGGACATGCAATTAGAGGAATATGATGATTATGATGAAGATGATGAATAGTTTATCGATCCCAGAGGGAAATTTAGACACCCAGTAAACATACAAAAAAAACAGAGATGACATGCAATTATAGGAATATTATCTTGGAAGATAAGCATAGATACAGTAAGCTATGCATATCATATGCTTTATATTTTGCACTGTAAATTCATACTGATAGTGAAATTCATTTGCTTCAGACGTTCTGCACAGCCTCCAAATATGATCAACCTACATACACATACAGAATATAGCGGTTAACGCTGTACTATGGTTTCAGGCAAATACCATAATTGCTAATACTCTAAAATCTTAATAATGTGCAATCTTCTTGATGACAGCGTTGGCTAATATCAGTAGTAACAGTATGATGGCGGAAACTTGTTACCATGGTATATTGCTGTAAGGAGGCTGTTTATTAAGTTTGAGTGAAGGCAGTTTCTATTAGGCGCAACAACATATGTGTAACCACTACAGTTGATAAATAACAGTTTAATAGAGAACTTTGTTTATTTAAAGCATTTTAATTCATTTACATACTAAACAGTAAACTCAAGAAAGGCGCGAGATGTCACCAGATGCGAAGATTATTAAAACCCATAAGTGTGCACGGTTTAGCTCAGCTACATTATAACTGATATTATTGCTCATCAGTATATATAAGAACACATGTAAGTAACTTACAATCCCGTCGTGAACATCCCCACGGTGAATATGATGCACGCGCATGATAGCAGCTGCAGAAAATCCATAGACTGAAAAAGCGAAAAATGAGCTGTGCTTTTAGGCAGACACCTGTGCAATCAAGCGAATCAAATTATGTTGATAAATCCAGTGAATCCGGCACCCGTGGAACGCTGACGTCCACCTTCTCAATTTCCGTGTTTGTATTCAGTGTGGATCGATTCCTTCACTCTGATTGGTTATCGCCGAACGCTGCTCACTGACGTCATTTTGTAGTCCGTGTTGTAGTGAAATAAGAGGTGTGGGTGACTTAAATGGAGTAATTTTACGATGTTTTCCAAGGATATTCCTTTGAATATAGAGAGATTTTGTAGCACAGTTTGTCTACTGGAATTTGTTTGTATAGTGAGATGTGTTTTTAAAAGTATAACTTGTAGTGTACAAGCTTTAGGTGAAAGGTGGCCCAAAGATGAGTTTAAGCCGTTTAAGCACTCATGATTTTTGTTATGAACAATATGCATCAGGAAAAGTGTTTTAACCACACTGAATATTTGCACTTTGCAGCTGGTTTAGTGAATCTGTGGTTGATATTAAACCCAAAAGATTTAAACTGTTTTCTCTCTCATATACAGTGGTGTGAAAAAGTGTTGGCCCCCTTCCTGATTTCTTTGCATGTTTGTCACACTTTAATGTTTCAGATCAAACAAATTTAAATATTAGGAAAAGATAACACAAGTGAATTTCCCTTAATAATAAAAACCTTCATTTAAAAACTGCATGTTGTGTTCACTTGTTATCTTTGCCTAATATTTAAATTTGTTTGATGATCTGAAACATTAAAGCGTGACAAACATGCAAAAAAATAAGAAATCAGGAAGGGGGCCAACACCTTTTCACACCACTGTAACTGTATTAATGCTGTCTTAGAAACATTACCATAATTACTACATTACTATCATTTATTTTTTGCACTCCCTGAGCATTTTATAATTTATTGTTATAGAAATGATAGAATTATTGCTTTAATATGATTGACCTACCTAAACAAAGTGATCTAAACAAATAAATACATTTCAGTATCATGATTCATAATACAAGTGCCTTTTTTGAAGTTGTAATTTTGTCAAATGTTCATGTACTGAAGTGCATGCTTGATTTGAAACGGGACAAAGCGTCATCAATTTGAGAAAACAAAGGGGGAAAAAAAATCGTTATTCAAAATGTTTATAGTACAACATGTACAAAATGTAATTGACAAATTTTCCAAAAATGAAAATATTATGTTGAGGATACAGAAAATGCTAGCTATGAAAATATCTTTAGCAAGACAAAGGAGTCAGTTATTTTATTCTAAGGATGACAAATGTCTCCCATAATTAATAAAAAAGTTTTCTAAAAATCCAGGTGCCAAAAATAGCCATAGCTGAGAAACCCCCATATAGCCAGTCCATGTGAACATCTTCTAGAATTTTTTTAATTCACTGCATATTGCTGCAAATATTCTGCTTCATACTTTCAAACAAAATGATGTATTTTCCATTGACGTGGTTAAATACAGAAGACATATCTTGTGTTTAATGTTCTCAAATGTCAAAGAAAAAACTGAGGCCAAGGGAAATGAGTAAGTTACGTTCTGGCACCCAAGTGTCATTTTACTAAAAGCTGTGAAGTCCTGGCCAGGAAAAAGAGATGAAAAGGGAATGAAAGAGGACAGGAAGAAAGTTTGACAGTGAGAGCATTAACAGTGCTTTGAAGTGTTTAACTTTACACTGAGGCCTCAACAAATTTCAGAAAATCTGTCTTGCCCTAAAACCAAAATACTTAAAAAAAAAAAACATGTCTTTTTTTTCTTTGAATTTGAATCAAATAAAACTTTTTTTAATAATAAGAAAAAAACGTTCCACACATTTTTATAATTAACAAATGTCTTTATTTTATATACCTCTCAGTATATACATTTTTACATAACTATTTACAAGTTTATAAACAAATACAGTACAAAACACAGCATTTTACAAAAAAAATGTTCTTTTAACTTATTTGAGAAAAATTATTCAACCGTTTGAATTGTTCATGCATGTTGTGCTCTCTGTCAGAAGTCCGGCTTCTCTCTCTCTCGCTCACAAACACAAACAGCACAACCAAACATTCCTACTCAAAACCAAATGTTGTTTTATAAAAAAAAAATAAATAAAAAAAATCTGATCTCATCTATACATTAGTGCCAGTACATTTTGTAGGGTGTGTTCACAATACATCACAAAAACCAACTGAAACTAGAGCAACACGAGATCCAAAACACAGGGAACACCAATGCTCGATAACTGTTCTAGATTTACAAACACTGTTATTTGCACGAACATCAATTCTTTATAAGGTGCAAGATCAGGGTCAGTTTTAAGATAAATCCTGTGATCTTTGGCTCAAATCGGTACAGTAGAGCAAAGGTCTCTATCAAACACAATATCTATAGCCTATTGTTCACCCTTGTGATCACAATTCCAGTTATACAGCTGATGGTTACAAGACAAGCTCTGCAGTCTTCAGGGTTTATTCTGCATCACATTGGTAAAGTTGTGATACATTTTTAAGAACGAACGAACACATTCAATCTACAAAAGAAAAAGAAAAAGAGCTGATGGGGAAAAGAATCATAGAACGGTAAATACTCTTCAAAAAAAGAGAGAAGGTTCTTCAAAAACACCTTTCTCTGGTCACATCACTCTCACAAACACAAATACAAACATGTCACTCAGCAACTTGCACGCCAGCACCAAAATTTCAGTTTGTATAAAAATTCTTCGTATAAAATCTATTTTCAAAGCCGGTAACCAGCACCGGCATTACAGTCTGTTGTGTCTTAAAGGACCAGCGTCCATAAAGTCTTCTTATATTAGGCTCAGTGGAGAAGCAGGAAGAGGAATATAGAGATCAACGTGACGAAACTTGAGACGGGAGCAATGCGAACACCCGAACTGCCCACGCTCCTCTGTACAACTGGGATCATGGCAATAGGGTCATCTGAAAGCAGAAGAGGAGGATCATGAGTACATTTCACGACTATGTAACTTGCGTAATGCCACTCTAACACCTTGGCTTACAAAGTCTAAAAATTCTACATCTTTTCTAAAGCAAATGGACATGCTGCCAGAAGTGAGGAGAAGAGTGACAGATGAGAAGTGCTCACCTGCTGGAAGCCTGTTTGATGGGTTATGGACTCCACCAGCAGCCATCTTCTCTTCTAATTCCTCATGTTTTTCCATGGTCTTCTTCTTGTTTTTAGACCCTAGAAAATTAAATGAAATAGTTGGACTCTTAGTAAGGCTTCATTGTCCTTGTAATTCAGGAAAGATTAAATGTCTAGACAGAAATGCCATGTTTAAAATGCAAAAACTGATTTGACTTACCGTGAGGTCCAACTACATCCACCTTCAGTCTCAAACACTCCCGTCCATGATGGTGAAGAGGCTTGGCTGTGGAAAACAGAGTAAAAATTTAGAACTGGAATCTGAAGCGCTACAAATAATAATACACTTAATGTGCTAATAAATGCTAATACATGCATATATTTTGCATTTATGGTTTTGAAAAACTTCATACTTTGGATACATGTGATTGTACATATATTAATAATTATGTTCAAAATATTTTTAAAAGGTACATTTTTTACATATATATATATATATATATATTGAATTATATATATATATATATATATATAATATTTAATAATAGATATTTAGTTTTTGTGGAGTCACACCACGACATGATGAAGATTTTACGCATTTTATTACTTTATTTTTTTGTTTCTACATATGTATTTATCCTTCTGACTTTGACAAAAAAAACATTTATTTTAATAAGCAGTGAAGCGTTTTTTTAAACATATTTTGAATAAATTAACCAAGGTTTTTGTTTTTAAAGGATATATTAAAATGATTGTACTCATTTACATCATTAATAATTGTGGTAAGCGAACCCAAAATGCTGCAAAGAGGTGGATACTTACAAATATAGTAGTAACTCTCTTCCTGACGGAACTCTTTGCCCAGAGTGAAGGGAGTGAAGCGCTGGAACTTCTCAGAGAACTTCTCTGGAGCGTGAGGAGCGAAAGGTCTGGAGCACTCCCAGCGCAGCTGGTCGAAGGACTGTGGCTTGCAGTTCTCGTAGTCCTCCAACTCCACCATGTAGAGCACGTACCGCTCGGCCTCCTGGGATGGGATCTCGCCACGAGTGTAGTGAGGGCAGATGATGTCTAGGTAGTCATTAATGCGGACCTCCACGGTGTAATCATCCCATAGGAAACTGGAAGAAGAAAGAGAGAGAAAATCCATGAATGGCTGTCAATATTTACTGCACACAACCTACAATACTGTTGTACTGAACACAGACACACCTCAGGATTAAAATGGCTCAGAAAAAAAAAAGAACTTGACGTTCACAAACAAACAGAAACAAAAGTTCTGGTGACACTGAAACAGCCTCAGGCAACCGTTCTCAGTACAAACCAAAAGCGGGAGCTACACCCTGATGCACGTGTGTGGGTGTCTTTAGTTATCACCCTTCACCTGGTGATTTTATTTGCGTAAAACACCCTGTAAAATCCCTCCTTTTTTCTTTCTTTCCTACTCTGTATTTTGGTGTCACACTAGATGAAGGAGTGTAGATGGGAAATTGTCCGACTGTGTTTTTCGTTATGTCCTTCATGAAATGGCAGGTTGTCAGAATTAAATAATTATATTAAAAAAAAGCTAAATTATGAATAACAGCATTGATTATATATATTATATATTATCTGGAAAATATACACTTTTTTTTTTAACTGATAAGAAATGTTTTCAATTCAAGTTAGATTTATTAAAATGTTTTTCACAATAAATATTGTTCCAAAACAGATTATTATAAAAAAAAGGTAAAATATATTTTAAACATGTTTTAAGCTAACACGTTAAGTTCGACAGCTCTAAAATACATCTTGTATTTTTATTTTTTTGTGAAAACCTTGAAACCCCTTAACTTCATGTGATCCATCATGACCTTTTACTTGCCCTCTTGGCAACAGAGATGGAGCCTCTTAGACTGACTGGCTCTTTGAATTTTTAATTTTTTTTAATTTTTTTACAGCCTCCTCTCTGTCTGCCTCTTCTTTTATTGTCGTCTCATTTGCTTTTCTCATTTTCATCTGATCTAAACTTCCCTGCTGCTTTTGCCAGATGTACTAATGACAAATCCACAGGCCTCTCAGTATGTTGTTCTTTCTGTGTCTTTGCTTTCATGTTGTCAGTGTTTTATTATTGTGAATTTTGTCAAAATAATTTGCCTCAAACTAACTGCATAACATTTATGAATAAATCACAATGTTTTTCTTAATACCGTCACCCCTACAGTGACCACAAGACGCCATTGTTCGAACCCCATAAGTCATCTGATTGGTGAGTGTTACAACGCTACACGCCATCACATTTCCATATACCCAAAATCTTCAAACCCAGGCAATCACATTACCATAACATTTTCTCACACGGCCCTCATGTGAACCACCGTCAAAACACAAGGCAGCCTCTTTCCCCCCAACATGCCCTTTGCTCTATCACTTTCTCCCTTTTGGCACATGTACTTATTGTTGTTGCCATCGGGAGCCGTGGTTAAATGATGGACATACACACAGGCTCCTGACGGGCCCCCCGTTGTCCACTCCAACCCCCTTTATCTCTCTCTCTCTTTCCCACTGTGCCTCTGTGGTAAGCATTAGCCGACCTGTCTAAACAGCCTTGCACTCTATTCAGACGGGGGGTAAACATACACATCACTGCGCTCATTAGTGCCGGTTAATGCGGAGATTAGCATCAGTCTCACACGGTTTCTAATCAGCTGAGTGTTCAAAAGACAGGGTGTACGCATTGCTAAGCCAGCTAACTTTTCTGTGTGTGGGAAAGTGGTGGTTTTTGTATGTGTATTCAACATGCCAATCAACAAATCATGGCTGATGAGACCAAGCAAGGGTGGATTAGATGCTAAATGTGTAGCTGGTCAAAGTTATTCAAATCAGAGCAGTGTGAACGATTCCAGTTTCGCTCTGTTTTTCCTGAGAACTAGATTGTGTGCAGGATTGCCCAATCTCACTTCCTCTGACGTCCCTTTGAAGCAGTTGATCCGGAGCTGTTTGAAACCTAATGACAATGTGTTTGCAAGACCAAGACAACAACCCAAATTGGGTGTCATTAACTCCTCCCCCTCACAGACATCGGCCTCAGGGTCGGGTCTAGTCTTTGGTCACAAAAATGTTTGCCTAGGGATGCACAATCTGTCCATATACCAAACCATATCGGTCACTGGCTAATATTATTAATAGGCCTATATATTTTAAAATTAAACATTAAAAACTTTTCACACTGTACATTATAATCTTCTGATACCAAAATTCTCTCATAACATCTAAATTATTTTATTTTAGTTCGGAGTTGTTATTTTTTTTATTATTTTGGCCAAAATAGTATTGCATATTAAGTGCAACCCTAGTTTAGTTTCATGCTGAGAGGGTCTGGTGGGCCCTCACACTACGATTCCCATGCATAGCTTATCTCTCGGAGCTGATCCAAGGCTAGCCGCTGATATCTCAAACAATCACAGAGCGGCTCTGTTGTGTTTTTCCTCCCAGTGATCGGTCACTTCAAACGCCGCTGTGCCCACTTGTTCCCGTGTGACAGTTTGCTCTGTGATGGGCCGAGCGTGAGAGTGATGCTGTTGTAAGAGAGGCACGAATCCATGTAAACATCCATGACAGGAATGTCTGTACCTGCAGCCCCCGGGGGCCACATCACCCATCTGTTTATCATGAGACACAGAGGAGCCTGTGTTTAAAGGTTTGCATGTGGGCTTAAAGACTTCAAGTTGCAGTAAGTAATTTGTTTATGCTGACTGATTAGGTTGGCCATGTGATCTCAACATGGCGGCCCACATGAGGTGACCCGCTCTGTGTAGAATAAAACAGCATTTATTAGGCTACTGATATGACAGGAGTCTTCATATTATGCAAGTGTGAAATGCTTTTGAAAGCGATTGTAAAGACTTTTACATTTATTTATAATTTTTTTTTAAAATGACAAATAAATGCTGTTCTTCTGAATTTTCTATTAATAAATGAATCCTGAAAAAAAATCATGATTTCCACAAAAATATTAAGCAGCACAACGGTTTTAAACTTTGGTAGTAATAAGAAATGTTTCTTGAGTGCCAAATCATCATGTTAGAATGATTTCTGAAGGATCATGTGACACTAAAAACTGCTGACAATTCAGCTTTGCATCACAGGAATAAATTACACTTTAAAATATATTACAATAAAATTCAGTAGTTTCGAATTGTAATAATATTTCACAATATTACTGTTTTACTGTATTTTTTATCAAACAAAATGCAGCCTTGGTGAGCATAAGAGACTTATTTAATAAAAAATTAAAAAAACATGTAAAGTACAATTTGCTCTCACTTGCTCTCAGATATATGTTTGTCTTGTTTCCCCCTAATATTTTGTCTGCTCTCCCCCCTTTCACTCTCTGCTGAATGTTTTAAACTGTCAAGCGGGTCAGTAATGTCAAATTTCAGGGTCAGATTTTTCAGACACACCCTTACTGAGTCAGCAGCGTACACACACACACACACACACACACACACACACACACACACACACACACACACACACACACAGCGCTGTGCTTCAGAACAGATGTACTTACTGCCAAATGCACTACACTAGCTGTCAGCAGTTGACACACACACACACACACACACACACACACACACACACACACACACACACACAGCGCTGTGCTTCAGAACAGATGTACTTACTGCCAAATGCACTACACTAGCTGTCAGCAGTTGACACACACACACACACACAGTTGAGGGTTTGGTTACTAAAAACCTTTAAGACCTGCTGCTTGCCATGACAAGTATTATGATCCTATTTTAGGAGCTTGTTCTCACACTATCAAGTAATAAAACCTGTCTGTACAAGCGCGTGCATGGAGCTTTTACGCTATTTGTGTCTGTCTGGCTTTCTTTCTCCATTACAAGCATAATATACCGAGACGTCTCAGTCTTACACCTTCGTACCATTAAAGTCTGACAGGTTCAAGGTGTTAAGTCACTGCTAAGTCCTTTTAACCTCACTGCTCTTTCACTTTCTTCCCGATCAGTATGTTCTTGTATTGTCCTTCTTGCCGATTACATGCCAGTAATTACCCCAGCCCTAGTGGAATGGGTCGAAATGCCATCCAGCTAATCCGCTCTTCCAAACCAGGGATTATCACACTGAGCACACGGATCACACCGCTGCTATTCACCAGCACCAGACCCATCCAATACGGGCCGTTTGCAGCGGTTAAAGTGGGGATTGGGGGTGGGTTGCAGATACATGTTTCAAGTCAAGTTAGATTGAGGGGTAGGGCTGCACAATACATTTAAATTATCGAAGCCTTGCAAATGTACAAATTGTGATATGCATATTACAATGGCCTGACAAAACTGAGTGATTCTACTTAAGTTTTAGGTCGACGCAGAAAATAAATGAGCGTCCTGCATTTTTCTTCACTTTTATTTAGGGGTTATGGGATTATACATGTAGGAGTGCATTTCTGTGAGATTTTGGGAGTTAAGAGCAAACGAACAAAATTTCAACCCATCCATCACTGTCCTTTAGCTCCACCCCGATCTGTATATTTCTTATATATATATATATATATATATATATATATATATATATATCTTTCTGTCTCCCATCCCCCTCTTCCTCCATCTTCTCCGCCCTCTTTCTTTCTCCTCTCTGTTTAAAATCACATTATAAACCTGGGTCTCTTCATTCAGGCTAATTTTTTGGAGAAACACTTATTTTCTTCTTTCTGACCTTTAACCCATCACCCATCCCCCGATCCTATCTTTCTCAGTCCTTCCCTCACAAATGCCTGATTTCCCCCTCCTCCCTTTCTCTTTCACTTTTAAATGGATGCTAATTGCTTGCTGATATGCTAGCTTGTTGTTTGGTAAGCACACTGAGAGCTTTAAAGTCAGCGACTTTAGTCACTAAAAGTACTTGTGAAATAATAAACTGAAAACAATACAGGCAATTAATTAAAATGATCACCAAGTACTGTAAGAGTTCTGTAGATGGCAACAGTGAGCCGCTGAAGACACTGAATGCAAACACTCGCTTGAGGTAATTAAGTAATGCCAGGCAACAAGCTTCTGGTTCTTTTGTTTACATTTGTGCACTCACACAAGTCACACACTTTACCACACCGACAGTTACACAATCTAGCACACTACAGATAGAAAAACAGGAAACCTCCAACTCAACAGGGCAACGGGAATCAAAACAGTAATCAGGGACTGAACAAGATGGACAAAGGGAGTTGTGTGGGAAAAAAAAGAGCATGGGAAGATGGAGCAGGGAGGGTATAAGGACATATAGAGAGAAATAGTGAGGAAGTCTGGGCTGGAGATAAGGAGAAGAGAGGAAGAGCTCAGAATAAGTGTTAAAATGAGCAAAGAGAAAAACTAAGCAAGGAGTTAAAAACAGGCCCAAAGTCTTTTAAATGCACATCAAAAACTGAACTGGAACATTACTTTCTGTCATTACTTGACCAGTTGAAACCCTAAAATGGAACTCTAATCTGTGAAAAAAATAATTTCATAATCAATCAAGATGGTAGAACATTCTAAAATGCTTTGTGGAATTATGGATTATATTTTCCATACACATCCATTTCGGTGTAAAGCGGAATTATACAGCACTGGATTACACTGGAGTCTAAAAATATACAATGCGATTTCTGTGTGAATGGGTCAGATTACACACTTCTATGTATAATCTGAGGCTGAACTCTGTTTGTTTCACAGATTATAGACCTGCCTAGCCGACCATGTTTGCATGTTTATGAGCCTTAGACAAAGAAGTGTTATAAAGCATTGATTAAAGTTGCACTGATTACATGAAACACATCGAGCATAGAAAGACATAAAACATTATTTGTGAATATAGTTGCCCTTTTATACTTTTAAATGATTGTCTTTTGAATTGTCTGTGTAAGTTCTATGTTTGTTTGTCTGTGACAGGTGAAACGCACATTTTTCTGGAAGGTAGAGAAAGGGGGGGGGGGGGGGGGGGGGTTAAAGAAGATGGATTTACAGCCTGTCTGTGGAATCTGTCTGGTTATATGCTGATCTGTCTGCACCCTCCTCCTCAAGATAACTCAGCAATATAATGCTCAGATATATGTAAAAGATCAAACAAAGTGAGTATGCAGAGGAAGTGATGGACAACAAGGAAATGGGGTGGACAATGAGTGGACAGCTGAAAGGTCAAGTATAGCAATGTTTGCTGGAAGGAATCCCAATCTACTAAATATACCCAAAGCCAGTGAAACTTTGATGAGGGAAAGCACATGTATATGACAACATGTACGTGAAAATAAACGCATAATTCAGGGAAAAAATAATGATTCAATGATGCTAACATGACGGGACTGCACACTTCCCCTTTAGCACACTCAGCGTACAAGCGTAGGCATGTGACAAGCTCAAAAACAGACTGTCAAAAATAAAGTCTATATGTCAGTCCGGACCTGAAAATCCAGTCTCCTCAGGGTGAACACTCACGCACACACCCGTCAAACCAGAGTGTCAGCTCGCCAAAGGCCACACGCAGGAGATTAAATCATTATGGTTCACTCACACCCACTCGGTTAAAAACAGTCGGGTGTGTGTTTGTGTTTGTTTGCGTGCAATCACGCCAATTAATATTTAACACCTATCTGCCATTGATTAGTCGAGCCTGTCTAATCTACTTGCATACTGACTGATTGAGTTTCACGGGCTGATTGAACAATCACTGGTTTTGATGGAAGTTTTTAAAGGAAAGAAAAGCAAAAGAAGAAATCCCATTAATGGAAACGGTTTCTTTTTTCTTAGAACATTAGATTAACGACAGAGGTTTATTTTGGAAAAAAAGATGGCGTTAAAACACAGATCCCACCACACCTGCCAGATTATGACCAGCTCAATATGGGATTATATTTACAGATCTGATTTTAGTGTGTGGCTGTTTGTTTTTAACTTTTGCTAATAGAGCAACAATGTCAAGGTCTTTGTGTATATGTGCAAGTATGAGAGTCTTAAAAAATAAGAGATCCACTCAGATTTTTAATGTAGAGATTTTTTTAATTTAGAGGGCTTAGTGTTTTGTTATTAGAAATTTTCTTGTTGTGGTTATGCAACCCTTTCCATGGATGTGGACCATGTCGGGATTAGAGGCCGGACCAAGCACCACACTGCTGCCACATAATCCCCTCCACCTCTTTTTCTCCATACTAGTCTCTAACTCAAACTGCCAATTCTTTTTTTTAACCCAAATTCAAGCAGCTCCTATTACTACATTGCCCCCTCTTCCGCCTCATCCTTTTCACAGCAGGTCCTAAAAAGTGTTTGGTCTCTATTACATGATTTCTTCTGTCTTTCTTCAGGCACAGCTGCTGTTTCCCTCTCTCTCTCACTGCTGGCTGATAGTGAGCCAGGCTCTTCTGAGATGGTGTCTGGTTAAGGCTGGTACACTCATGTTGCGCAACAACGGCATTGATAAATTACTCACCGAAAACAGACTGAATCACAACAGACCGTGTGACATCATGAAAACTTCCAATCGGGTCATGACTTTGAGCATGGATTCAGTTCAATTATCACCGGTTAACTTTTAGGACTACTAGTTTATGAGTTGTGTACGTGTAAATCCAGGTGAAACAAGTCAATGACTATGAGAAGGGATAAGAAGATGTCATCTCATGGTCAAAGATTCTGTTTTACAGTAACAAGCTTAAGCTTACTGATATCCACAAAAGCCCATTTTCTTGTTCTTGAGTTTCCTGCTAAAAGCGTAATAAATCGCTCTGATTGTTGTCATTCGTATTGATCTCTCTAAAGTGTCTGATGACCCGTCCTTCCTCACTATGAGGTGAGATTACAATCGTAATCATTTGATGAAACACCAATCAAAGAGCTATAAGGTTTATACAACCACCAATCTGTAAACGGTAACAGTAACAACTTAATATCATACTAAGAGTAACAAGAGACTTCCCATAAAAAGCCTAAGCTACTACTAGCCATAGATATGCTCGTCTAGTGCGCTCGTGTCTGTTTATTTATTGGTGTGTGCGTGTGTGTGTAAAAGTTTGGCTGTACTTTTAATACAAAATAAATAAATAAATAAATAAATAAATAAACATCCTCATTAATATAGTGAAACAAGAACTGACTCATTAATTCCTGTTTTGCTGTACATCTACATATATCAAGAGGTTTGTGCAAGGGATAACTTGGTTATGGTAAATATCATATCAGCCTGTCAATAAGATGCCCTCACAAATATAGTAAAACTAACATGTGTGTGTGTATATTTAGGTTGATCTGTCTGTCCATCTGTCTGGTTTCTTTCCAGGTACTTCTCTGTCCAGCTGCTGCCTCTTATACAGTAATTATCATGTCATTCACTAGCATGTTAAAGGTTAGACAAGAGTGTGTGATAACTAAACTGAAAGCGTAAACAACTTGAACTAACATTACTTGCAAGCCAGGGCTAATAATTGGTTATGTGTTAAAGATTATGTGTTTTCTTAATCTATTCATGCACCTTCCCCCACAGAATGAATCTCAGGAGGAGCAAATAACACTGCAACAAAACATTGCATGAACCAGATAAAATAACATAAAGCAGCTGAAGATTTGTGAAACTATTTAGACTGTTAATGCAGTGCATATAACACGTAATTCATAAACTAATATAATGCGTACTTGCAAGAATTTAGTTGGACAACTCGTGTTAGTGTACTATGCAGAGATTTCAGATACTATCAAGAATACTAACCAGAGTAACATCATATAAAAGGCAAAACGATTTATATAAATATTGAAAATAAATACAGCGGAAAGCTTTCATACAATTACAGGAGTATGTAGTAAAATTCTTACTTAGCGTTCGTGCTGTTCCAGTAAACACTGTGTCGCTCCGCAGACGCGTACCAGGCGCTGACGCTCACCGCAACGCACACCAGCCACAGAAAATCCATTGCGTCCGGGATATAATGCTCTTCAGAGGAATAAATACGAGTGCAAGAGATTGTTTTGCACGTTGAAGACGCAAATATAAATGTGCACTACTACAGTGCGAGAATCGCTGAGACACTAGTGATTCTGTTTACTTGAATAACAGGTTTGTATGAGTCTCTAGCAGAAACTGTCGCGGTAAAGCCTGGAGAAATGTGCGCTCAGTCCGCTTTATCAATCAGCTACATAAGCCACGCCCTCAACGAACAAGCAACCAATGAAAACAGGAAAGCGTTATTTCGACACGCCTCTACGCACAGGCTTACTAAGATTGAAGTGAACGGACCATGACCATAGACTGTATAAAAACATGACAAATAGATCACTGTTGTTTTAGTTTTATTAAGATACTATTACACTTTTTATTGATATCGTGAAATTTCATTTTAGTTATTTTATTAATTTTGCTTTGTACTTTTGTCTTTTTTTAATATTACTATTTATTTATTTTTAGTTAGTAATTTAAGGGCTTCAATTTAAACTTGTTTCAGTTACTTAACAAGGCAACATTTCTAATTCTTGTTTAGTTGACGTTATTCATCAACAATTTATATTTGTATATATGTGATTTAATTTTATTTCAGCTTTATTTCAGTTAACAACAGTGTTTTTTAAGAATTTTAGTTTCATTTAACAGTAATAACCCTAAAATAAATGTGTTTTTAAATTAAAAATGTATTATTCTATTTGAATACATCCTTATATATTATTCCAATTGAATACATACATATTATTCTAATCAAATACATCATTATAAACTTTCATATGCATATATACCATCAATTATCTTATTTATTTTCTTATTGTTTTATAACTGTTCTTTTTACAATACTTACATTTTTAATAATAATCGTTTAAATTTTTTTTTTAGGTTTTCCTAAGATTTCTATAGGTTATACATAACTTGTTTTCTGGATATTATAACCCTGTTCAGCATTAATCAGTATGACAGCAAGTTGAGTAATATACTGTGGGCAGTCTTTTTCTGTCAGTTATGAAATATTACATTTGCAAATTGTACATTGTGTAGAATGACAAACAAAGCAGGCTTTTCCTGGGTATCAAGAAAAATAAAACTGTAATCCATAAAATTCCCTTTTACACCTGATAAGGGAATTATGACATCAGCTCCAGTCATCAGGGCAACCCCCCCAATCCCACCTCCACTTGGGCTGCTTGGTTCTCTCTAACCCAGGCCTGGCTACTCATCCTGGGGTCACAGTGTTTTTATCCTCACTTAGTCCAGGTCTTGACTTGAGGGTAGAAAGGTGAGCTGAGTGGAAAGTGTGTCTAGCTGTGGACTTTTTTGGGCTGGGCTAGGCAGGGCTGGGCAGGCTCATGCATGTTCCATGTTGTTGAAGGCTTCAGCTTTTCCGTCTGCTTTGAGAGCAATGTGCCACCTTCACCAGGTGAGACATTATGGATGTGTTTTAGACGTTTTATGACTGTTCAGTCTGAATGTTACAGAATAAAGTATGCTTATGAGCTCCATCGGCGTAGGAGGTAGAGCTTGGAGCAAATGTTCAGGAACAGATCTGCCCACAGCAGGCTTCCCTTTACAGCCTGGCTTAGCATCATGCATAAGTCTATGACAGAAGCTGAAATTCCTTTCAGTTATTCTCTCTTTTCTTCGCTCTCGTACACACTGTCTTTTTTGTTCTCTCACTGTCCCCCTACACAGTAGCCGTTGCTGTCTATAAAGTGTGGATAGATCTGTGTGGAGTGTTGGGCCATACTGTCCACTTGTGTGTGAGACTGACAGACTATATGTGTATAAATGTGAATGGGCAGTTGTCCAGTGTTCTGAACAGTGGCTAAACAAAGGCAGCATTTGCATAATGGACCACAGCTTTACAAAGCGATCAAGGTGTAAACGACTTGGTCATTCAGCCTGGAAATCCTGCATCCAGTACAACACAAATTCTCTAATGTCCTGTTAATGTTAGTATGGAAAAGTGCTCCTTCATTGTTATTGCAGCTTTCAGCCGACACATCCATTTCAAGAGTCATTTAGCGAGGGGGGTAATCGCTTGCAGGATATCCCAACAAAGCATTTGTGATGAAAAATGAGAAGAAGAAGGATAATTTCATAAGAACACATTATGAAGTGCTGTTTAGAGTTAATTTAGCGTTTAAGCTGTCAAGTTGCTAATGCATATCCTCGTGGGCTCAGGAGATCTCATCTGTGCAACAAAGAAAATTATTCACAGCTTTGATTAGCTTCTAACTTCAGATGGGAATGATGAAATATCTCATGAAAAATGTATTTATTCCTCGTTGTGAAACAAGCCCATAGCTGTTATCACGAGCTGAATGCGTCTCTATGGAACTTATTTTGTTTGTTGGTTGCCTGACATGCAAAATTAGCTCCACAGTAATGCAACAAAAGAAATTACAACAATAATAACACTGACAAACTTTGGTCAACCTTTATACACTTTCAGCTATGTCTGCCCTTTGCACACCTGCAGAAGCCATTTATAGAAAGTGAATAATTACTGAGATATAATTACATTTTTGGTAATAGTGTGCAACACTGCTTCTGAAATGGGGAAATGGTTGGAATGGGTAGGATAATGAATCAAATATGGAAAAGATTGGTTTATGTGGTAAGATGATAAAAGGTGAAGACCTATAGGGTGCAGAAGCCGTTGAGGGTTTGGTTGAAAGTGGGAGTGGATCTTTGTTTCGTTGCGCCGAGATACACCCCGAGGCATACAGAGAACCTACTGTTAACGATGTATAAATGGGTTGAGTGAGAGAAAATGGAAAGAGAGAAATTTAAAGCAAAATTGATTTAATTTGAAAATTGGATAATATAAATGAACAAAGTAATGGATGACCTGGAGAACGAAGTAGGTGTTCACGTAGGAGAAAATCAACAGTAAGAGAGCTAACTATTCAGGCTGCAGAAATAGAGAAAAGGAAAAAGCCTGTCACTCCCTATACAGGGTCATAAAAGCAGTTTTACCTATGTTGACTGCTGCTGCTGCAAGAAAAAAACTTTTCACAGAAAATAATATATGTACGCTACTCTTCAAAAGTGCTTTTGAGTCTCTAAAGCTCAGCAAGGCTGAATTTATTTGATCAAAAAATACAGTAAAACAGTAATATTAGGGTATATTATTGCAAATTAACATTTTTGAGGTAACTGTAACACAAGGATTTTTTGATGAATAGATCAGAACATTAAATGTAAAATGTCTTTACTGTCACTTTTGATCAATTTAATGCAGCCTTTCTTGGTCTTTAAGAAAAATCACTACCCCAAATTCTTGTATATATTTCTACTTCAAGTTACATTAATAACATGAACGTGTGAAATCCTTTATATCCCAGATTTTCAATGTTATCTCAGACTTTTGGTCGTCACTGAATGTATGAGAATATCTCTCATTCATGCACATGGACACGTGTACAGAGAAACAGTTTTAAAATAAATCCAGCCAGTTGTATTCAAATCAAATCCTCTAAGACCTCCATCTGAGGTCATCAATTAGAAACACCGCAATCTGACCCCATGGCACACATACACACTTCTGTCGCCCTATTTAACTCCCTGGTTGGTCACACTCAGTCTCATTGCAGCACACTCTGACAAGCTGTTCTCTTTTTGCGGACACAATGGGATGATCCCTCATTACCATACAGGTGCTCTGCACTGAGGGCCAGACTCTGGGTGAAGACACACTCCTCTACAATGGAGCTCCTGTTACTCCACAGGGGGCAAATGAAGGACCAGGAATGTGTTCAAAAGCCGATGTTCACACACACACTTGCACACTCCTGTTTTAATTCTTAAACACAGGCCAATTATTAACTGAACTATACTTTGCACAGATGTTTGGGCGATTTTTCTGCATCTCTTCTCCATGTGTCCTTTGTTGGGTTCTTGAAGCACTCTTTTAATGTTAATGATCTCATTCCTTTCATGATCCATTGATGTAGCTTGTTTAAGCCATTGCTCCTTTCCCCTGTTTATTTCAACCATGTATCATTTCCTCTGTCTACCTATGCATAAACTTTTCCTCTTCTAATGAATAAATAGATTTGTTTTTGATCTAAAAGATCGAGAGATTGCCAATTAAATTTTTACCCTGCTCATTTTTATTTATTAATTAATTATTTATTTATTTTAAATGGCATATTTTTGTAGGTAAAAGTGTTTTCTTAGAACACTGGCAGAAATCATGCATTCACAACCAAACTTAGCAGTTAATTTGCTTTAAAATGACAATTTGTTAATCTCTCACATCATTTGCAATGCATATGAACAAATGCATGTTGATCACAAATGCTATTTGGGACCATTACATTTTACACTCATATCATGAACCAAAGTGTTTTTTGTTTGTTTGTTTGTTTTTTCATTTTCATTTTACAATAGTATGTGTCATGTGTAATTTTTGGAGGGGGCAGCAATGGCAAATGACACAACACATCTTTTTTTTTTTTTTCAAAGCTGTGACTTCTTTGGGTGTTTCAACACAGCATATTTATTTTTCTGGCACATTTGTGTCAATTTCATGTTTCTCTTGCTCTTTCTCAGTTTGCTTAAAGCCTATCTAAATTTAGAGATAGTCAGAAGGCTTAGTGTTATGATTATGAATTTTCTTGATTTGGTTATGCAAGCTCAGGTTTTATCATGAATGTGGACCATGGCAGGATTAAAAGCAACAGTTGAAAGATTGGTCTATGTGCTAGACGGCTGCCACAGTTTCTTTTTATTTCTCTCTCTTTCTTCTTCAGCACCTCCTCCAACACACACACACACACACACACACACACACACA
>NW_015505219.1:1811387-1820430 GCF_001515645.1 Sinocyclocheilus grahami | reverse complement strand
TCTCTCTCTTTCTTCTTCACCGCCCCCTCCACCACACACACACACACACACACACACACACACACACACACACATACCATCACCACCAGTAATTATCATCCATATCTGATTTATGTTGTTTCCCCCCCCTTCTTTCATCAGGAGGCATCTGTCAAGTTTCTGTTCTTTCTGAGCAGTTTGTTTTTTTGTTGCGTTTGTTGTCTTTCTTCAGTGACACTCACATAAACACACTCAGACTCGTGACTCATGGGGTTGATTCCTAACCCATTGTATTTTCAATTTAAAAATGTTGAACATGTAATTGGTAAATCTCAGATTGTAAAATTACAGATTGTATACTGTTAAAACAAGGATATTCAATGTCCAGTCTCTACATTTCTTCACAGCAAACATCCAGACAACCACAACTTATATGTTTCAGGAGACAATATAACAAATAAATGGGTTGAATAAATAAGCAAGGTTGATCTTTGGAATATTCATTGTAAATTCTCAAAAGGGAAGCCATACACACACACACACACACACACACACACACACACACACATACCATCACCACCAGTAATTATCATCCATATCTGATTTATGTTGTTTCCCCCCCCTTCTTTCATCAGGAGGCATCTGTCAAGTTTCTGTTCTTTCTGAGCAGTTTGTTTTTTTGTTGCGTTTGTTGTCTTTCTTCAGTGACACTCACATAAACACACTCAGACTCGTGACTCATGGGGTTGATTCCTAACCCATTGTATTTTCAATTTAAAAATGTTGAACATGTAATTGGTAAATCTCAGATTGTAAAATTACAGATTGTATACTGTTAAAACAAGGATATTCAATGTCCAGTCTCTACATTTCTTCACAGCAAACATCCAAACAACCACAACTTATATGTTTCAGGAGACAATATAACAAATAAATGGGTTGAATAAATAAGCAAGGTTGATCTTTGGAATATTCATTGTAAATTCTCAAAAGGGAAGCCATTGCACCTTATATAAATAAGGAATATTAACTCCTAAATAGTCAAACTAGTCCTTGAATGCTGCTTTGTTTAGTATATAACAGAACATAATAATGAAAAAACGAAACATCTTTCATGTTAATAATACTCTGACTCACTGTGTTGAAAAACTGGCTCTAAATGCATCTCTGTGCTGTTGTCATGACATTCTTGTTTTCATCGGCTGTGCATGAGAATTAACAAGCGGCAGATACACTGAACTGAATATTGTTCATCTAGCTGTGATTCCTGGCTAAACAGATGCTGCCTTTGTAGTGAATTAAAAAGTCTAAGTAGCTTTTCAGGATATATATGATACTCTTTGTCAACAAAATCATTTATATATTTCATTTACACCACTGTTTAAAAGTCTCTTATGCTCACAAAATTATGCATTTATTTGATTTAAAAAATACAGTAAAACAATAATACTGTGAAATTTTATTACAATTTAATATGTCTCCTTGCTATTTTAATATATTTTAAAATATAATTTATTCCTGTGATGGCAAAGCTGAATTTTCAGCATCATTACTCCAGTCTTCAGTGTCACATGATCCTTCAGAAATCATTCTAAATAAGCTGATTTGTTGCTCAAGAAACATTTCTTATTATTATCAACGTTAATATTGCTTAATATTGTTGGGTAAACTGTGATTTTTTAATGAATAAAACATTCAAAGAACAGCATTTATTTGAAATGGAAAACCTCTGTAACATTATAAATGTCTTCATTGTCACTTTTGATCATTATAATGTGTCATTGCAGAATAAAAGCATTTTCTTAAAAAAAAGTATATACTGACCTCAATTATTTGAACAGTGGGGGAAAATATATACACACAGGCAGATGAAATAAAATCAGCTAGATGGCCAAAAATACTGCATTACGCCACCAAGACTAAACTCTTTCATTCTCTTTCAGTCTACTGTCCCCAGGTCTCGTTGTGTCAGCATCTCTACATGTATTTGCACTCTGTTCATCAGCAATGAAACACATATTCAGGGATCCCAGATGGGCTGATTTTATTATGGAGGCGAGACACGACGGGCGACAATTTACACACGCTCATGATCACACAACACTGTATGTGTATATTTGGCTTTCGGCGATATTCAAACACAAGAACAGAAGATATAACAGGAACAAAAAGGCAGACAGAGAGATGCTGGATCATCCTCTGAGCTGAAGTGCAGTCATTGTTTTGAGAATCATCACTATGACTCAGACAAACACAACTGAATGTGCACTGACACACTTTTTTTTAAAAACCATAAATGCTTGTGATTATGTATCTGCATTAAAATAGAAAAAGCATTGTCATACGGTTAGATGGCAACATTACTGGAAAGCACACACTGAATAGACAGAGTCAGAAATGATCATGTTCTAGGTTAGTTATTCCTGTCACAACAGATGCGTACAAAGATTTGTGTATGCAGGCATCACAAACTAGCCTTAAAACTTGAATTAATAATAATTAAATCATAATTAGCTACATTAAGGATCAATTTTCTTGTAGCGCATGGGAATTGCAACACCGATGGCAAGCATTTCTCGATTCTCAAAGCACAGTTATAATTAAATACACTTTAAACTTCATAAATCTAGATGTGCTTCCTGCTTTATGTGCAGTTGTAGATGCTGAGCTGAACAGTAAGCGAGGTGTTAAATGACTAAGGCTGATTTAAATTCATGAGGTCATGACCTGGTAGAGCTTTACACTTACATGCATGTGTCACTGGTGTGTTCATGAACATGTGTATCATAAAAATACACGCATTCCATAACAGTTGTAACGTGAGAGTATATTCTGTAAATACATGCTCAAGAATGTTTGCCATATGCAGCTGATTCACAAATCTATCCATCTTAATCCACTGAATTTAAAAGACTTAGAGGTGTATTTAGGACATGATTAATGGTTTTAAAAGGATAAAAAGGGAATTTTAAATGAAAGACGACAAAATAATAGGCCTTTGTGTAATTATTAGTTTCAGGAATTTGTGTGGGTGACAAAGAGCGTAAATTTATGCAGCGCGCTTTACTCATCTCACTACATCTCACAACAGTATCTGGATTTGTCAAAGCCCACTCGACAAGCAAACATGAAACAATTTTGCAATAATTCAATAAGAAACATCTTATTGTACAACTTATTATACACAATTTATGGACTAAATCTTATATGGGTTAAAACATTTTTGCTTTTGACCCTTGGTCCTCCACTGGTATTCAAACTTCAAACTAATTGGGTGATTTTTCACACTCATGATTATTCATTTTTACCATCTAAGAATGCAGACCTTTTGAATTACGGCATTCTCACGGAATATGTTTTTATGCTCAAAAACACATGGCACAGGGAAGTGGAATGAGAAAAAAATAACGAAAAAGAAACCGTGTTCTATGTGAATAGCCCAAGATTTCGAACAGAACAGAATCAGTTATTTTATCAAGCATGATCAAATGTGGTGTTGCTTTTATGCAATACGAAGTTAATAGCGAGTAACTTATAGTTTAGGCACAATATTGCAAGCTGCTTTTTCTGTTTTGGTGAAAGAGTTCCAAACGAAGCCAAAGCAGAACAAACACACTGTTTCAGTTCTGAATAAATCAAGGGTTTGAAAGAATTGGTTGAGTGAATGTTTCAAATACTTCCTCATGAAAATAGTCACTTGTTGGCATAAAGATTTAACCTGCAGAAAGAGTCACTCATTCTACCCCTAATGCTTACTGAAAGCTGTCTGAAATTCACAAAAATAGAAAAGAATGATACAAGTGCAGATGAATTGGGTAAAATCCAAATCGAGCTTTTTTTGTGTTCCTGAAGTGCACTGCTGGAATGGAACGCTCCCAAATTCAAGCAACATTAATCTCATCACAGAGTGCTCTACCACAAGGCCACTAGCAAAGGGTCTATGAGATGGTCACTTCAAGGAAGTAAATTCACTGTTTATGATTACATGACCCAGGGTGGTGAGTCCTCACGATTCTTTTTATTGCTAGATAGTGGGAGAGATTGAGTTCATGTATTATTTTAAGAAGAATAATTCAGGATTTGTTTTGTTTTGATATGTTGCAAACAATTTCTTCACGTATGGAAATATGTACAATAAATTTGTAGATAAGAAATGTGACCCTGGACCACAAAACCAGTCAATAAATAAGCTTTCCATTGATGTATGGTTTGTTAGTATAGGACAATATTTGGCCGAGATACAACTATTTGAAAATCTGGAATCTGAGGGTGCAAAAAAATAAAAAATATTGAGAAAATCGCCTTTAAAGTTGTCCAAATTAAGTTCTTAGCAATGCATATTACTAATCAAAAATTAAGTTTTAATATATTTACAGTAGGAAATTTACAAAATATATTCATGGAACATGATCTTTACTTAATATATAATGATTTAATTTTGACCCATTCAATGTATTTTTGGTTATTGCTACAAATATACCCCAGCGACTTGAGACTTGAGGTTTTGTGCTCCAGGGTCACAAATGTGTTTTATAGGATTCACCAAAGCATTCTGATTAAAGATAAAGTAGAAATGAAGCTGTCTTTTATTGCTCCCTCAGCCAATTCTTTTCAAACAGACACATCATAAGAAATGTCGCAAATTCCAAAAAACAGTTTTTTTTTGTGTGCCCTTGAAGGGCATTTGTAGATGTTCCAAATGAATGTTCCAACAGGGTACATGCATGGTCACTTCAAGGAAGTAATTTTACCGGTTATGGTCATGTGAGCTATTTTGAAGATAGATCAGAAAACAGAATAATTCATGTGAGAGTAAGAGTAGTGAGTGATCCTCTCAGTGTGTGTATTTCTATGTGTAGGAGAGAGGTAAAGAATAAGTGTGTATTGCTCACCAGGCGTTGACCACACCAGCCTCAGTGGTCTAGTCATGGTTTCTCATGTCCTTTCTCCCTACTTCTCTTTCACCTTTTCACCCGTGTGTCTTTCTCTCTCTCCTCTGGCTTTTTCTTAATTTCAGAGTATTTCTTTGTCTCATTGTGTACAGTAATTGTTAGATACCATTGTGCAACACAGCATTTACTGTTTTTGCAGCTGACAGCTCTTTTTCATTGCTTTGATTTGCTGTTGCCTTGAATGTGAACTGATCTGTGATTCTACATGAAAAGCTACATGATACATGACACTTTACAATAAGGGTCAATTTGTTAATATTAATTATTGCATAAAGTATCATGATGAACTAATGATTTTGTTATATGCTTGTATGGTCGTTTTTGTGCTCGGATGTGCTGTGTGATTGTGTTGTGTTGTGTTGTTTGTTTGGCTGGGTGTTTGGGACAGTCTGTGTTACTGGCAGCAAGAAATGTGCAAAACTTGTTGCATAAGTGACACATAATTAACAAGAACTCAGCGTCTAACACTTACTCTGCCCGTTAAGGGCTCTCCCTCTGGCCATACACACACATACACATACATGCACCTGGTGCTGGATATTTGGGACGGTCTGTTCTGTATTATGGATCTTCCCACAGGACATAAACCAGAAACACAAATAAACATCAATACTAGAATCAGTGTTGGGAGTAACGCATTACAAAAGTAACAATATTACATTAGTATATTACGTTTTGCTGTAACGCAGTAATATAATGCATTACTAATAAAATTTGGGTAATATTATTACTCGTTACAATCTCAGTAACGCAAGTTACAACAACATATTACTAACACCGCAAAACAGCACCAGAGAAAAAAATTCCGCGGGTAAAATAGTTTGTCTATATTCTGTTGCTGGAATTAGATGGTTGAGATGACTGCAGAGACGGATTCTACATTTGTGAGATGGACACACTCCTGTTATTTTCAGTTCATCGGAGAAAAGGATAAGAATGCATAGTGAGGTGCAATATGTGCGACACCAAACTCTCAACATGGAGAAATAGCACGAGTAAAACCTGGAAACACCTGGACTGGTGCCACTAACAGTAAGCTATCGGAGAGCTGCGGGGTCAGAGAAGAGGAAAAGGCGGCGGACGAGCGCAGACAAGCAACACAAATTGAGTTGAACTAAAAATAACAAAATCTGTTTTTATTAAATCATACGTCGTATCATGTGTCGACGATAGCCAGAGATATTGTCAAAACAAAGCATCAAAAATTGGCAAGAGAAATATTAAGGGAATAATTTAAGACAGATATATACCATCATATTGAAGTAATTTTGTCTCTTGTTGTCTCAGAGTATGCGCCATTAATGCAGCGTTAGAAAGCTCCGTCAGTTTTTTTTACTTTCACTTTCTCTATAGTGAATTGACTGACGTTCACCGGCATAACTCTTGCACACAGTTTGCGCGTTGCTTGCTTGTGTTGCTTGACCCCGCCCCCATAATATCAATCGTTTATATACATATTAGGCACTTTTTTAATGTTTATTTTTCAATGTTAATGAAAGTGACACCAAAAATAAGGGAACATCATTAGGAAAAATTGTAAATTAAGAAAGTTTCTGATGGGCCCCGTCAAGCCCCGCCCTAGCGCCGCCACTGATTAGCCTAATTCATTTTGGCTTGTTTAGCAACTTATATTTTTCATTCTTGTTTTCTTCTGAAACCGTTCAAAATTGCCTATAGGCTAGTTATTGTGTTTATTGTTTGTACATTATATTTCGCTTTATTTACCGGTGTTATTTATGAACGTAATAATGCGGTTTCTGCTTATCTGTTTTTAACCTAAAACTACAACGTAACATTAATGTAGACCTACATACCGGCATCTAAATATGATTTTATAATTTTATGCTATATAGACCTACCACATTACCCTCCACTGGGTGTAGAATGAGCAGCAATAAACTACATTTGGGCATTTTATAATACCGCTGTGGATATTTTGGTGAAAGTAACTCAAAAGTAGTGTAACGCATTACAATTCAGAGACAGTAATATTGTAATGTAACTAATTACTTTCAAAAGACAGTAACTAGTAATATATAACGTATTACATTTTGGAAGTAACTTGCCCAACTCTGTCCAGAATACAGAACATAAACCAAGAGCGGAGAGTAATATACAGAGACCACTTACAAAGTTAGATTAAAATACAGAGAGAATGTAGATAAACATCCATAACAGGGTATAAATTACAAACTGAGAACTGAAGAGTAATACTCAGAGAAAAAAATTGTTTTTAAAAGGTTTTTAAAGGAGAGAAGGGAGGATGCTTGACGGATGTTTTGGGGAAGAGCAATCCACAATCTGGGAGCCACAACACTGAAAGCCCTAGCTCACATAGTCACCAGACAAAACTTAGGGGTGACTAATAATCCCTCACTAGAAGATCGTAAGGAGCGGGCAGGAACATAAGGCAGGAGTAAGTCAGATAAATATGTAGGACCAAGGTTATGGAGAGCTTTATATGTGAGAATTAGTATCTTGTAGTTTATGCGCAAGGAAACTGGAAGCCAATGAATGTGATAGAGGATTAGGGTAATGTGATCGCTCTTTCTTGTGTGGGTAATCAAGCGAGCTGCAGAGTTTTTAACATATTGTAGTCATTTGATATTATTAGCTGACAGGCCATAAATAAGTGAATTACAGTAATCTAGTTGAGATGTGATGAAGGCATATGTAACAGTTTCAGCATCCTGCTGACTGAGAGAGGATCGAATACGAGAGATATTACGTAGGTGGAAAAAAGCTGTCTTTACTACCAATGTGATCATTGAATGAAAGAGTGGAATCAATGAGAACACCAAGATTGTGAACTTTAGTGGAGGGCATAATCAGATCACCATCCAGATCCATCAGTTGACCAGAGAGCTTAGATACAACATCTTTAGAGCCAATCAAAATGACCTCAGTTTTATCAGAGTTAAATTTAAGGTAAGTTGCCTCCAGCCAAAGCTTGAGTTCCTTGATGCAATTTGTTAATGGAGGTGGAGGAAACACTGAGGTGGAAGGTGCGCTAAAATAAATTTGAATGTCATCTGCATAACAGTAGAAGTTAAACCCATAGCGCTTGATTATTTGTCCAATTGGTAGCATATAAATGGTAAAGAGGAGAGGGCCCAAAACAAAACCTTGAGGTACACCAGAACTGATGGATTTTGTAGATGATTTGTGTTTCTGGTTTATAACAAATTGTTGCCTACCGGTCAAATAGGATGAAAACCATTCAAGGGCTGTGCCAGTAATTCCACTTACTGAAAGCCGTAAGAGGAGTATTTCATGACAAACAGTGTCAAAAGCTGAGCTGAGGTCTAACAGAAGGAGAGTGCTGAGAGCACCAGAATCAGAAGCTAAGAGAAGATCATTAAGAACCTTAAGCAGGGCTGTTTCAGTATTGTGTAATGGACGAAAGCCAGACTGGAAGGGCTCGTAGAGGTTGTGTGCTGTTAAGAAGGCCTGTAACTGGGAGGCAACAACTTTTTCTAATATCTTAGAGAGAAAAGATAAGTTCGACATTACCCTATTACCCTCCACTGGGTGTAGAATGAGCAGCAATAAACTACATTTGGGCATTTTATAATACCTCTGTGGATGAAAGTAACAAAGTAACTCAAAAGTAGTGTAACGCATTACAATTCAGAGACAGTAATATTGTAATGTAACTAATTACTTTCAAAAGACAGTAACTAGTAATATATAACGTATTACATTTTGGAAGTAACTTGCCCAACTCTGTCCAGAATACAGAACATAAACCAAGAGCGGAGAGTAATATACAGAGACCACTTACAAAGTTAGATTAAAATACAGAGAGAATGTAGATAAACATCCATAACAGGGTATAAATTACAAACTGAGAACTGAAGAGTAATACTCAGAGAAAAAAATTGTTTTTAAAAGGTTTTTAAAGGAGAGAAGGGAGGATGCTTGACGGATGTTTTGGGGAAGAGCAATCCACAATCTGGGAGCCACAACACTGAAAGCCCTAGCTCACATAGTCACCAGACAAAACTTAGGGGTGACTAATAATCCCTCACTAGAAGATCGTAAGGAGCGGGCAGGAACATAAGGCAGGAGTAAGTCAGATAAATATGTAGGACCAAGGTTATGGAGAGCTT
>NW_015505219.1:1811042-1811279 GCF_001515645.1 Sinocyclocheilus grahami | reverse complement strand
GGTAATGTGATCGCTCTTTCTTGTGTGGGTAATCAAGCGAGCTGCAGAGTTTTTAACATATTGTAGTCATTTGATATTATTAGCTGACAGGCCATAAATAAGTGAATTACAGTAATCTAGTTGAGATGTGACGAAGGCATATGTAACAGTTTCAGCATCCTGCTGACTGAGAGAGGATCGAATACGAGAGATATTACGTAGGTGGAAAAAAGCTGTCTTTACTACCAATGTGATCAT
>NW_015505219.1:1807414-1810335 GCF_001515645.1 Sinocyclocheilus grahami | reverse complement strand
TCCACAATCTGGGAGCCACAACACTGAACGCTCTAGATCCCATAGTCACCAGACGAAACTTAGGGGTGACTAACAATCCCTCACTAGAAGATCGTAAGGAGTGGACAGGAACATAAGGCAGGAGTAAATCAGCTAAATATGTAGGACCAAGGTTATGGAGAGCTTTATATGTGAGAATTAGTATCTTGTAGTTTATGCGCAAGGAAACTGGAAGCCAATGAATGTGATAGAGGATTAGGGTAATGTGATCGCTCTTTCTTGTGTGGGTAATCAAGCGAGCTGCAGAGTTTTTAACATATTGTAGTCATTTGATATTATTAGCTGACAGGCCATAAATAAGTGAATTACAGTAATCTAGTTGAGATGTGACGAAGGCATATGTAACAGTTTCAGCATCCTGCTGACTGAGAGAGGATCGAATACGAGAGATATTACGTAGGTGGAAAAAAGCTGTCTTTACTACCAATGTGATCATTGAATGAAAGAGTGGAATCAATGAGAACACCAAGATTGTGAACTTTAGTGGAGGGCATAATCAGATCACCATCCAGATCCATCAGTTGACCAGAGAGCTTAGATACAACATCTTTAGAGCCAATCAAAATGACCTCAGTTTTATCAGAGTTAAATTTAAGGTAAGTTGCCTCCAGCCAAAGCTTGAGTTCCTTGATGCAATTTGTTAATGGAGGTGGAGGAAACACTGAGGTGGAAGGTGCGCTAAAATAAATTTGAATGTCATCTGCATAACAGTAGAAGTTAAACCCATAGCGCTTGATTATTTGTCCAATTGGTAGCATATAAATGGTAAAGAGGAGAGGGCCCAAAACAAAACCTTGAGGTACACCAGAACTGATGGATTTTGTAGATGATTTGTGTTTCTGGTTTATAACAAATTGTTGCCTACCGGTCAAATAGGATGAAAACCATTCAAGGGCTGTGCCAGTAATTCCACTTACTGAAAGCCGTAAGAGGAGTATTTCATGACAAACAGTGTCAAAAGCTGAGCTGAGGTCTAACAGAAGGAGAGTGCTGAGAGCACCAGAATCAGAAGCTAAGAGAAGATCATTAAGAACCTTAAGCAGGGCTGTTTCAGTATTGTGTAATGGACGAAAGCCAGACTGGAAGGGCTCGTAGAGGTTGTGTGCTGTTAAGAAGGCCTGTAACTGGGAGGCAACAACTTTTTCTAATATCTTAGAGAGAAAAGATAAGTTCGAAATAGGCCTATAGCTACTTAGGGAAGAAGGTTCGAGACCATGCTTTGCAATGGAAAATTCAAGTCCTCTCTCCATAATATTGCTTTCTCTTGTGAAAAAGTCCTCTTAACTGAATCAGGAGAGACATATTAAAGCACCAAACAGTCCAAAACAGTTCTAAACAAACATGTTGGTGGATTTTGAGGTGAGGGTACAACAGGGGATGGACTTTTTCACTGGAGGAAGCGTTATTATGGATTATGGACTTGTATTTTGGTCAGAAGTGACAGTTTAAATTTATAACACCTTAAAGATGGATTTGTTTCTTACAAACACACAGCTTTTCACTTTAAAAGACATTAATTGATAGAGTCGTGTGAATTACTTGTGGATTATTGTGAAGTTTTATCTGCTGTTTGAACTCTCATTCTGACAGGGTGAGTACATTTTCAGCAAATAAAAATTTTTCCTTCAAGGCTATCAATTTAACATGAATGCAGGAGTCTCAACATACACTTTAAATAGTTTTTAATTTATTTGTGCAGCGATGATTGGAGTTACATATATATTGAATGAAATCACAGTGAATGTCTTTAGGTAATCACTGCTGAGTAATTTAAAGAGCTGACAACAGCAACCACATACAGTAAACAATTTGATTTTGCAGGACTGTTTTTAGCAGTACGTCAGCATGTAGTGTTCAGAACACAAGGTGCATGAGAAGAACTGTGCTGATTTTAAAAGGGATTGTTTCTCTAATCTGATGCTTACAGATGACTGTTACGTTTTCTACAGGAAACAGAACACTATGCACAACATGTTACATCAGGGTTCCTCAAATCTTGTCCAGGGCCAATGCTCTGCAGAGTTCAACTCCAACCCTGATCAAACTCATCTACCTGTGATTTTCTAATGATCCTGAAGACATTGATTAGCATGCTCAGGTGTATTTGATTAGCCTTATAGCTAAACTCTGCAGGAAAGTGGATATTGTGGGCCAGATTTGAAGATCCCTGCATGTGTTACATGGAAATAAACATTCAAATGACAAAACAAGCATCACAAATCCTGAAAAACCTGTAATAAAATCTCTTACAAATCCTTTGTACAGGTTATTTTTTTATTTAAAAAAAAAAATATATATAATTTTTTATATATATATATATATACTATGACTGTATTTATATAATATATAGATTTTAAAGACAATGACAGTTACCGCAACTAGGGATGTAATGATTACCGGTTTTACGATAAATCACAATAAAATGCCCTGACGGTTAGTATTACCGTTTAAAATTTAATTATCATCAAAACCGTGTTTGATTAAAAGTGTGTTGATTGAAGTGTGTTCTTTGAAGGGTGCAGGGCATTACTGTCTCGTATAAGCGTTTGGAACTCCCTTGGCGAAGGGAATGACTGACCAAATGTTACCTTGACAACGCTACGCGTGCGTGCAGCATTCACCACTCCATCAGTTGTTGCAAATAAATATTTATTATTATTATTTTATTCAAATATTGTCTAATTGTGTCTTATTTACTATTAAACGTTTTCAAACTAAACTTGCTTACACTACAGTCTTAAATCATATTTCTATCACTGACGAAAAATATGTTGTCTTACATTAAAATTGAAAAATTTAACTAGCCTAATCTATTTATGTTTGTATGTGAACTCGAAATCAACCCCAACTTTGCTTTAAAAAGCATCACAAGATCTCCTAAC
>NW_015505219.1:1804215-1806214 GCF_001515645.1 Sinocyclocheilus grahami | reverse complement strand
CACAAGTGATTTATTATTATTATTATTATTATTATTAGGGCTTCATGTTAATGTTAATTTAATGTTTTAGCATATAGCTGCTAGTTGTATTTGTTGTTTTTGATTTTCAGATATAAAACTTATTGAAATATTTTCAGTGTATCAGTTCTTTTTGAATGTTTTCATCTAATTTGAACAAAACCGTGATAATATTGATAACCGTGATAACTTTGGTCACTATAACCGTGATATGAAATTTTCATACCGTTACATACCTAAGTTTCTTTTGGGGGCAATAATTTACATTAAATTGTATTTAATATAATATAAAAATTAAATTTTTTTTTTTTTTAATTGTTAAATTGTCCGCATGGCGAGAAACCTAGAGGACACAGTGTCTCGTTCCCTACTCAGGGAACCATGGTTACAAAAGTAACCTGAGACGTTCCCTTTGTAACCATGGTTCCCTGAGTAGGGAACGAGACACTGCGTCCTCTAGGGGTCGCTATGGGGGAACGCCTCGTCGCGACCCGTGTCTGAAGCATACATTGAAAAAACACCAACTCGTTGGCCGGCGACAGCCATGACGTCACTACCGGTGCGACTACAGTATAAATCGGTGCCGGGAGCTACACATCATTCACTTCTTCGTCTGAAGTTTGCGTCCGCAGCATGGCAAGAAACCTAGAGGACGCAGTGTCTCGTTCCCTACTCAGGGAACCATGGTTACATAAGTAACCTGAGACGTTCCCTTTCATGGGAACTTCGAACTGTGTCCTCTAGGGGTCGCTATGGGGAATGGTATACCCACGCTACCATGCTGAGGGGAGTGCATACCAGAACCATGGTGAGCACTAAGTACCAACTCTACCATATTACCATATTGCCCCTGGGACATTAGACAGCTGTCAGTGACGTTATTCCCTACGGCCAAAGGCCTAGGCTACATACCCCAAAATACTTACCTGTTAGGGCCAGACTTCTGGGCCCGGGGTAGAGCTCAAGGCTTGGAATCAGGAATATATTCCTTTAAGGGAATACGACCAAGAGCCTAGAATCATACTAGTCTTGGCCTGTCACACAGGGGCTACCGCACGTTTCTCTTTGTATGTGCTGAAGGAATTGTCTCAACAGACCCCTAGTAGCAACACCCTGTTAAAGTATGTATCCAGAGGATACATAGGAGGAGTGGTGCCCAAGGCGGAACCGGGGTTTTAAACCACTCAGAAAGAGCCCAAAGCTGTTGCGCGTAGCTCTTACCGTACAGGATTCTAGAAAAGTGGGCAAAGTATAACGTGCACACTTACCACTTAAGTGAATTTTACAAAACTCAACTTCTCATGTGAGAGGAGAACTCCAAATTCAGAGGAGTAGTGTGCTCATTCCAGGTAACCGTTCGAATAAAAGGGGAGCACTACTCAACACTACCACGGGAACAGCCCATGGAGCGAGGAATCCAACTCCTCAGAGAGAATTAAACGCTTGATAGAAAGCACCATGCTCACAATAACCCTCAATGGTGAGGGGAGTGATGCTTCCAGAGTGTGTCAACAGAGACACACTAGATGAGTGGAGCCCAAGGTACCGGGGTCTAAACCAACTCAGAGAAAGAGAACGAGGTTAATAACGCGTAACCCTTACCATACAGGATTTCAGAAAAGTGTGCAAAGCATAACGTGCACACTTACCACTTATGTGGATTTTAGAAAGTGGGCAAAGTGGGCAAAGCATAATGTGCACACTTACCAGCTATGTGGATTTGAGAAATAACGTTCTAAGGGTTCTCGTGGCACTCTGAAAGAGCATCCCATAGATGGAAATAGCGCATCCCCAAAACGCTATGTCTTGTGAAGTCATAAAGTCAATCTACGGCTATAATGCTGGAGTGGCTAGCAGTAAATCTGTAGCTGAGGGAGCAAACATCCAGCTCTCAATCGAGAGGGAGCTCAACCTACAGCATGTTCCAATGGTGGAACAGCTAGCAGTTATTTAGCTGAGGGAGCAACACACCCAGTTCTCA
>NW_015505219.1:1802300-1803244 GCF_001515645.1 Sinocyclocheilus grahami | reverse complement strand
AAAGGGACAGAAACACACAGGTCCCGGGAAACACTGCAAAGAAACTAGCAGAGGTTAACACACAACCACCAGTCTCATTAGATACACATATATATTCATAATACAGTATATTAGACATGGATCGTACTCACCCACCATGGTTCCCGCGTCGGAGCTCTGTTCGAAGAAGCCTCTAGACCGGACCATCAGTAAGATGGTCTCTATGAAGCCATAGAACCAACCAAACCTAAAAGGTCCAGCATAGGATACTATAATGCAGGAAATTTCCCATCAAACCTCGGTCAGGTGGAGAGATGGTGGTTACAGGGGAATTAGGAAGGTGAAGATAAGGACAGATGTAAGACCCCCAAAGGAAATGAGTAGATACTGAGGTATCACTCTGATCCGGACAAAAGCGCTGACGCCCTGTCTGGATCACATCCCTTAGGTCTTTTACTTACCTTCCTTTGACCCGCGATTCTTCCTACCCCCTACCCGCGGGCGGGGGAGGAGTGCGAACCGCGACACTAGCCTTCTGAGCCAGTATCTGATCCTCAAACTGAGACGGTCTAGGACCCACGTATGCTGGAATCGATGGATGCGTGAGGAAAAAACGGCCTCTTCTGTTCCTTCTCAATCTTTATATAGAAAACAGGAAGAAAGGAAGGCTCACATGAGCTGGAGGGTTATGGCCAGAAAAATAATGTTCATCGAGATACTTTGTGACATCACTTTCTTCACCCACTTCACGGCAAGTAAAGCCTCGCCGTGGCGCGATCCATAATTTCCAAAAGCATATCATACGCAGGGCAGGAGGATTGGGAAGGCTCAGCCTCAGCTTCTTTGCCCTCCTCAGACATTTCCTGCTTTTGCTGGGCTGATCCCAGCAGATCACTGGCCCCTGAATCAGACAATGTTAATGAAATAACATCATCCTCCAGCGGCTCACTCTCATGCACAGCCGA